>NC_133649.1:170760598-171082227 GCF_009905375.1 Apium graveolens
GACCTACTATAGTCATTCGCTTTCCATGAAGTCTTAATAGCTAACCATACGGAGTCCATACATATCGTATCGAATTCTTCTAAGGAGGTAACATAATCACCATTCATGATTCATGAAGAACACTCCTGATCCTGACATACATACATGACATGAAGCAAATAAAATTGCAGAAGAGTTTCCATCAAAGCAACGATAGCAGGTTAATACCATTCTTAATCATATGCCTTAAATAGAAGACTTAACTCAAAGGTTCGTCTAGTCCTTTTTGAAACATGGTCCTGGCTTATCTCAAGATAGTATCTTCTGAGATAGATAGCCTGTTCATGGCGATTACACGAATTAAACCTTTACAAACTACTATTAGGGTTGGGTATTTGCACAGTCATCAGAAGGAATGTCAATCTCTCAAACCATAAAATAACCTTTACGGCTTCAACCATTATTACTGTATTCCTCTGGCATGAGCGCCTATAATTGTCCTCTTACATTTAAAGTGTCGGCCACCTCTTTGGCCTTTCCTGATAGTAATATTTCCTTACAATTAATGTCGTCTTAACCACTTTTACTAATTTTCTACCCTATTTCCGATCACTGCTTGAGTGAAGATGTTTTCCTTAAAATCAGATGAGTAAAAAAAAATATCACCATTTTTCCATAAGTTATTGCCTCAGTCTTTAGAGGCTAATCACTGTCAAGACTGACTCTCAATCATACTTAGAACATTTTTTATCCTGGGCCCTAATTGCCCTGAACAATTTCGACCTTTACTGGTTCGATTCATACTTTCTCGTGGTTTAACACGTGCCCCACTTGGCATCATTATAATTACGTCATATTTCCTTTATCCACATTTCTATTCTTGAGAATTTTGAATATTACCTTTTTCCTTGTAAAACCTCTAAGGTTATCCTTCAATCGTTCCTCCTGTATTCCCTAGATACAAGGCATATCAAAATACCATTTACTAATACTAAAACCATTGTCTATATACTTCTGAAAAATTTCTCCACTGATTCTTAAAGGTTGTTGTTACCTTAACCCTTTCCCAATCATACTGTCAAAACTCATACTGTCCCTATTAAGGGTGAAATGCCAACCTGTATGCATTCCCCTAGGATTCATTTTAAGTTACCGATGTTCTATCCTTAATTCCACCTTTAAAAGGTACCTGCATCCTTCCATGGATAAATCAAGTCATATATCCCTGATAAGGGTGTCTTATTCAATCATTCCCACCTCGATAGTACATGTCTAATTTCACAATAACATCTGTATTCAAAATGGGGTCAATCAATATGGCCTCCAAAAGATAACAACGGTTATCCGCTTGTCTTGCCTAATTTGGTAACGATAATAAGGATGTTCTGGAAGATATTGGTCGTGTTCAACGTGAACTTCTTCTTAATAATTCCTTATTTACTTTTGTTGTTTACCTCAATAATCATCTGAATGTTGGGATATCTCTCATACCTGGCGTCTCCCTTTCTGGGTATCAAGCCACCGGTCTTACACTTTACATTCTTGAAGGTCACTTCCTTCATCCGATTTTCCTAATTTCTTACTTCCTTGTCTCCTTAGTCTATCCTCGTCTCGTTATTTATCCTTCGAACTATCTCAAGGTTTCCTCGAATCCTCCCAACTCACAGGGGATAAAATATATGTATCTCTTATGCCCTCAACCATCAATTTTAACTCATGGTGAATCACCCTCATCCTGACGAATGCATACTTTTCTATTTCTATTGCTACGAGTCTTTAGGGTTTCCTCATACCCAACTCCCTTATCATACCTCAAACTCTATTACCTTTATATTCCTTTCCACTTCAGTTTTTTTTATTTTCCTTTCTCTTATCATTATTTCATGAACCAACACAACATAAGCATTGATTTCAAACATCCCGTCATTCTGGATTCGTGTCCTCAGAACGAATCTTGATAACTTTTACAACTTAGATTCATAATTCATTATACTCATCTACCTTTGTTCTGGCTCTAAAGCTTTTACACTATCTCCATAACCTTGGGAAGTACTTTCCCGAAAACAATTGACTGAACTTAAATCAGTTTATTATAATCTCTTGCTCCGTGCCTTCCTTGGCCTTTCACCAGCGGGTGGCCTCTCTCTTAGGAAGATAAGTGATAAAAACAGTCTTTTGTACTCCGCCAATCATTTAGAATCTCAAATGATTCCTCTATTTCCTTTAGCCAGGCTCTTGCCTCGGCTGGGTCAGCTTGTTCCTTGGAACTCTGAGAGCTTAGCGACTTAAAGATCATGGAAGAATTTCCTACCGCATTGTTTCCTCAAGGTGGTGGTTGGGGATAATAGTCTAAGTTCTTTTTAGACAGGTCCATGAATTGTCGTATAGGAGTACCGTCTCGGGTCTCCTTTCCTTACTCGACTTTCTGTTTCCTTAGTATGAAATGTTTCATCCTACTCCCCATAATTGGGGTCATCTTTTAATTTAAAATCCTCATTTTCCACTCCATTATGTCATGGGTTCCTTCTATCTTGATGGCGACCTCCCTGACTATCACGTTCAGGGTTTGCTCTAAATCTTATTCCTCAACTAGCTTTCATCTAAGATTTCATCTTTAGGCTCTTGAACATTTGGAACCCAAATTCTGTAGGAATACCTCATTATTCCTTTATCATCTTTCTCGGTATTAATCTTTTATCTAATTGTTGGCTCTCTGCCTTCATTCATCACTTTTTCTGGCACAATATGTTCTCTTCCGATAATTCGGACTGTATTGCAATCTCAAACGGCTTTTCGGTACCGGCTCCGGTTACCTTCACTTCTATTTCCATTTTCTCAAAATCTCTTATAAACTCTCCCAAAGACATTATTATCTTGAGTCTCTCCTTTTTACTAAGGGCATCAGCCACCACATTGGCTTTCCCCGAATGATAAAGAATCTCCCAATCATAATTCTTGATTAGCTCTAACCGCCTCCTCCGGCGTATGTTGAGCTCTCTCTACGGGAAAATATACTAGAGTACTTATGGCTTAGGTAAATCTCGCACTTCTCTCCATACAAGTAGTGCCTCCAATCTTTAGGGCAAAACTATTGCCACGAGCCCAAGCTCATGGGTGGGGATATCGAATTTCATATTACCTTAATTGTCTTGACATGTACGCGATTACCTTACCGTGCTGCATAAGCACGCACCCTAAGCCCTTGTGCGAAGCGTCACTACACTTCACAAAATCTCCTTTTCCATCCGGCAACGCCAGCATAGGGGCCGTCACCAACCTTTGCTTCAGTTCTTGAAAGCTGTTCTCGCATTTCTCTGTCCATTCGAACTTCTCAGTCTTACGAGTAAGCCGCGTTAAAGGGGCTACTATCTTTACAAACTTGAATGATCCTCCGGTAGTGACCGGCCAATCCTACCTCTGGTAGTCGACCTAACCATGGTCATCAATTCATCAGTGGTCCTTTATCCAATCTTGTCAGGATCCTCCATGGGATCCTCCTCAACAACTATCCCTTCTAGGACAACATCCTCAACCGCTACATCCTCAATATCAACATCATCCGGTCCTGCATTAGGACACTCTATCGGATCCACAATCCGATCTCCAATTAGTAATAAAACATCATCGTGTTGTTGCTCCTCAACCTTAGGGTTCGGAGTCCCGCTACCATATACCATAACGAACTACGCTCCTATCACGATATTTATAAGGGTTCCCATAAGGGTTTTAACTGTCAGTACTACGTTAGGTAGCCCGACTATGAACTTGGCAAGAGTTCTTATTATCTTAATGAACTTATTATCTTAACGTCACATCATCTCTGAGGTTTATAACGCTTAGCTCTGATACCACTTCTGTAACACCCCCAAATCCGGGGTCGGGGATCCGGGTTGTCACGAGTTCCATTTCCCTTAATAACACCCAATCTTAATAATAAATCAACTACTCTGTACTGTGACCCCACAATAAACACACACACCACACGTTATAGTCTCAGAGATGAACATCCAAAAAAAAATAATCATAAGTCATTTTATTCCACAATTATATGTCAATACACCTTGAAAAGGTTTCTGAATAAATTTACATTTCTTTGCCATTATTACAATTCATAAATATACATAAATCTGGTACATCAAAAGTTGAAAGCCTAGCCTATTGGTAGTTCCTACCTCAGCTACAGCGACATCAACGCCTATAGGAAACTGCGGAATGTTTCCTATCCGCTCGCGATTTGGGAGCTTGGTCCTGTTCATCTTGTCTATCTGATGTTGTGTGATGAAAGAAGAAAGCAAGGGTGAGCAGCAAGCCCACCAAAATAATATATATAATGATTAACAATATATGAGCCTTCTCATAGTACTCATGAAAGTCTTGGTCAAAAGGAATGAACCAAGTTTGATATCTTAATGCGATGAAGTCACAAAATATTCAGTATATATACATATATACTTTTCAAAATCTTGGAAGTCCTCTTCCATGTATAATATACACAAAGTTCCAGTTTATAACTGTATAAAAATATCGTTGTAAGGTGATCTCATATATCTAACCTTGTCTCAACGTTTTTCTGAAAATCTTTGTCATTCATAAGACAATTATTAACTAGATATAAGTTTAAAAGATGAAGTTACAAGATACTCCAATATACTTATATCTTTTCCAAATACTACTTGAACTACCACCGTTCAAGTTATAATTAGTTTCAAAAGTTCATCACACTGATGAGACTACAAGATAAGACTTGTATAGATTCAATCTTTGAAATATTTTGAAGGAAATGAAGTTATGATATACCTCATTAAGTCCCGATATATATATACACCTATATATATACATACGTTTCCTGAAAACCTCTGTCATGTGAAGTATGAACAGAATTGCAATATCCAATAAATTTGGAAAGGAAAGAATTTTGGCATAAACCTGATATCTTGCTGATCAGGCAAAGATACCAATAAGTAACCTTTTCTACTAGTAGATGGACGAATTCCCCACTGGTCATCACCCTGGTCGCAATAGGACCTTATGCTGGACTGCCACTCAGCCACTTATGCATTTGATGGACTCCCACTGAGCCACTTACACTATCATGGACGCCCACTGAGCCCATGTTGCTTATGCCGACTCAATAGATGGACTTACTTCCCGAACGTTGGGTAAGTAATCAATTCATTTACCAAAACTGCAACCTTGTTGCGAATATAAAATACACCATAGAGCCGGATCCCTCAGGTTTTGAGCGAGTATTTAAATCCCCTTTTTAAAAGGAAGATCTTAAATATAAAAATGAGGTTTGGGATCCGCTCTAACTTTTAAAAATCATTTTGAAGACTCGAAAACACTTTAAAGAGTGTTTGGAGTAATGCTGATTTAATGAAGTAAATCAGTCCCAATATTTTTAGAAAATGTCTAAATATTATTATTTAAATAATATTCTCATAAAGATAATCCTTATAAAAATAATCGCAGTAGAAGTATTAAAACTTATACTTGAAATGGATATTAAATAATCAAAGATATACTTATATGAAAGTACTATCTTTATTTGAATAATCAAAAATAACTTTGATTATTGACACCTTATTCTTTAATAAAATAAAGAATATATTTCAGTAATAAGCGGAGTCAAAATACCTCGAATGAATATTATAAATAATATTCATAAAGTAAAGGAGTCATACATCCTCAAATGAATATCCAAGTAATATTCAATAATATTATAAAGGAGTCATAAGCCCTCGAATAATATTCGAAATAATATTCAATAAATAATATAGAGTTATCGAATAACCCTTATTCGATTAATAGTTTTGAAAACTATAACCATATATATATATAAATATATATATACATACATATATACAAAATCTACTCGGGATCCTCGACTCCCGGTTTTAGAAAATGTTTTCACCTTTTGGGTCCCTATAATAAGGGTATATGCAAATTACCACTATCCTCTAGCATAGGTATTATCAACTGAACCAATCAGATATATATGGCAAGAATACGAAACAGGCATGCATATGTACCATATAACATGCTACAATATATCGCAAGAATTTGCTATAACAAATATGCATTTAACGCAAGATCATGCATATACACAAATACATCACAACAACAGTTATAACGGGTAGAAAACTTGCCTGAGCGACTGGAGGTTACAAATGGCTCGGGACGAGTCTGATAACCTATAAGCAACAAGTAAGTTGGAATTAAACCAAAGTCACTTGTAAATCTATAATTTAACTAACTTAGACTCTAACGCTTGTTTTGCGCTTATTGATTCTCTTAAGTCACTCGGGTACCCTCGGCTCCACCATTTTTAATAATTTAACCTTTACGAGTTTTAAGGCGATTCCTTTGCGAGTGTCTTACCAACTGCCTAACACACTTACCATAAATGTTTCATACATTAATTAACCCTTTTTGGTCTTTAACCTATGTTTCAAAGTAAGGCGAGGGGAAAAGTTTCGTTCGCAAAACGCCGTTACTTGAAACGGTCGTTTCTCCTAAACCGTGCATCGGAATCGAACGAACTACATATCAAAACGAAGCTCGTAACACGAGCTATCTAGACATCACAATGGTCATAATCTAGCAGGGCGTTCTCGGGTCCTAATGTTATGCACAAAAACAGTCTAAAGAAAATCGGACGTTACGACGGCTATGTTTACGTGATTTCCCAAATTTAAACCAATTCAAACAACCACAATTTCAACTGAAATTCACAACCCAATCAAATCTCCATCTAAACTACATTACCACAGCCCCAAATCAACTCAATATTACCAATTTATTCATCTAAACCAAGTCAAAAATGTGACCAAGAACTTCAAATCTAACAAGCATCACTCCTAACTCCAAATTCAACAAAACCACTTACTAAACAAAGCTCTATCATGAGTACACACTCATTACACTAACCCATCATCTAAACATTATGAAATCCAAACCAACAAAACTTAAGACTAAGGGTTTGAGAAGTTATACCTTCCTTGGAGGGTGAAAAGTTACTAGGGAGCCTCAAAGAACCTTGATCTATCCTTATATAACCTTGATCTTGCAAATGAAATCAAGAACACAAAGTTAAAAATTTGAAAACACTATTCACCCTAATCTTTGGTGAATTAATTAGCTATGAAAATCATGGAATCTTGAGCTTAAACTTATGGCTCATCTAAGCTATGAATTATGGAAGCTAAAGAAACAAACCTCTTGATTTTTGAAGGTGTGTAGCTAGGGTTTTGAAATTCCCATCCTTGCATTTCTTCAAAAAGCCGAGAGCAAGATGTAGAAGAAAGAGAGATTTTTGTGTTTTGCTTTGTTTTGCTTTTGGTTGGTTGTAGTTTTGTTTTGTTTTTGGTTAATTACCAATTTAACCTTGATTTTGTGTGGTTAATAATCCACCACATCTCCTTCCTACCCATGTCATGCCTATGTCATGTTGTGATGTCATCTTTCCCTCCTTGTCCTCTTCTCCTTGGTTGGGTGACATCACTCTCTCTAATCCCTTTGATTAACTTCCTAATTGTTTGCCTAATGACCATTGATCTGTTATACGGTTCGCTTAACTTTCGTTTTCATTTATCATTTGAGGGATCATACCCGGGATCTTATTACTTGGGTTCCCATAACCTTTCTCAATACATTATATTCCTTTTTATGATCCTCACTTATAATCCTTTAATTTAAATCCTTTTTATCCTGTTACCTTTTTCTCAATTCTTTCCGTATCTAGTGTATTTCCGGGAAAAATCAAAGTATTCGGATTTGGATTCTGACGATCTTTACATACACTTATATCCCATATAAAGTACTAATAAAATCTCAGAATATCCATATCAGAACCCCTACATAGTGTGGCATGAAAAGTTTTCTCATTCAGCAAAAACACTATTCATAAGGGTTTCAAAAATTTCCCAAAAATTGGGGTTGTTACAAAGAATGTAGAATTCCAATTTCATCTACAAGTCTAGTGAAAGTAGTTTCATCCAAAGGTTTAGTAAAAACATTAGCTAATTGTTTTTCTATTGGAACAGAAACAAGCTCAATTGTACCATTTGCAGCATGTTCTCTAATAAAATGGTACCTTACATCAATGTGCTTTGTTCTAGAATGGTTAACTGGATTAGCCACAACAGATATAGCACTAGTATTGTCAAACATAATTGGAATTTTGTGTAACACTAGGCCATAGTCCATTAGCTGATTTCTAATCCAAAGCACTTGAGCACAACAACTTCTAGCAACTATGTATTCAGCCTCAGCTATGGAAGTTGGCATAGATTGTTGTTTCTTGCTATACCAGGATACAAGTCTTTGTCCAAGGAATTGATAAGTTCCACTTGTGCTCTCCTTGTCAACCCTGCATCCAACAAAATCTGCATTTGTGTATCCAATAACTTCAAATCCTGTTCCCTTAGGATACTATAGTCCTAAGTTTAGAGTCCCCTTCAAGTATCTGAAAATTCTCTTCGCATCCATCAAATGTGATTCTTTTGGATTGACTTGAAATCTTGCACACAGGCATGTTGCAAACATAATATCTGGTCTACTAGCAGTCAAATACATCAAAGATCCAATGATTCCTCTATAACCTGAAATATCTACACTTTTTCCTTTCTTATCTTCATCCAACTTTGTAACTGTAGATATCGGTGTTGATGTAGGTGAACAATTACCATACCAAACTTCTTCAATAGATCTTTAACATACTTAGTTTGGCTGATGAAGATTCCATCACTTATTTGACTGACTTGAGGTCCAAGAAAGTAACTTAATTCTCCCATCATACTCATTTCATATTCACTCTGCATGAGTTTTGAGAATCTTTGACATAGCTTTTCATTAGTAGAACAAAAAATGATATCATCCACATAGATCTGAACTAGGATCATATCACCACCTTCTTGCTTATAGAAGAGAGTCTTATCAATAGTTCCTCTAGTGAATCCATGTTTAATCAAAAATTCTGACAGTGTGTCATACCATGCTCTAGGTGCTTGCTTTTATCCATAGAGAGCCTTTAGAAGTTGGTAGACAAAATCTGGAAATTCAGGATCTTCAAAGCCAGGTGGCTGTTGCACATAAACTTCCTCTTCTAGCTCACCATTTAGGAATGCTCTTTTTACATCCATTTAAAAGTTTGAATGTGCATCAAATGTAATAAAGATTCTTATTGCTTCAAGTCTTGTAACTGGAGCAAAATTTTCATCATAATCAATTCTTTCTTCATGTGAGTAGCCTTTTGCAACCAACCTTGCTTTATTTCTTGTTACAATCCCATTTTCATCCATTTTGTTCCTGAACACCCACTTTGTTCCAATTACACATCTGTTCTTTGGTGCAGGAACCAACTTCCAAACTTTATTTCTTTCAAACTGATTTAGCTCCTCTTGCATAACACATATCCAATCAGGATCAAGTAGAGCTTTCTCGGTTTTCTTAGGTTGAACTTGTGAAAGAAAGCATGCATGTAGACATTCATTAGCAGTTGCACTTCTGGTCCTCATTCCAGCATTAGGATCACCAATAATTGCTTCTCTTGTGTGACTCTTATCCCATTCCCTGGTGTAAGTTTGTTGACTTGAGTTTTCTGCATTTTCTTCATCATTAGCATGACTTGCATAATTTTTTCCTCTTTCTCCCCCTGAGTTTGTGCTATCAAATTCAGGTGTTTGAGATGAACTTCCATTCTCATGATTCACTTGTTCAGTCGACTCTTTATCCCTTCTCTTGCTTTTGTTGACTTCTGCTTCATCTTCAAAGTCACTATCAATGTTGAGATTTTCAAATTTAAGGGCCTCAACTTCATTTTTATCAAGCAATTCCAAGCCCGGACACTTGTCATCATCAAAAATCACATTTGTGCTTTCCATAATTTTATTTTATTCAAACACATAGACTTTGTAGGCAGTTCTCTCCAATGAATATCCCAGAAAAATTGCTTCAAAACTTTTGAAGTCAAATTTTCCCACATATTCAGAGTTGTCTTTTAAAATATAGCACTTGGTTCCAAATACATGAAGATGCTTCACAGTAGGCTTTATTTTAGATAAGATTGAGTAAGGTGATTTTCCAAGATTCTTGTTAATGAGATATATGTTTTGAGTATAACATGCAGTGTTAACAATTTCTTCCCAAAAACTTGTTGGCAGTTTGGCATCTTGCACCATTGTTCTAGAAGCCTCTACTAGTGTTCTATTCTTTCTCTCAACTACCCAATTTTGCTGAGGTGTTCTAGCAGCTGAGAATTCTTGAACAATGCCCTTGTCTTTGCAAAATTTAGTTAAAGTTCTGAATTATGTGCCATTATCACTCCTCAATCTCTTTACACAATTATGTTCTTTAGCCTGCTTCTCAATATTCTTGACGTGTTCAATTATGATGTGTGGAGTTTCATCCTTAGAATGCATAAATTCTACCCATGTGTACCTTGAGTAGTCATCCACCATCACAAGTGCATATTTCTTCCTTGAAATTGGTAAGACATTAACTGGTCCAAATAAGTCCATGTGGATAAGTTGCAAATATGCAATTATGGAATTCACAGTTTTACTCTTATGACTTGATTTCTTCATTTTCCCTTTTTGACAAGCCTCACAAACTTCATTTTGAGCAAACTCCATATTTGGCATGTCTCTCACTAACTCTTTTTTCACCAGGGTGTTGATTGCCTTATAGTTCAGGCGAGAGAGATTTTTATGCCATAGCTTGCTTTGCTCTACAGATGCCTTGGTGTAGAAGCAAGAGATTCCTTCCTTATTTGCCGAGTATAAATCTGTAACAAATAGGCTTTCCTTTCTTACTCCTTTCTGAGCAATTTCACTAGTATTTTTACTGATGATTAAGCATTCTCTTTTGTCAAATGAAACATTGAATCCTGTATCTGTGAATTGAATGACACTTAGGATATTCACTTCTAAACCAGCTACCAGTGCTATATCTTCAATGGAAATTTTTCCAGAAATTAAGTTGCCATATCCCATTGTGAAACCTTTGATATTGTCTCCAAAAGTCACTAATGGGCCCGTCATCTCCTCAAACTATGATAGCGGGGCCTTATCACCTGTCATATGCCTTGAGCATCCACTGTCTATGATCCATATGACTTTCTTCATTTTGCCCTACACACAATGAGAATTAACTGTGTTTAGCTACTCAAGCAGTGTTGGGTACTTTCTTCTCGCTGACAGAATTTGCTGAATTATAATGTGTTGATTTAGAGTAAGCAGTGTGAAAAAATTGTTTTGCATTTTCCTTTTTATTCGTAGACTCAAAATTAACATATTTCAAATCTACTCTCAATATATGACAACTTGTCATCACTTTAATTTTGCAAGGTATGTAGTAAAATTTGTCATAAAAGGAGTAAGGCTCTTCTGTATTTGCTTCACTATACTTGCAGGCTCCCACTTTTGGCTTGCTAACATCCTTTTTTCAAAGGTGAGTTAGATGATTTGTTGAGCCACATTTGTAACAACCCAAATTTGGGGTCAAGATTTGGTGTCACTAAACAATCTTTTCATAAAATAAAAGAATATTCAATTAACCCCTTGAATTCGGATCGTTTACAGGTTATGGTATGAAGCAAGAATCTAATCTTCTACAACTTACAACAACTAAAATACAAATGAGAATACCTTTGTCCTAACGTTCTTGTCATATTCCTCTAACTTCTTCAACCTCTCGCAACAGAGATTTCTCTAACTTTTGCTATCTATCAAAGCTATTCACTTTTATCCTTATCTATTTCTGGCAGAAATAAGAATTTACAAAGCAAGAGAGAGCCAAAAATGCCCAGCAAGTATATAATTTGAGTTTCAAGCATTAATACCAAAAGAAAACTTCCGGACAAAATCTTAAAGCAATTTTAAACAATTCTATTTATTTGAGTGACTGAGCGAATAAATGTTGGTCGTCACCAGCCTTCTATTATAAATCTAAAAGCGACAAGCGGTTCCCAGATTTATCTCCTGAATCAGGGTTTTGTCCAGTTTTTGGAATTATAAAACCTTTCGAGAGAGAATGCCGTTAATGGCGATCAACAACAAATTAGACTGGACACTAGTTCGCATCTATATCCTGCTGATCAGTCAGGATACAATACAGATCTATACCTACTTGTATAGATCCAGTCGGGTCCCCAGGCGCTACAGCCCATCTAAAGGAACCGGCTATGTCCCGGCCCTTAGGATTAAGTAAAACTCAATCCCCAAAATATCACTATCCAGCCTGTGGAGTATTTTGATATCAAATCATTTTGAATTCAAAATATCCCAATTCAGGGTTCGCAAATAACCCGAAAGAATGGGTATTTGCTCAAGAGAGCAATCGAATTATAGGAACAATAATGAAAAAGAACTGGCATAATAAGAGTAATTGCAATGAAATATAAAGCATTTAACTATTGTGACCTTAGAATAGGAATGAAGAAATAATTACAATATTTTAAAAGAAAGTTCAGGAATACTTGTAGTATTTAAAAGAAAGTTCGGGAATACTTGCAGTATTTTAAAAGAAAAATCAAGAATACTTGCCTCGATAGGCTTTAACCATTATTATCGGTCGACTTTTGTATTGCCTTGAGCGTATGGCTTCATCGTCAAATCACTATCATATTCTGGATATAACCCTATCCTTCGTTTCCTTCGATTGGAATCTTGTTGAGTCTGATAACTAATCATTAGATCATTCCTAGTCCAACATCACGTCTCGGGTCTTCCGACTAGGACTACAGGGTTGAAATACCCTAATTCAGATAACCGCTTAAGCTTAACATCAAATCGCTATCCTATTCTACCCATACGATTTTATAACCGAATTCATATTTATATGTATTATTGAAATACACATAGCAATTATGCGTCATTTTGAAAAACAGGGCAATCGATTATTTATATATTATTTTGTCTCAATCGCATTTAAGTTTATATAATATAACTATATATGCTTATTCGACGTTTCCAATAATTATAGGTTACGTTCCCGTAATTTCGGAATTCATTTCCCGAAGATCGGGCAGCGTCTCCTTTGTTTATTGGCCTACCCGTCGAAACAATTCGACGTCAAATCACAACAACAATTCAATCCAATCCAATTTACAATTCCAAACACCAGTACAACTCAATTATTAATTATTATTATCATCCGTGTTTTTATGTTTTTATTCGTATTTTCATTTCGCAATTCATTTTATCAACTAATTTTTATTTGATTATAATTTAGGACTCGGAATTAATCATCATTGTCCACCGTCGGCTCGCCGAGGCTCATCGCCGACGGCGATAAAATTTACGGGTACCCGATTAATTTCGGGTTTCCAACGTAAATTTCCCCAATTAAGAAATTTATTTTTCTGCACAAAGTATTCTTTTATTTCACGAATCAATCAACAAAAGTCCCTGCAGAGATATCAGGAATCAAACCACGGCCCAACATGCCCAACAACAAGAACTGTAATAAGCCCAACAGAAAACACAGGAACCGCAACCAACAAACACGGCCACGCGCCGCTGCACACAAACACACGCACACCACACACACACTTCACGCACACAGGTAAAACACACACGCCCACATATAACACACACACACACGAATTGCATACCCACACAACCCCGGTCGCCTCGCCAGAAAGGAAAACGGCGGCAACCGGGAAGACACACAAACAGCACAGCACAAGTCCCTCCCCACCTCACTGATTTATATACACATGAAAGTATATGTATATATATCAACAAGCATAGAAACGAAACAATCAACAGAAGCAAACACGGAAGCCGGAATAACTCACCGAAAAACGGAGACAAGACAGGGGAAAAGAAAGAGAAAATGGAGAGTAATGAAAGGAAGAAATCGAAAAGGAAAAAGGAGTACCGAGAGATTAGAGAGATTGAAAAGAACGAGAGAGAGGAGGAGAGAAATCGAAAAACTTCGAGAGATTACCAGAGAAGGAGATAGGCGGCGTGACAAACAGGGGGGTGGGGGTTTTGGTTTATAATTTTTTTTCTTTTTATTGGTTATCTTTATTTTTACTTTACTCCCGTGATTATCTCAATTTAAGAATGGACCGAATACTTAATGGGTAAAATAATTTGAAATTTACGAAAATAATTCATTTAAAAATCCCGAAATAATTACGAATTAGTAAAATCAAATTTGCAAGATTTCTAAATCATTTTGCAAGATTAGGTATAAATGTCTTGCCTTTTGAGAATATGGATTCTTATAAATATATATATAATGTTTTGCGTATCGAAAATCTCACGTCGGGACTCGTACAGGTAAAACCGTACCCCGGATCGAAAAAGTCAAAACATGAAAAGTGTTCAGAATTATCAGATTAGGTTAGGAAGGAGTTTTCGGAAGAGTTTTGGGTTGTAAAAATGCAAAAACGATTGAAGTGGAACGATTTCTGATTCTAAAAAGTAATTTTATAATTATGTAAAAATAATCATTATTAATTTTATAAATCCTTATAAAATCATACAATAATCCAAAAATTACCAGAAAAATACCAAAATTATCTACATTTAATTCTTGATAATTAAAAATTAAAATATCTAAATTTTTATCAGAAATAAACATCCAAATATTAATATCAATCATCAAATAATTCACCAAAATTCACATAATAACCACATAATAATTATTTATTGATAAAAATAATTACATAATATTTCTCAGACGTTACAACATTTTTGACATTACTTTCTGGGGGCATCTGCAATAAATGCAAAGTTGTTGCTCTTGTTTACTCATATCTTGCCATTCATGTTCTTTTTCTTCCTTTCTTTATTTTCAGTCTTGACTTCCTTGACAGGTGTCTTAGGAACTTGGTTAACCATGGGCTTCTTCTTTCTTTAAGTAGGAGGAGTGTTTTCTTCATTTTTCATTTCTTTATCTTCTTATGCAAGTTCTTGCTTGATGATCAAGTCCTCTTCACCAAAATTCACTTCACATTCCTTGAACAAAGGTGAATCAACCTTTCTCAGTAGAGCTGAGACATTTTCATTTACAGTTTCTTTGCCCTTGTCACCTTCATTCTTCTTGTTGTTGTTCAAGGCATCATAGTCAAGGCCAGTAGCTATATTAGCACATGGCTTGTTCTTCTCATGGTACCGACCAACTAACTGAGAAGCATTCCTGAAAGATTTCAACTTCACTTCATTCTTCTTTATCTTTTCCCTCAACTCAACTTCTATTTCACTAGCACACTTCAGCTTGTTCTTTAGATATTCATTTTCCTGCTTGACAGTTTCGAGCTCAACAAGTTGCAGTTCTAAATTTTGTTTCTCAATCTCAAGCTTCTCATTAGCTTTTGACAATCTACTAACCTCCTCAGTAGCTTCCACCATGCTCGTGTGTATATGAAACATATCTACACTCATCTTTTCAACAGTCTCCTTATACTGACTAGCATTTAAATCAATAGTGGTTAGAGTTGGTACCTCTGATTTTGGAGTGGATGATTCTCCATGCTCAAGAGCCATTAGTGCATAGTTTCCAACTTTTTCATCCTCATCATCATTATCGGTATCATCCCAACTTTTCCTTCTGCAATATAAGCTTTTCCAGACTGTTTCTTCAAGAGAGCTTCATACTTTGCCTCCAAATCCAAATATGACTTCTCTTTCTTCACCTTCTTGGGATTTCTGCACTCAATAGCAAAGTGACCCAAGTCATCACAATTGAAGCACCTTATCTTCAATTTTTCCACAGATCCAGTTTTGTAGCCACCTTTTCTAGCTGAGTTATCCTGAGCTTTTGGTTTCCAATTGTTACTGTTGGAAGACTGTCACTTATTCTTGAAAAACCTTGGTTCTTGACTCTTATGTTGGGAAATTTCCTAGCCAAGTAAGCCATGGATTGGTCCATTTCATATAGCTCATCCAAGATGTAGTATTCATCTTCATCCAGTTCCAAATAATCTTGCTTCTGAGGTTCTTTATTCTACATCTTGAATAATTGAAACTTGACTATCTTGCTCATCTTCACTCTCTTCACTGTCATGTACAACCAATGCACTGGAACCATCAACCACATGTCCATGGTTTGCCTTTAATGACTTTCTTTGTTGCATCTCAAGTTCATAAGTTTTCAAGATTCCATAAAAAACTTCTAGTGTCATTCTGCTTAGATCTCTTCCTTCTCTAATGGCTGATATCTTTTGATCAATGTGGCGCCCTCCAAACCCGGGTCAAAAGTCTGGGGTCCACAACACACACACACACAATATATAAACCTGTATATGAAATATTATTTGCAATGACCCTGCTTTACACAACCACGGATCGTAACAGGTTATAGTATGAAAACAATCCACAACTTTAACTTTTATTACATCGCTCCAAATCCCAACTAGTTTAACTTCAACTGATAATGAAATTATTCTTACAAGCTTGCATATCTCAACTATAATATAAAGCTTCTTCCGGCTCATTTTATCTCGTCCTGGAATCATAGCTCGCACAATGGACTGGGAAACCTTGCTATCAATCATTTCCTTTTAACTGTAAAATCATATAAAATGTGACGGCCTCAACCCCTGGGTCAGGAGTTAACGTCAACAACAAAAACCATAAGATAAATAATTCAATGATAAAATATAACTACGACCCCTTTACCAAGATCTTTTCCAGGTTTAAGTATGATTTAGGATACAACTATTATAACACCAACTTACACAAGCTATACTGACACAACTAACTTAATACAGCAACTCAATAGACCATCTTTGGTTCAACACAACTACCTCAGAGGAGTCTTACACGGAAGGCACTGGAACTCTGCCCTGACTACCGTGGAAGAATCTCCTAGGCATCTGCAATACATATATAAAACATTCTGCAAGGGTGAGCAATCAATCGCTCAGTAGTACCACTATATGAATAACAAGTAAAACAGTTTATGATAAAATAGCGATAGGATCAGAGATTATAGCTAGTTTGCAAAACTTGATAAACATTTATAAACTGGATATTCAAAACTAGCATGCTTTCAACAAAACAAACATAGTAGTGTGCTATGTACAAATACCAGAGTTTAATTCTAGCATGCCATTTTCATTTCCAAATCCACTGTATAACTCACTTGTTCCGTTACGAGAACCACAAAGCCAAATCAGATACGTACGGATATGTGAAGACAGCTGATCAGGCTATCAACATCTGACGGCTCTAACTGCCATCCCATTTACCTGTTCCGGAAATCAAAGACTAGCTAGGTTTCTGACCTGCTTGACTAATCGGTTATATAGTGCGTGCAACCGAGTTAGCCTCTTATGCCACCTCAATAGGCCTACTCTGGCCCCTATATATCCCATATCTGATTGTTTTATCCAGTTTTCAAAACACTTGTACCTATCTCACTTTCAAAGCCATTTATTTTACCAGCAAACATATAAAATCCTGTTCATAAATCATTTGATTCGAGATAGGTACCTTTTCAAAGTTAATTTCCCCTAAAATAATTTGAAAACAGTGATTTATAACTTCAGGGGATACGTAACTTAAAACGTTTATGTTCCATTAAGAGAATAAAATGTTTAGCTATTCATACGTACTGAACCATAAAAGAATGGTCAGGGGTACTTGCCTTCAGAGCTTTATAACTATTACTGATCGATTATGAGCCAACTCGGACGCTCGCACTTTATCGTCTAACCACTAGATCCCCTTGAATTCGACTTCAGGACTCAGGTTATTCGGTTGAAACCCTACTGAGCTCGTCGACTGTCCACTAGGTTATTTCTAATTCGATATCAATTCGGGAGTCCTTCAACTAGAACTTGCAGAATCGAAATACCCTACGTTAGACGACCATGTATGCTTGACATATCCTCACTAAAAACCTTCCCGTATGATAACATATCCTGACTCGTAATTATTCATATTATAATAACACACACAACAACTAGGATTCACGTTCCCGGAAAGCAGTTCGATGTTCGTTTCCAGAAAATACGTATACTCGTAATTTTACGAAATCAGGGTTATTAATTTTAGGAAATTATTTCATTACATCGTGCAATCAAGTTTCTTATAAAACACATATGTATTTATATAGCCACTCGACGTCCCGATAATCATTGGATACGCTCCCGTATTTCCGTAGGTCAAATTCCTGAAAATTGGGCAGCGTCTCCTTTGTTTATCGGACTACCCGTCAAAGCAATTCGACGTCAAACCCAATATCACAACAACGCAATCCAACAACCACAATCACAATCCAACAATCAATTCAATTATGCACCTCGATCTTCGATATAACCTTTACATTTTAATTAAATATTTTTGTTTTGGAAATAACTTTACGAACTAAATTTATTTATTTATATAAAGGTTGGACTCAGATCAAAATCATCACCGTCCACAGTTGACTCACCGACGTTCATCGCCGATAGTGACGAAATCTGTCTGTACCCGAATAAATCAGGTGTCCAAACCGATTTCACTGATAAAATTACCGTACGAAAAATATTTATTTCTCATAAATTAATCAAATAGTTTCTCGTAGAAATTAAATGAATAATTTAAAATAAATAAATAAACATTACAATCAAAATCATAGGAATAGGTATCCCGAGTAGGAGCTACACAGAAGCAAAAATCCACGCGTCCCACGCGCTGCTCGCCGCCACACCTCTCGGATTTTCCGAGATGCGGCAACACAAAAATAACAATAAGGTTGAAGCAGATATATACACACCAACATATGTATGTAACCTTCAACAATTGAATACCAATTATCACAGGAACCACATAACTACTCAGAAGCAGAATCGTGGACAGAAAAGAAAAAGGAGCCGGCGAACTTATCGGAAACCGACGGGACAGGAAGAGAAAAAGGGAGAAAAGAAGAGATCGAGACTGAGGTTGTAGATTGAGTCCGAGAATAAAAGAAATGGGCCTATAATTTAGCCTGTTACGATGATCAAGAAATGAATACGGATTTTACGAATAAATGCAATCAGAAAATCATACAGGGCTAAATAATTGATGAAATATGGATTTCTAAATTTTATAAATCCCAAAAATAATTATTGTAATTATAAAATCATGAAATTTTTTTTAAGGACAATCCAAGTATTTATACAAATAAATTTGCATTAAATCCACTCTTAAAAGTGAAAACAATTCAGTTCTACTCAATAATTAAATACGCGAACCACCCTGGACACCATAATTCACACACATAGATAAAAATAAAACAACACATAGCTGACAGAAGCTATACACATGTATTATTCATTTAATAATTCCATAATTACACTTTAATTAAATATAAAAGTATACGAGTTGTTACATCCTCCCCCCCTAAAAAGATTCTTTCCTCAGAATCTGACTTAACTAAATAGTGAGGATATTTGTCAAGCAGTTCTGACTTTAACTTCCAAGTAGTCTCTTCGACTCAAAGATTTATTCAAAGCATACTCATTATGGATATATACTCATTCCTAAGGACTCGTTCTTAACGATCCAGGATTAGGATCGATCATTCCACGCAGAATAAATTTGGATAAGAGCCCATTGGCTCCTAATCAATGACTTGGTTCAAATCAGATACATATCACCTTAATATTGACAAGCAAAATGCATTATATAAATATACTGCAACTGCGGAGATAACACCAACTCATAGACAACTTTACCTATATTTCTTTATACCTCGAACGATTCAATACATTTAGGACTCTACTTGTCCCTTCTATTCAAGCTTAACCAATCTCTTTCAAGGTGAAACTTTTGCATGTACCACGATCCTAATTCTATATATTCATATTCTTTCGATGCAAATCCGCTTTCTTTCTTTGTCTATCCCGAGCTGTTTCAACTCTCTTCCGAATCAACACCACTACACTCTTGATGTACTGAATTAGCTCAGGACTTAACAATATCTCTACTCCCACTTTCTCTCAATAGAGTGAGGACCCACGCTTATGTCCATACAAGGCTTCACAAGGTAGCATTCTCTTACTAACATGATAACTATTAGCTTAGAAAACTCAATCCATGGTAGGTGATTACCTCAGTTTCCTCTCTAAACCCCACATATATACTCCCCACATATCTTATATTGTCCGAATCATCTTCTCACTTTGACCATTCGTCTAAGGATAATAGGTAGTACTCATTTTCAACTTAGTTTCAAACATTTGAACACCTCTTACTCATTCTCATCCGTCAAGGCTAGAAAGTAATCTCATATATTAACTTCTTATCACCTTCAGGTATTCGAACTCCAACTTTTACTCTTTCCAATTCTTTTATTAATTCCTCAGTAATTCATTTCTTCTCTTCTACTCAAGACAACTGTCCCTAAATGGACCTTGCTTGGACTCAAACAACCGGGGCTCATAATCGATTTTTTTTAAAGCAGAATTTCATACTTTTAGATTTTAGTATATAATTGCTACTTTTCAACCCTTCGTGGGCATTCCTTTAGGTGTTCAACTTGGCTTTTCTTAGTCCTTGAATTGGCAAGGATGTTATCAATAAATACAATTTTACCATCCAAGTACTCCTTATATACCATGTTCCTTAATTCCTTATAGACAATTGATACACTTCTTACTCCACATATTATCACCAGAACTTGCAACCCTCATATCTCATTCTAATCGCAATCTTTGATATGTCCTCAGGCTGGATCTTAAGTCAATCCCCAAGAAATAACACACTCCTTAAATTAGGTCACATAAGTAATCAATTCTTAATAGGGGTTACTTATTATTATTCGTCAACTTTTCAAACTTCTGATAATCAGTACGTAACTACATACATTCATCCTTTTCTTCTTTTCTATAAACCACATTAGTGCATAATAAAGAGTACACCCTGTCTCATTATTTCTTCACTAACACACTCCCTAAATTAGGTCACATAAGTAATCAATTCTTAATAGGGGTTACTTATTATTATTCGTCAACTTTTCAAACTTCTGATAATCAGTACGTAACTACATACATTCATCCTTTTCTTTTTTTCTATAAACCACATTAGTGCATAATAAAGAGTACACCTTGTCTCATTATTTCTTCACCCCACAATCCTAAAGTTTCCTTAACTAATTACTTAGTCTTACTGGGTCCTATGATACAGGGCTTTTGACACCAGCCCGACTCTGAGCAATAACCAATAAGAAATTTTATCTCATGCACTGAGGTAATCCTAGTAAGTCATCGGGTAAATCCTTTGGGATTTCACTTTCTGTCTGAATTTCTTCCAACTTATGTGCTTCCTTCTTATTATCCACCACAGGTGCTAATCATGCCTTACATTCTCTCTTATGTCGTCGGACACTCAGCCCAACATCATCTTTCGAAAGTGTTACCATTTGCTTATTCTTGCAATCAAATACTACTCTATGACACACACCTAATCCATTCATAAGATTACAACTTTAAAGGTAATAGGTTGGTCGTAAAATTTTCTAAAATTTCTATAGGGTATTTGGGACATGACTGATTTGCTCGAACCTTACTTTGATCAGCCACCTCTAATTTAACGGTTCATTTCAATATCCTACCAGTACCATCAGGAGAAATAGTCCCCTCCTTTTCCATGCCGTTCAGCAAGGTGCTCCTGAGCTTCAAGACTTTTCCACATCATCTATCTTTCGCTTCTTATCTTCTCTTTCTCTAGTAGCCAACTTCTTATCAACCTCAATTACCAAGGCGGCCTGAATTACTGGCGAATATGTTTTGAGATGCAATGCCACAATTACGCTGTGAACCTCAGGCTTCAATCCTTGTTAAAACCTCCTTGTCTTTTGGATCTCCGTACTTACATTCTCAAGACCTACTTGGGCCAATTCTGTAAACTTGGCCTCATACTCCAATATATTTCTTTCACCTTTCTCCAATTCTAGAAACTTCATCTCCTTTTAACTCCGCACACGGTCAGAGAAATATATCTTCCAAGAACAACTCCGTAAATTTCGTCCAAGAAACATGGCCTTCTCCTTCCAACGCATGAGTGGATTCCCACCAATAATTTGCTTTATTCTTAAGAAAACATCTCACATACTCTGTCTTAAGATCATTACTTACTTGAATGAGGGTAAATGCCTTTTTTAATTTCTTAAGTCAATTCCTGGCAAGAACAGGGTCCGTTTAGCCCTTGAACTCTGGGGGTTTAACAAACTGAAAGGATTTAAAACTAGTAGTTTGGTTTAGCTCTCCTTGTTGATGTTGTTATTGCTAAACCTGTTGGATTAACTGTAACTTTTATTGCTGCTACTGGCGCAACAAGTCTAGAATTTCATTTATAACTGGACCCTCCGCTAACTAGTACTATTTTCTTTAGACTGGGTAGCTTTCTTGGGTGGCATTTTCCTGAAATGTAACAGAGAATTTATTCAAAAACATAACGAGGATGTATAGCAAAATATCACCGTTCAAACGGTGCACCGGTGTCAAGAAAATGCGGCCCAATCAAAGCACCCATGCCTTTATTCTTAGGATCCATTTATAAAAGATATCTAGATTATCAACACTAGAAACAATAGCAAAGGTAACAGTAGCAGAATCAACAACAGTGCAGGAAAACTGGAGTATAAAGATACTAAACACTATAGCATAACTTCTTAATCTAACAACCACTGATCAACTTTCCAGCATCATTACAAATATAACATTAAAAGATTCCATATAATGCAAAGCTGGACGGCTATATTAGTCACCACCCAAAATGGGTAAACTGGTAAGTCACGTCAAACTTAAGAAATCACAAATTTGGCTGACGCGGTAGTTTGAGTTTCAACCAACCATTCCTCTACGGATGCTTTCCTATCACTTGCAAGTGATCCGCTAACCACTGGATTACTTTTCCGAAGTTACAACTTCGCCATTAGATCCTAAATCCTCGTTGTTGTCATTATTGTTAATTAACAACTTGATATAAGACTTTCATTTCTCCTGACAGTCAACATTCACTCACAATTACAACCAAGGCTGTCTACTACAGAAGTCACTGATAATTCACTACCAGGGAGTATCGAATGGAACTTCAAAGACAAATGATTAATGATACAGAGAGGACAAGGGAAAAAGACATAGATATGACTGAGAGCAACCATACCAGTACATAAGATGGTCAGTCTTAGTACCATACGGTCACAACACATA
Source organism: Apium graveolens (assembly GCF_009905375.1). Lineage (NCBI taxonomy): Eukaryota > Viridiplantae > Streptophyta > Magnoliopsida > Apiales > Apiaceae > Apium > Apium graveolens. The sequence goes on from NC_133649.1 coordinate 170,783,715, forward strand.
ATTCGGTGGTGTCCCACCAGACCCTTTATCACAGAGACAAATAGTCAACTCATATGCATTATTTGCCCCAATCAACCGATGAAATCACCGAGAAAAGAAACAATGTTTAAATAGAAAATTCATAAATAGGGAGGGAGAAAAATCTGATTTATAATGGGATCAACAAAATCCTAAGTTGCTTACTTCGAATTTGACTTCCTTGTGGGTAAGTAAATAACTTATTGGGAAACAGACATTCATGCTGGGAAATAAAATATGTCTCAAGAAATGCGTATAAGATTTAAGATATAACAACAGTACTGATACCGTACTTCGTGGAACTTGGCTGTCATAGCATCCACCGACTATTATCATTCCATCTGAATTCACCGAGGTCGCACACTTGGTCCGTCAACATTCCCTGATGTCGACAATGCTATATTTAGGAATAATATGGGTGTCTCTATAGCTGACACACCAAGGATCCGCGTAAAAGCTGAATTCTCGCGATCAGACTCGTTTTTCTCAAGAAGAAAATAGAAAGCTTAATTCTAGCATGCCATTTTCATTTCCAAATCCACTATATAACTCACTTGTTCCTTAACGAGAACCACAAAGCCAAATCAGATATGTACGGATATGTGAAGACGGCTGATCAGGCTATCAACACCAGACAGCTCTAACTGCCATCCCATTTACCTGTTCCGGAACTCAGAGACTAGCTAGGCCTCTGACCTGTTGGACTAAACTATTATATAGTGCGCGCAACCGAGTTAGCCTCTTACGCCACCTCAATAGGCCTAGTCTGTCCCCTATATATCCCATATCTGATCGTTCTATCCAGTTTTCAAAACACTTGTACCTATCTCACTTTCAAAGCCATTCATTTTACCGGAATACATATAAAATCAAGTTCACAAATCATTTCATTCGAGAGAGGTACCTTTTCGAAGTTACTTTTCCCCATAATAATTTGAAAACAGTGATTTATAACTACAGGGGATACGTGACTTAAAACATTTATGTTCCATTACGAGAATAAAACATTTAGCTATTCATACGTATTGAACCATAAAAGAATGGTCAGGGGTACTTGCCTTGCAGAGCTTTATAACTATTACTAATCAATTCTGAGCCGACTCGGACGCTCAGACTTTATCGTCTAACCACTAGATCCCATTGAATTCGACTTCAGCACTCAGGTTCTTCGGTTGAAACCCTACTGAGCTCGTCGAGTGTCCACTAGGTTATCTCTAGTTCGATATCAATTTGGGAGTCCTTCAACTAGAACCTACAGAGTCGAAATACCCTATGTTAGACGACCAGGTATGCTTGACATATCCTCACTAACAACCTTCCCGTATGATAACATATCCCGACTCGTAATTATTCATATTATAATAACACACACAACAATTAAGATTCACGTTCCTGGAAAGCGGTTCGACGTTCGTTTCCAGAAAATACGTATACTCGTAATTTTACGAAATCAGGGTTATTGATTTTAGCAAATTATTTCATTACATCGTGCAATCAAGTTTCGTATAAAACACATATGTATTTATATAGCCACTCGACATCCTGATAATCATCAGATACGCTCCCGTATTTCCATAGGTCAATTTCCCGGAAATCGAACAGCGTCCTCTTTGTTTATCGGACTACCCTTCAAAGCAATTCGACGTCAAACCCAATATCACAACAACGCAATCCAACAACCATAATCACAATCCAACAATTAATTCAATTATGTACCTCGAACTTCGATATAACCTTTATATTTTAATTAAATATTTTTGTTTTGGAAATAACTTTACGAACTAAATTTATTTATTTATATAAAGGTAGGACTCATATCAAAATTATCACCGTCCACCGTCGACTCACCGAGGCTCATCGCCGACGGCGACGAAATATGTCGGTGCCCGAATAAATCAGGTGTCCAAACCGATTTCACCGATAAAATTCCGTACGAAAAATATTTATTTCTCATAAATTACTCAAATAGTTTATCGCAGAAATTAAATAAATAATTTAATAAATAAATAAATAAACATTACAATAAAAATCACAGGAATAGGTATCCCGAGCCGGAGCTACACACAAGCAAAAATCCACGCGTCCCACGCGCTGCTCGCCGCCACACCTCTCGGATTTCCCCAGAGGCGACAACACAGAAACAACAATAATGTTGAAGCAGATATATACACACCAGGATATGTATGTAACCTTCAATAATTGAATACCAATTATCACAGGAACCACATAAACTACTGAGAAGCAGAATCATGGCCAGAAAAGAAAAAGGAGCCGGTGAACTTACCGGAAACCGACAGGACAGGAAGAGAAAAAGGGAGAAAAGAAGAGATCGAGACTGAGGTTGCAGATTGAGTCCGAGAATAAAAGAAATGGGCATATAATTTAGCCTGTTACGATGATCAAGCCACCTGTCCAAGTAAAAGGGACACGTGTCCTCTTTTATTTTAATGAAAACTCTAATTATAACACCGACTGTAAATATAGTGACATATATCGTGAGAAAAATAAATAATCGAAATAATTCCAAATTAATTTTAAAATTTTCTAAATATCCCGAAACTAATAAAATAAAATTTTCATTATTTTTAAAGCATTTTTAAATCGCGTTTTATACCCGCAATTCACAATTAATGCACCACGCTACACTTAAAACAAATTCAGAAAATCACAAATATAGTCCTAAAGTTTTAAAAATATCCCGAAGTTTATAAAAATATAAATTTTGTAATTTTAAAATAAATTCTGAAACACAATTTACACCCGCTTTTATCAATTTAAGGAATCAATGCGCGGTTGAAAATAATCCCAAAAATTCCCAAAGTAATTTTAAAATTCTCGGAATATTTCAAACTTTAATAAATATGAATTTAATAATTTTTGAAGAATTCTGGAATTGAATACGGATTTTACGAATAAATGCAATTAGAAAATCATACAAGGCTAAATAATTGATAAAATATGGATTTCTAAATTTTATAAAATCCCAAAAATAATTATTATAATTATAAAACCTTGAAAACAATTTTAAGGAGAAACCAAGTATTTATACAAATAAATTTGCATTAAATCCACTCTTAAAAGTGAAAACAATTCAGTACTACTCAATAATTAATTACACGAACCACCCTGGACATCATAATTCACGCAAATAGATAAAAATAAAACAAAACATAGCTGACAGAAGCTATACACATATATTATTCATTTAATAATTCCATAATTACACTTTAATTAAATATAAAAGTATACGAGTTTTTACATAAAAGATTCGCAAGAGTGAGCTAACTAGCTCAGCAAGTCCTAATAACAATAATTGAGGTTAAACAATGGTAAAATGAGAGGATTTAGAAGAATCAAGTTCTTTGGTTAATAGTCATTAGAGTTGGATATTTATTTTTCAATTTTTAAAAACAAGGTTAGGCTGTTGATCAGCCACGCACTAACCCCGAGCAAGGCACACGGCTCTGCTCTATAAACAGGATCCAAAGGCACACGTTGGCCTAATTCGACCACGAATCCGGTCTGACCATGAATCTGGTCCACATAAAGAAAACTATCCAATTCTAAAACAGTTAAGTATGATAAACAATATAATTCAATAAAACAGGATCATAACCAACAATGACAAAATATTTGTATAAAAATGTAATGCAATTCATGGGTATCACAAAGGTATATCAAGGTATTTATGAGGATTGGCTTCCAGCATGTAGGAGAATCAGGTATTAAATGAACAGTGATTTCACTGGGTTTAGTTCTTTGATGTTACAAGGTATGATAGAGTGTAACAGTTTCTGTATGTTCAAGAAATTCTGTTCTAGTGTTTGGTGTATGGTGGATATGTATTTGTGGAATAGTATCGTATTTATGTGGTTTAGTATTTGGTAAATCAACAATGGATAGTTTACAAAAAAATAAGGCTTACAGCTCAAAGATCAAATTATGTGAACAAGGTTCAAGGCTGAATTATTCAAAGTACTTACAATATAAAGCAGGACTATTTTGAATACCAACAATATATCACGAGACGGTTTAGAAATATTTGCAATATATCTCGAGAAAGGTTCAGAAGTACTTGCCTTATCTCAAATGATTCCAACTTCACTTGTACTTGTCTAATGATTTTATTCAATAACCACTTGTCTACTTTTTCTATGCCTCGCTTCTATTCACTGATCATTTGCTTTATTTTCTATGCATCGATTCCATTTCCTCATCACCTGCTTCCCTTTTTTTACACCTTTCTTACTCTGCTAGGCATCATAAGTATCTATCAATATTTATCTCACATTATTCTAATCATCACATAGACATCATAGCATTTCATCTACCCTTCGTTTCACCCAAATCCGATTTACGGATTGAAAGTTATGACTAAAATAGTCAAACAATAAATATATACGTGTTAAAGTTTGTGCCCTAGAGACGACACTATGATGTTTTAGTTTAAGATATTAGGATTATTAATGTTTATGTTCTATCGATTATTCCCCTTATAATTTATTAATTCTTAATTTACTTCGATATATAAATGTTAGATTAATAAATGTCCTTGTAATATGATATGCAATTCTATATCTCTAAGTACGTGACTTAGAAATGAGATTATGAGAATAGTATCAATATTTCTAAAGGTCCCTAGTCGAGTATTATTATTATGGGACAATAATAATGCATTAAGACTTGTGTTTTTGTTGACTGATGATCACATCTCATTAATCATAGGTATAGAGATACTAAAGTCAAAGACAGAGGAAGATGTATATGTACATGGTGCTGGACATACCCAATGTGAGATTCTACATGTCTGTTGTGTCATAAGTAATTATCACAGTGATAATGATGTAATGGTCCTTAGACCTGAAGTCATTATATTTTCATACGAGAATTAATATACATTGATTCCATTAAAAGTTATCCTTGATCGGGTAATGATAAAAGTGGACATTGGGTCTATTATTAATCGTATGAGAAATATAAATGATCTAGATGGGATTTAACCCTCCTATTTTAGGAGTGATATTATTGGCCTCTTGTGTGAGCTAGACTACGAAATGCGTGGCCACGCTCAAATGTTGATTTGATATGATAGTCTACTCATTGATCAAGGAAACCTGGATTAAACATTAATGAGGATGACACATTACATGCCTCTAGTTTAATCTATAATATATGGTTAAAGGGATTATATTACATTGTACATTATTCACAAAAGGTTTAATCAATCACCGATTCAATTATTATTACTTGGGTAGAAATGATGTATTACTAGATGCCGCTCATTATTTACGATTTTAAATTAGATTTAAAATTCGTTGCAAACGTAATAATAACCTATAGGGTCACATACTAAGAATGCTTGAATGATTATTTAATTTAAATTGGATTTAAATTATAATAAAGTAATTCGAATTATTTATAATATTAATTAAGTATGACTAAATTAATTAGATAAATATTGATATTTGAATTTACTAATATTAATTATGAAATTCAGTTGTTAAATAATTAAGTGTGACTTAATTATTATATAAATAGGAATTTCAAATTAATAATAACTCCTAATTAGTTAAGAGTTATAATTCTTATTATACTCTATATATAATATCTCTTTTGTGGCTGATTCTGTTTAAAAGACTTTTACTAAAACCCTAGCCACCAAGAGAGAAGATGGAGAGAGCAAGAAGAAACGGGTTTGTGCTAGTACACATCCAATCCTTGAGTTCAAATATTCGTGTGGATACCGATAGAGCGTAGATTGCGAGAGAGGGATGCGTGGTGATTGAACAAGCTTTGGATCTCCATTAGTCAACCAATTGGTAAAGCTTCTTAAGGTAAACAATCTGATCTACGAATTAAATATATGTTTTTCGCATGGATTCTGCGGTGGGTTTCGAAAATTTTAATTTTTTACATTTTTAATTACTGTTTCCGTTGTGTTTATGTGCTCGAAACCCAACAATGGCATCAGAGCTACTTGCAAAAAGTGTTTAATTCATTTATGTGTTTACTGGTTTTATGATGATAACATGTATACAATATTCCATGACTGTAATGTATGCGATTTTATATGTTTTACATGTTGTTATGTTTATATATGTGTATGTATATATATGTTTTGAATATATGATATTCATGAGAGTTGTATATTTATATGATGATTATATAATCTGTATATATTGATATATACATGTTTTGTGTCTGTTCTTATTATAAGAATCATATTTGATACGATTCTGAATCGGACGCAGCAGATTTGCTGAAATATGTGTCTAGTGTCCGATTTTGGCGAACGAATATGCTATTTCATATGGAATCGAGCGTCTGAACATAATTGATAGCTAAAGATATCATCGACTGATCTATAAGGCGTTTGACGTCGTTTAATCCCTGTAATCTTCGATTTAATGTTATCAGATTTAATTTCGAATTTTTTGATTTTTTCAATATTTGGTTTTTATGATTAGATCATGATGGGTATGATATGTTAAGATCAGATTATGTGTTTTAACATGTTATTTTGTGTTAATTGAGCATGGTGGATGGTTATGTCTTTTGACCTTAGGTTAATGGTTTTGGTTTTTCAAACACGGCTTGCATGTCGTTTAATCTTGTAATTATTAAATCTCGAATGTAACTCAAGTTCTTCTTGTAAGTTCATTAGATTATTTCTCATATTTCATTCTTTTAATGTACATGAAGACATGGAGATTTGAAGTTCAAGGGTAATCCCACACGGAGGCCATCCAAGGAAGCAATACAAGAAAGAAGAAATGTAATAGTTAGCCTGTATTTATTTTCCACCTTAGATTGACCTAGAATTTTATCATTAGCTTGATAAGGATCACATAGGATGAAGCCATAACCAACCGAGTTTATTTATTGCACTTTACATATATATGCGCATATAATGAATGTATGTGTAGAGTAGTTTATAAAGATGCATGATTAATTAGATTAAGGATGTATATATTAGATACGACACCCATGCCATGCTTGCTAAACAAGATAAAATCTGTAACGACTCAAGATTTTAAAATAACAAACGATTATGAGATTCTCGTGTTTATGAAACACGGAATAAAATACAAATTTTCTTTGTTTCTGATATGGGGCGATTTTGTCAAAAGCGAGTTCATTGAACTTGTAAGGTTGCAGGTTTTAAGCAAGATTGTTATGACTCCCTCACTACTTGGAAATCAAACCATTGACGAATATTGATTTGAAAGTATTTTATTCAAGGAAAAATTGGGAATCTCTTTATGATGGGATCATGATCATTTTAAAATTAACAAAACCCTAAAGTTAATATTAAGTTGATCATATACCTTCCAATGAGTCCAATGCGTTAACCCCTAGATTGACTAGGAGTGGGTTCGCCAAAGCGAAGTACTCCTATCTATCGTGGGAGATGTATTGAAGTATATTGATACTTTTTGACTATTGGGTTTGACTTAACTAAGTTATCACAATAGGATTGTGAACTTAGAGGCATAGAGTTTGGAGAGATTTATTAGATAAATATATATGAACAAATGTTGTTCCACCAAGCTATCCAAGAGTTATATAGTTGATATAATTGACAAATGTTGTCTACCTAAATAATCATGTTTTAGGAGAAAAGCCAAAGCTGACCTAATGCATGGTGAAATATGGATCTTGGCTCACTAGAAATGATATAGAAATATTTTTTCCGAATCAATAGTTAGGGCTATTGATTTGATAAAAAAAGTGGGAGATGTATATTATGAATATATAATGAATAATCAATTGAACATAATTTAATGATCATCTATAGACTAAGTCATTTTATGCACTTTAATATTGTATATATCAAATGACAAAGAACACATATAACTTCTCTATGTAATAGTCCTTGAGAAGGACAAGCTGACATGAAATAATTTCCTCAATTGACATGGGAACTTAAGGATTGTCCTCAGGGTCAAGGATGTCACTTAAACCCCTCCCTTATTTCTTCTAGCTGGGAATAAAACATGTGCTGAACATAATGCTTACCAGAAGCAAATTGATTATGCAACTGATGTTTCATGTCTCATGCTTGTAATTATGGGTGCTGGGATTTAGAAGCAACAAGAGTATAATGGTGCTTATGATATGATTGAGCACCTTCAAAGGATGTTTGAAGGATAGGCTCGTCAGAAAGATTTGACAATAATAAGATACCATATTTTTGCATTAATGGGAGAATGATATCCGGTTGGACCACATGTTCTAAAGATGGTAGGTGTATGTACCTTGATATTTTGGGTTTCAAGAATAGTCTAGAGACTCAGCTTGATTTGATCCAACAATCTTTGAACAACTTCTATTCTTAGTTTGTTAAGAACAAAAGGAATAAGATAAACTGAACATTCACTGAGTTGTTAAGCATGTTTAGAACTGCTGAAAATAACACGGTAAAGGCATGAATTACGTCCATATTGGTGATGTACACATGAAATGCCAATGGGAAAGGAAAGTGGACAGCAAGGTGAATATTTGATCTTATTTGTTACCAAATCAAAGTCCAATCCCAAAGGGCCTTTGAAGCCTAATAGGGGCGTTGCTAAAGGAGATAATTATCATTTATGTGGAAATAACTGGATGAATGGAAGTTAAATTATCGAGCTTATTTGGAAGATCTAAAAAAGAAGACTAGCAATGGTCAAGCTTCAGGTATAGGGTTAGAATTGGAGCAAAAGTTGTTGCTCTAGTTGAAGGAACTCGATACCTAATTTTGCCCATAAGGCGAGATTGAGAACTTGATAAATTGTTATTACGTGTCTGCCTTTAGCGGATATATTAAGTCAATTTCTTGTCAGGACAAGAAAGTTTTTCATTTTAATTAAATAAACAATAGTTATTTATCTATTTCAATGATAAGACTTATAATGTTGCACAATTAGTTAACAATTTATATGTTCTAAGTTGACTCAAATCAAACATTACCTCTAGCATTGTCGTTAAGCCATATTAATGAGAAACACATTTTTGAGTTACATATAGATGAATACCTGGATAAGTTTGATTTTGAATCATACGGAAGATGCGAACTTTGTCTCATTGGAAAAATGACTAAAGCTTCTTTTACCTGATCAGGTGAAAGGGCCACCGAACGATTATGACTTATACATAATGATGTATGTAGTTGAATGAGTATGATGGAAAGGGGGGCTTATACTACTTTATAACATTTACTGATGATTTCAGTAGATATGGATATGTGGTTTTATGAAGAACAAATCTGATTCTTTTGAAATGTTCAAAGAATATAAGGCCGAAGTAGAAAAGAAAATAAGGGAAAAGTATAAAAGTTTTACGATCAGATCATGGAGGAGAATACTTAAACCATAATTTTAAGAGTTTCTTGAAGGAGTGTGATAGTGTATCATAACTTACTCCTTCTAGAACACCTCAATGGAATAGAGATTCTGAGAAGAGAAATCGTACCTCATTGGATATAGTGCGATCGATGATGAGTCAAGCGGATCTTCCATTCAGTTTCTAGGGTTATGCTCTATAAACGGCTGCATATACACTTAACCAAGTTTCTCGGTTCAAAATACTCCATATGAGATATAGAGTGATGAATGTCATAGCATGTCATTTATGAAAATTTGGGGACGTGAAGCGTTTGTAAAACATTTAGCCTTTAACAAGCTTGGACCAAAATTAGATATATGCTATTTTGTGGGATATCCAAGTGAGACTAGGGTATAATTTTATAATCCTTTCGAGAACAAAGTGTTTGTTGCTCGGGCCGCTGTATTTTTTTGAGGGAGAACTACTTTCTATGAAAATAATTGGGAGGATAATACATCTCGATGAAGATCGAGAACCACATGATAACATTGAACCAGAGTTGGAATAAGAACAGGATGTACATCAAAATGTTGAAAGTAATCATGTTTAGGAAACACAGGTTATTCATAAATCTAGTAGGATTCACCATGAGTCCGGATGAAATTATGGATTTCTTTTAACTCAAGATGGTGATGTGATGCTTACGGATAAGGATAAGCCTCACACCTCCCAAGATGCTATAAACAATCCAGACTCCGAGAGATGGCTGGAGGCCAAGAAATCCGTGATGAAATCCATGTATCAAAATAAAGTATTGACTTTAGTTGATCCACTCGAAGGGGTATAAGCTATAGGGTACAAGTGGGTTTTTAAGAAGAAAACTGACATGGATGGTAAAGTACAGACCTATAAGGTGCGACTAGTGGCAAAAGGTTTCAAACAAATTCATGATAAAGACTATGATGAGATTTTTTCACTAGTTACTATGGTCAAGTCCATCAGGATTTTGTTAACAATAGTTTCTTACTTTGACTATGAGATTTAGTAAATGGATGTCAAAACTGCTTTCTTATATGGGAGCCTTGAAGATGATGTATATATGATACAACCTGAGGGTTTTGTCAATCTAAAGTTTACTAAGATAGTTTGTAAGTTGCTTCTATCTATTTATAGATTGAAGCAAGCCTCAAGGAGAGTGAATATTCATTTTGATGAAACGGTCAAAGAGTTTGGCTTTATTCAAAATGAAGATGAATCATGTGTTTGCAAGAAGGTTAGTGGGAGCCATGTGACATTCCTAATATTATATGTAGATGACATATAACAAATAAGGAATGTCATACCTTCTCTACACGCTATTAAGATTTGGTTCAGAAATAGTTTCTCGGTGAAAGAGTTAGATGATGCTACCTATATATTAGGGATCAAGATCTATAGAGATAGATTGAAAAGATTAATTGACCTAGTCGGAGTACATACATTGATAAAGTAATACATCATTTTATGATGCAAGAGACAAAGAAAGGATATATTTTGATGTCTCATGGTATATTGATCTCAAAAGATAATTGCCCCCTAAATCATTAGATGATAAGGGTCGTTTGAGAAAGTTCCAGATGCGTCCGCAATTGGATCTATAATGTGTACAATGATTGTATTTATCATGATGTTTCATATGCTTTGAGCATGACGATGAGATACCAGTCTAATCCAGGTGAGGGTCACTTGATAGTTGTCAAGAATATTCTTAAGTACTTAAAGAGGACTAAAGATTTATTTTTGGTGTAAGGAGAAGATAGGGAACTAGTTGTAAAGGGTTACACTGATACTAGTTTCGTAACCTAATTTATGGATAGACAGGGATAATTATTTGTCTATGTCTGGTTTGTGTTTTGTCTAAATATAATTGATGTTAGCTTGAATAGTTCACAGCAAGAACATTAATGATTCTATGGAAGCCGAATATGTTGATGTTTTCTAAGCAGCCAAGGAGACTGTTTAGGTATATCCTTAAGCGATATCACCTTATTAATGAGATTAATGATCAAGTAGATATAAATGTAAAGTGCATAGGCACGATGATCATACTAGTTCCATAAGTATTAGATACATGGGTGATTGCCTCTAGTGCAAGTGGGAGATTTTTAATGTTTATGCCCCAGAGATAACACTATGATGTTTTAGTTTAAGATGTTAGGATTATTAATGTTTATGTTCTATCGATTATTCCCTTTATAATTTATTAATTCTTAATTTACTGCGATATATAAATGTTAGATTAATAAATGTCCTTGGAATATGATATGCAATTCTATATGTCTAAGTATGTGACTTAGAAATGATATTATGAGAATAGTATCAATATTCCTAAAGGTCCCTAGTCGAGTATTATTATTATGGGACAATAATAATGCATTAAGAATGGTGTGTTTGTTGACTAATGATCACATCTCATTGATCATACGTATAGTAATACTAAAGTCAAAGACACAGGAAGATGTATATGTACATGGTGCTGGAAAGCCCCGATGTGAGATTCTACATGTCTGTTGTGTCATAAGTAATTCTTACAATGATAATGATGTAATGGTCCTTAGACATGAAGTCATTATATTTCTATACGAGAATTAATATACATTGATTCCATTAAAAGTTATCCTTGACCGGGTAATGATAAAAGTGGACATTGGGTATATTACGAATCGTATGAGAAATATGAATGATCTAGATGGGATTTAACCCTCCTATTTTAGGAGTGATATTATTGGCCTCTTGTGTGAGCTAGACTACGAAATGTGTGGCCACGCTCAAATGTTGATTTGATATGATAGTCTACTCATTGATCAAGGAAACCTGGATTAAATATTGAGGAGGATGACACATTACATGCCTCTAGTTTAATCTATAATATGTGGTTAAAAGAATTATATTACATTGTACATTATTCACAAAAGGTTTAATCGATCACCGATTCAATTATTATTACTTGGGTAGCAATGATGTATTACTAGATGCCGCTCATTGTTTACGATTTTAAATTAGATTTAAAATTCGTTGCCAACGTAATAATAACCTATAGGGTCACACACTAAGAATGTTTGAAGGATTATTTAATTTAAATTGGATTTCAATTATATTAAAGTAATTCAACTTATTTATAATATAAATTAAGTATGACTTAATTAATTAGATAAATATTGATATTTAAATTTACTATTATTAATTATGAAATTCAGTTGTTAAATAATTAAGTATGACTTAATTATAATAGAAATAGGAATTTCAAATTAATTATAACTCCTAATTAGTTAAGAGTTATAATTCTTATTATACTCTTTATATAATACCTCTTGTGTGGCTGATTTTGTATAAAAAAACTTTTACTAAAACCCTAGCCATCAAGAGAGAAGATGGAGAGAGTAAGAAGAAACGGGTTTGTGCTAGTACACATCCAATCCTTGAATTCAAGCATTCGTGTGGATATCGATAGAGCGTGGATCACGAGAGCAAGATGCGTGGTGATTGAACAAGCTTTGGATCTCCATTAGTCAACCAATTGGTAAAGCTTCTTAAGGTAAACAATCTGATCTATGAATTAAATATATGTTTTCCCATGGATCCTGCGTTGGGTTTCGAAAATTCTGATTTTTTACATTTTTAATTACTGTTTTCGTTCCGTTTTTGTGCTCAAAACCCAACAATACGCATATAACACATCAATTAGTTCACATATAGCACATAACACGTAAGATATTTGATGAAAATACATTTCCAAAGAAGCTTTGATGTCAAAATGATTTTTCGGATATTTAATACGAATTTTTAAGCATTTTCCGGAATTAAAACGGGCCGGTGAATCATTTTAAAACAATAAACAGGGTTTGAATACCCGAATATGACTTTAAAATCATTTAATAATAATTATCGAGCCTTTAAAAAAATTTAAAATAATAATTTAAAGCTCGAAACTAATTTTCGGAATTTTTAAATCAAAAGAAATAATTAAATCCAATTAAATAATCAATTAAAATTAATTAATAAATAATTTAATCAATTAATCAATTAATATTTAAATTAATTGACCAATTGAATAATTAATTATTAATTAAAATTAATTAATTAAATAATTCAAATTTATTTCTGAATTTTTAAATCATTAAAAGTATTTTTGGAATTTAAAATGAATTTTAGGAAATAAAAATATAATTTTTTAAATTATTTTTTAAAAAAAATCCCCGAAACAGGATTTGGAAATGCAACTGAACAAAAGAAGATCGAAAGCGGGTCAAAAATCAGGAAAACGGGTCAACAATCGGGTTGCCAAGAACAACCCAGACCCGCCAGAAATTTTGCATAATCCGGCGAGGTCGGGAATTTCCGGCAACCTCGATTAATGCTCAAATCGATACGTTTTGGTCTATTTTTTGCTTGGAATTCATTTACAACCGTCCCAGAAACACTAATCAAGTAACAAACATCACAAACCATGCCTGGAACACAACCTCTGGCCAAAATCGACATAAACTCAAGCGAAGAATTCAAGAACTCGACGAACACTATTCATGAATCGTTTGTTGATAACCCATACATGAATCGATTGCAAATCAAGCAAAGAACACAATCCAATCAACAAAATTAGTCAATAACCCTAGGGAAGAAACGCCCAAATTTCGATTAAGAACATTCAAACTAATAAAAACCCTAATTCTGAAATTCGAGAATCAAACACATATTTGAGCATGTTATTAAACTCCAAATTCAACATATGATATACCAAAATGATCAGAAAGAAAAGATCTACAATATCCAAGCATCAAATCACAAAAATAACATCACGAACAAAAAATCATATTTTAATCCAAAAATAATTTGAAATTAATAAAATTTATAGAAAAATAACATTTGATTCTGCAGGTGTATGGATCACAGATTCTGAAAGTACTCTTCAATACCTTCGATTCGGTTACTTGAACTCCAGAATCGGATATCGCTAACGCCTTCAAATCTACGTTTGATTATGAAGAACACTATGAATATACTATATTTTCTCTTAAAATTTTAAATTTAACTGACTGCAAATGATTTTTTGAACAAAATAAAATACGGTAAGGGCTATTTATATTTACGGAATATTGGTACCCCATTGGATTATACCAGATATAAAATAATACGTTTATTTGAGAAAACAGATGCAAAACGGTTTTAGGATAATTATCCAATTCTATACATTTTGTAACTGCGGTCTTGGTCTCAGCGCTTTAGTTACACGTACTACGAGAAGATAATATAATAATTTAATAAAAAGATCCCATTTCTCGAAATACGGGAATTATCGATTTACTGAAATGAATTTTGTATCGAAAATATTGCGCCGCGACCCGCACGGGGAAAACCGTATTCCGGATCGAAAAAGTCAATAATGGAAAATGCTCGAAATTTTCCAATTAGGTTAGGAAGGAGTTTTCGGATGAGTTTCGGGTTGTAAAAACGTAAGAACGGTTGAAGTCGGTTGGTTCCCGATTGTATAAAATAGTTTTTAATTACTCGGAAAAATAATTTATTAAATCCATAAATCTTTTATAAAACCATACAACAACATAAAAAATAATAGAAAAATATCACAATTATCTATATTTTATTTTGTACCTATAAAAATTAAAATACTCAAATTTTATCATATTTTCACATCCAAACACAGATAACACTTAGCAGATAATTCACCAAAATTGATATAATAATCACAGAATATTTATTTATTGATAAAAATAATTACACAATATATCCCGGATATTACATTCAAGATGGTTCATATCGAGATCTCTATTTTGTTGTATAGAGAACTGACATCTTGATAGTATAATCGCTTATCGAGATCTCTGAGTTCTCTATAAGTGTATTGACTTGTCAATGTCTCTGTTTTCTCTATAAGTAGATTTGATTTGTGGAGTTCTCTGAGTTCTCTATAAGTGTCTTTGACTTGTCGAGGTCTCTGAGTGCTCTATAAGTGAACTTGCCCTGTCGAGGTCTCCAAATCTCTGCATGTAGAAATGCCTTGTCGATATCTCTGAGATCTCTATATTTATTTTGACTTGTCGATATCTCTGATATCTCTAATGAGAAATTGAGTTGTCGATATCTCCAATCTTCATATATTCATTTGACTTGTCGATATCTCTGAGTTCTTTATATTCCGAAATGACTTGTCGATATCTCCAATCTTCACATCTTCATTTGACTTATCGATATCCATGAGACTTCTTATAAGCTACTTTGGAATTCTCGATAAGTCATTCTAGAGTTCTCCAATGATTTTTCTATATGACTTGATCTGTGACTTGTAGATATCTTGACTTAGAACATTTTTCCTAAAATAGATTTGTTCAACTCCAAGCTTCTTCACCTTTTCTTCGAGGCATGATCTTGTTGATCTTCTTTTAGAGTTTATTCTTAGGCTTGAGACTGTTCACAGAAAAATACTCCAGTCTAATCTTTAACATTTTTACAAACTCCAGTAATACAATACAAAATATAGATTTAGACTATCATACAACTAAATCTTAGGGCTGTCAATTCGATATAGTCTTGTTATAGTACAGGCATGTCTTGCACAACAATAAGACATGTCATATATTAATTGTCTATACATATAATTATTGCACAATCTAATTATGTCTTGTATCACCAAGACCCATACTACCGTATTGGATTTAAGCCCTACAATCCTCCCCTTCAACCCTATATGGTTTCATGAACAACTGATTTAACAATCACCATCAAGTCATCGACGTTGATCCACTATTTTCTCCCCTCAAACAAGATATTGGAAATATCGACTCAATGATGATCAATATTTAATATTGGAACATGTCAGGATTTGGTTGCTAGCGTTATCACACGAACTGATTAGATGTGATTGTCCACCCATCAAATGAAGATTATAATCTAAAACTGTTATTTCCTGTTTAAGCTTATGATTGCTTTTACTATTGTTCAGAATATTGTTGTTTATATCTCATTCTTCATAGATTAGCATGAAAAATGTGATACTGTTCTACTACTCAAATATTAAATTTAACCTTTCAGTGAAAGGTAGATTTACGAGGTTAGCCGCGTAGACCAGAAAGAGAAGAGAAAGAGGCTTTTATGAAGATGGTGGGTTCATAATATACGGGACTAAAGTAGTTTTTATTATATACAGTTGATATATATATATATTATTGTTATGTTACCGCATGGTTATACTTTTTTTCTTTCGAAGGATAATAAAAGAAAAGATAATTTTATTTGTGGAATTTGAAAATCTTGTTTCTAGCACTATGACCTAAAAAGATCTTGGTTTAGTTTGGGGTATAGATGATATATTTCAATTATTGGTGATTATTAATGATTAAACATGTTATTTTATATTGAGATTTTATATTGACGACCAAATCTTATGACCCCGGATTTTAGGGCATTACAAAGACTAGACTATACATCAAAGCATTGAAGTCGGATAGAGATAAAGAGTAGATAATTACCGAATTCTCGCATCAATGTGAGGAGAAGAGGATTAGAAGGTTCTTGAAAACAGCATCGAGCCATTTTGGATGTGGTTCGTTCTATGTTAAAAAATGAAAGGCATGTTAAAGGAGTTTGGGGCTGAAGCAACGTATTGTACTGTTTACATTCAGAATCTTTGTCCTCATTCAAAATTAAAAAACAAAACTCCGCAAGAAATTTAGATTGAATGGAAACCTTCAGTGTTACATCTAAAGGTGTTTGACGGAATTGCATATTCGCATACACCAGATATACGAAGGACTAATTAGTTGGATGATCTAACTGTGGTTATCTTCATAAGTTAGATGATAACAACAAAAAAATTATCGGCTGTGTTAATCTCTAATAATCGACTTTGGTAATTTTTAGAGGGGGCTTGAATTCAAATTAATTCTTTTTAATATTTTTTAACAAAAAATTATTGCTTGTAAACGAAAAGAAGAAAAATACACAAATTAAAAAATCCAAGTTGTTTGTTTTTTTACCTTACAACCTGAATATAGATATTGATGAAATAATCTTTGTAAATTACAAGTGCAATTTCACAGTTGCGTTTCAATGTTTTTGAGCTTTTCTTGAATGTTTATGGTTGAACAAAGTAAATTAATTCTTGTAGTGAAATGTGTTCATGCAGAATTTAAACTTGCTAAAAAATAAAGAACACAGATCTTCAAAACTCACTTATTTTATATTAAAACTAAGATTTTTTTGCTATAAAATTTCTAGGCTCTTTGTTGATAAAGATCTTAGATTCTCTTTGAGAGTGTTACAAGAAATTTGATCTAAATTGTTACTTCTGACTAAGGACCAGTGTTAATTGTATAACTCAGTTAACTGCTGGTTTACACAGTATGTAATAAGATATGCTATTAGCTTTTCTAAACTATCACTTGTCATTTCTATTTATAGAAAAGTAGATCTTCCATTTCTGGCTTAGCATATCTTTAGCATCCCGTGTTCACTTTAATCTTCCTCTGTCAGTTAATCTTTACCATTGATCTTGCATATTCTTCAAGCTGCTTTTTGTAGACTTGTCAATCCAGTTATTGGATTGTTTGTTGATTGTTTATCTTGGATACTGAACTGATCTGCAACTTTGTACTTTGAGATTGTACCTCGAGATCTCCAGTTTAGGTCTATAGAACACTTGACATCTTGATAAGTATATGGGCTTATCGGGATCTCTAGTACTCTATATTTGGTTTGGCTTGTAGAGGTCTTCAGTTCTCTATAAGACAATTTTATCTTGTCGAGATCTCCAGTTTTCATATCTTCACTTTGACTTATCGATAACTCTTACTTCTCTAGTATCTTCTTGACTTGTCGATATCTCAGAGTTCTCTAGTCAAATTTAACTTATCGATATCTCAGAGTTCTCTAGTCGACTTAGACTTATGGATAACTCAGAGTTCTATAATGAATGTAAACTTGTCGATAACTCTGAGTTCTCTAGTGAAGAAATGACTTGTCGATATCTCCAATCTTCATGTCTTCAATTTGGCTTGTCGATATCTCTGAGTTCTCTAGTGGCTTTCCTGACTTATCGATAAGCCATTCTAGAGTTCTCGAATGACTTCTCTATAACATTAAATCTGTGACTTGTAGAGATCTTGACTTAGAGTATTTTTCTTTAAACAAATTTATTCAACTCCAAGCTTCTTCATAATTCTTCTGAGGCATGATCTTCTTGATCTTCTTCCAGATAGAATTCTTAGGCTTGACACTATTTATAGAAAAAGACTCCAGTCTGCTCCTTTGACATTTTTATTGACTTTAAATGTTACAAGCATAAAATACAGATTAAGATAACAATACAACTTACTTAGGGTTGGCCCCAAGCTTAGTTGATTACCAAAAATAACATTTCATTAATCTACTCCTTAGATCAGATGTCCATTTGGCTTGCTTCATACTTTGATCAGGGACACCAATGATATTATTATCTCCACTGATCTTTGACATCATCACTTATATTTTACAATCTCCCCCAACTTGTTCATTATGGAATTATGTACAAGTTCTGATAGATGATGTCAAAACTCTAACTAAATGCAGAAGTCAATCTCCCCATCTTGTCGTCTTTTGTGAGTTGCATTTAGATTTACTCTTCTCTCCCCATATCAAGAATAGACTTACTTTACTCCCCCTATCAAGAAAAGAATATTATTATCTGGCAACATCCATAAGCTGTTTTGGCATTTAGATATATTATCCCCCCTTTTTACATTATCTCCAGGTAGAAAGATCTAGCCTGATGCACATTGTTCAAGCTTTTGTCATTGTCCATTTAGAACACTATCAGCAGCTTCAAGCTATAGTGAGATCTGTAATGATGAGTTCATCAAGTAGAATAGGAGTTTCACTTAGATCTGCAGCAGAAGTTTGTAAGTAATAAAAGTCCTAAGGTCTCTGTTCTTTTGAATAAGTAGTCTCACTACTTCTCACTGCACTAGTCTCATGACTTTTAAGAGTCAGAGTTTCCTCACATGGATTACTAAATCCATACACTCATCTACCTCTCCTTTTGTCAGTAAGGATCTTGCCTCTCTTATTTTCTGTTTTTCTCTCAATCTTTTCCCTCATCCTCACATGAAAGGCTCAATTGTTGTTTGACTTACAGAAATAAGAGGTGGCTGAGAAGAGTTGTCTATGATCATATGATTAGGGGAAATCCATATAGGTCTAATCATACTAATTTCATCAGAAGAGTGAATACCAGTTTGAGGTTGTGAGGTGGATGGTTCATCAGAAACATCTTTGACTAGGGTCACAGTTTGACTCATAGAATGCTCTACGGTTTTGACAGTGTGTTGTCCTCCACTTATAGTGGGAAATTGGAGGGGATTTGAATGGGTTACTGTCTTGTACACCAGCCACAAACCCTTGTGTGTCTTGCAACACACTGGCATTAAATATGCTATACTTGCCTCTCTTATGACAGTATCATAGGTAATTATACTTCTAGCTTCAACTTCTAAAGTAGCTTCTGCTGGAGTTATGAGGGGAATTGTTCCTTCTTGAGGAACCTCCAATTGAATTGGAGAGGATTTAGATAGCTCTCCCTCAAGAGTACTACCCTCAAACCTTTCAGTCTGTGAAGACTATTTTGCACATGAAGGTGCATTAGTGATATTCATGGAATCTTCAGTAAAAACTGATGAATTTCCATGTTTGTGGTGGTTTCTTTTCTCAAACAACAAAACAACTGAAGAACATTTTGAGGTTTCTGTCCTTTTGTAAAACAGGTTTCTTTTGAGAGTCACCTGAGTGGGATTGTGTTTGAGTTTGTGTTTATGTTGCTGTGCCTGGATGAACTGCAGTTTGGTTTTGAAATGTTTTAGCTGTAGTTTAGCAAAAATACCTATTGATTGATTATCTGAATTTCCTGTTGTTGTATGAATAGATTGTGTTGGACCTATAATGTATTGAACATATGTATCTTTTTGGAGTTTAATCAGATATATGCATTGTAAGATATTTAGTTGTAAGCATTATTGCAGAAAAGATAAAAATCAATTCAGATAAACACATAGCAATCATTACACAAACAAAAGAATGATAGAGAAGGAGTAGAATTTTCATTAATAATGGAAACAGGGTACATTAAGATATAGATTTCAACAAGTAAATCCTAATTCTAACTACTCTAGTTTCTACTTCTTCTTCTCGGCCTCTATCCTCCTTGCCCGGCGCTGGTAAGCTCTAGACATGGAGTGTGCAAGAGAAATGATTCTCTCCTACAACTCCAGAGCAGCAAGACGTTGCTGCTTAGCCACCATGGCATATCTCTCCTACTCCAGAGAGACTTCTCCCTTAAAGAAAATGAAGTTTATCTGATCATCCCATGAGAGTTCGTCAAAGACGTCAAGTGGAACATCAAAGGGGCTGCAAATGATCCCTTTGATGTGGACTTGAAGCCCAAAAGGGTCATAATAGACCTTATTGTCAGCCAAGTGATGGGCTGAAAGATAAACACCATTGTTGAGCGTGTGGAAAACAGGGGCAACCATTGGAGAGGGATGAACAATAAGTGAGTTTTGAGGTTAGGATATTTGTTGAGAAAGAGAGCAATGATCAATAATGAGGAGCGAAGGGTTTGAATTTATAGAAGGATAAAAGAAAGAAACCAAGAGACTCTTGAGTTTCCCGGTTAATAAGTGTAATAATCATACAAACATACTTTACGAGTATCGAGAGAGTTAGAAGTGACTTAACTTTCTAGTTACTATTCCCCATGCAAGTACTCAAGAATCTTAGTTCACTTTCTAGGTTAACTATTCCCCATGCAAATAAACAAGTACCCCTACACAAAAAGTAACCCTTCCTATCAGCAAAATATTTCACTAGCTAACACATCAAAACTGTGGCGCCTTCCAAACCCGGGTCAGAAGTTTGGGGTCCATACACACACACCTTATTTATAACCTGCTTATAACAATAATAAGGATAATAATAATATGCAGTGACTCTACTTACCAACTACCATGGACCGCAACAGGTCAAAGTATGTACAAAAGCCACACACACACACTTATATTACAAATGCCCAAATCCCAATTATTCAAACTTACAACTGAATATTAAACATCATTACAAACTTCACAAGCATAAACTATCCTAAAAGCTGTCAGCTAGCTTAACTCGATCAACCTGGACCCCTAGCTCTCGCACTGGATTGGGGATCCTCGCTACCAACATGTTCCTTCTTAACTGGAAAAGAACATAAACAACATCGCACAAATGAGTTAACTAGCTCAGTAAGTCACATTGACAAGACTGAGAATAATGGTCATCAAGTGAAAAGAGTTAAGGTATCAAGTGAACAATGATTAATGATTTAGAATTAGATATTATATTTTCATTTTAAAAACCAAGATTAGGCTGCTGATCAGTCACGCACTAACCCCGAGCAAGGCACACAGCTCTGCTCTAATTACCGGATCCAAGGCACACATTGGCCTAACTTGACCACCAATCTGGTCCACAATTTTATAAAACAATCCAATTCTATTATAATAATAGAATAAATAATGTAAAGAATAAACAGAATCATAAGCAATATTGGATGTTCAATAATGAGATGGTTTCAATCTTCACAAAGGAACAATATGGCAATTTCAAAGAATGGCTTTCAGGTAATGAAGGAATTGGATAAAAAGGAATCAAAGTTTCAAGGTTATAAAGATTTGGTCTTTCAAAGCATAAGGTATAATGGTTTGAATCTGTAAGCAATCTTGATTCAGTGTTCGGTATTTAGTTTGTATGTATTTGTGGTGTAGTATCATATCTCTATGGTTCGTATTTGGGTAATCAACGGTCAATGGTTCGGAAAGAATAAGGTTTATGGATCAAAGATCAATAGTTGGAATAAAGGTTTAGGGTTCAGTGCTTCAAAGCACTTGCATCATAAAACAGGGCTATTAATTATCTACAATATATCTTGAGAAGGTTCAGAATACTTGCCTGGTATTAGCATGCTATACTTCACTAACTTCCAATCACAATCTCCTATTCCTTGACTACTTGCTTCCCTTTCCTACGCCTTGCCTCTTCTGCTCATATATCATAAGTATATATCAATAATCAACTCATACGATTCTATTCGGTATACCCTTCTATCTACCCTTCGTTTTACCCAAATCCGATTAACGAATTGAAATTTAAACTAAAGTCAAGTAAACATTGATCATATAGTCCGACAGTCAAACAAACAAGTCACATATAACACATAACACATCAAACAATCAAAGAAATTTCATTTATAAGGAAGTCTCGGATCATCAACAGTCTTTCGGGTATTTAATATGATTTTAAAACATTTTTCGGAGTCAAAATGGGTCGTTGGATAAATTTTGGATCAATAAATAGAGTTCGGTTGGCCAAATCTGGCTTCAAAATAATTTTATTATAATTATTGAGCCTTGAAAACAATTTAAAATAATATTTTTAAAGCTCAAAATTATTTTTCGGAATTTTTAAATCAATAATAAATAATTAAATGTAATTAGATAATTAATTAAAATCAATTAATAATTAATTAAATCAATTAATCAATTAATTTTCGAATTAATTGACCAATTAACTAATTAATTATTAACTAATTAATTCAGATTTATTTTTGAATTAAAAAATAATTTTTAGAATTAAAATAATAATTTTAGGAATTTTTAATAACTAAAAATGAATTTTTATAATTAAAATAAATAGCTAATATGATTTTTAAATATTTTATAAACAAGAATCCTAAATTTGCAAATTCTGGAAACTACAGGGACTCAACTGTTTCTTCTTCAAAAGTTTAGGGGCCTGTTAGCAATTTTACAAACCCCCGCCGTCGACTCGCCGAAGTGTGGCCACATAACACGTTTCCGGCCACCTCAGGCCACCAAACTCTATAGAAGTGGAGTACAAATCGGAACCTATATGTGCAATCAAAAAACCCACCCCTTTCCAGAATCAACCGAAAAATGATCAAGAAACTCGCCGATTTCGGCGAAACTTTAAAAGACAACTTCGTTCAAACCAGGGATCGTCTGTTAACAAACTATACACGAATCGATTACAAATTTCAAGGGGAACAATACCTACCCATCTAGAACGTCTACAAATCCTTAAATAAGAAACCTCCAAATTGAATCAAGAACATTCAAACAAATTATAAACCCTAATTTTAAAATTCGAAAATTAAACTCAATTTTGAAAATGTTATTGAACACCAAATCAGTCAAATGACATATCAAAATCATCAGGAAGACAAGCTCTACAACATACAATCATCAAATCAATCAAACAATCATCCGAATAAAAATTCATAATTTTAATCAAAATAATTCAAAAATAAATAAAATTATATAAAATCAACCTTTGATTCTGCAGTTCTGAAACTTGAATAATCTGATAGTACTCCTCAAACCCTTCATTTTTATTACCAGAGCTTTCCAAACGGATATCGATAACACCTTGATTTGTTGGTTTGATTCTCAGAAAGTTTACATGAATATAAGTATTTTCTCTGGAAAATTCTGTAAATATTGTTTGCAAATTATTTTTGGTACGAAATAAAATACGGTAAAGGCTATTTATAATTACGGAAAATTAGTATCCCGTTGGATCATTCCAGATATAAAATAGTACATTTATTTATTAAACAGATCCAAACGATACCGGTTTTTGAGATAATTATCCAAATCAGTACAATTTATACTGCAGCTTTGGTCTCAGCGCCTGGTTACACGTATTATGAGGTGATAATTATAATAATTTAATAGAAAGATCCCATTTATCGAAAAAACGAGTTTTATTGATTTACCGAAACGAATTTTATATCGAAAATATTACGTCAGGACCCGCACAGGACAAACCGTACACCGGATCGAAAAAGTCAAAACATGGAAAATGTTCGGAATATTGCAATTAGGTTAGGAAGGTGTTCTCGGAAGAGTTTCGGGTTATAAAAACGTAAAAACGGGTGAAGTCGGTTGTTCCCGATTATATAAAATAGTTTATAATTACTCGGAAAAACAGTTTATAAAATCCATAAATTTCTTATAAAATCATGAATCAACATAAAAATAAATAGGAAGATATGACAATTATCTATATTTTATTTTGGACATATAAAAATTAAAATACTCAATTTTTATTATTTTTAAACATCCAAACACATATACCACTTAACGAATAATTCACAGGATAATTACTGAACATGCATAATATTTATTCATTAGCAAAACTAATTACACGATATATCCCAGGTATTACATCCTTCCCCCCTAAAAGGATTATGTCCTCAGAATCTCCTAACAAAACAAATGAGGGTATTTTTCTCTCATATGACTTTCTAGCTCCCAGGTTGATTCTTCAACCCTCGGGCTTCTCCATAGTACTCTTACTAACTTTAGCACTTTATTTCTTAACACTTTTTCTCTGCCTTCTAGAATCTCTATCGGACTCTCTACATACGACAAATCTGCTTGAAGTTCTATTGGCTCGTATTCGATTACATGCCTGGAGTTTGGATTATACTTCTTAAATATCGATATGTGAAAAACATTGTGAATGTGCTCTATGTACGGGGGTAACGCCAACTCGTAAGCTACTTTTCCAACACGCTTTAGAATCTCAAAAGGTCCAACATATCTAGGGCTCAATTTTCCTTTCTTCCCAAATCTTGTCAATCCTTTCCACGGCGATACTTTCAGTAATACCAGATTTCCTTCTTCGAATTCCATATCTTTCCTTGATTGATCTGCATATTTCCTTTGACGGTCTTGTGCTGCTATCAATCTCTTCTGGATAAATTTAACAACTTCCTTCATCTGTTGCACTAATTTAGGTCCAAATATTTTGTGTTCTCTAACTTCGTCCCAATATACGGGAGATCGACATTTGCGTCCATAAAGAGCTTCATAGGGTGGCATCCCAATACTGGCATGATAACTGTTAATGTAAGCAAATTCTACCAAGGGTAAATGCTCATCCCAACTTCTTTTGAAATCAATAGCACAACCACATAACATGTCTTCGATTGTCTGGATTGGTCTTTCACTCTGGTCGTCCGTCTTTGGATGGTAAGCCGTACTCATATTCAGTCTCGTTCCCAAACATTCTTGAAAACTCTTCCAAAATCTTGAATTAAATCTCGGATCTCGATCGGATACGATAGACACATGAACTCCATGACGGACTACAATTTCTTTCGGGTACATATGGACTAACTTGTCTAGTGAAAATCTTTCATTTATAGGCAGAAAATGAGCTGACTTGGTAAGTCTGTCCACTATAACCCAAATGGCATCATGATTGGCTTTCGTCCTTGGTAATCCGACTATAAAATCCATGGCAATGTGCTCCCACTTCCACTCTGGAATCTCTAATGGCTGCTACAATCCACTTTGTCTCTGATGCTCTGCTTTAACTCTCTGACATGTATAACATCTGCTAACCCATTCTGCAATCTCCCTCTTCATATCTGGCCACCAATAATTTTCCTTTAAATCTCTGTACATCTTGGTACTCCCTAGATGGATTGAATATCTTGAATTATGAGCTTCCTGTAAAATTTCATTCTTCAACTCCGTTACTGGTGGAATCCAAATTCTAGAAGAAAATCTAAGAACACCTTGATCGTCCTTTTGCGTGCACAACTCCTTATCTACTAAACAATTAATGTCCTGATCCATTACCTCCTCTTGACACTTCCTTATCTTTTCTAACAACTCCGGCTGGAAAGTCATCCTATACACTTTCGCTTTATCAGGCTTGCAAACTCTGATTTCCAATTCCAGTTTCTGAAATTCCTTGTATATCTCTTCGGGTACTGATAACACATTCAACTTTTCTTTCGGACTTAACGCGTCCTCCACAACATTTGGTTTACCGGGATAATAGTTAATCGTGCAATCGTAATCCTTAATCAACTCTAACCATCTTCTCTATCTTATATTACGCTCCTTTTGTGTGAATATGTACTTCAAGCTTTTGTGATCCGTATAAATCTCATATTTTTCTCAATATAGATAATGTCTCCAAATCTTTAAAGCGAATACTATAGCCGCTAACTCCAAATCATGAGCAGGATACTTTTGTTCATATGGTTTCAATTGCCTTGACGTATACGCAATAACTTTGTCGTGTTGCATCAGAACACATCCTAGTCCTTTATGAGAAGCATCGCTATAGATTACGAAATTCCCTAGGTCATCTGGAAGTGACAAAACAGGTGATGTAATTAATCTTCGCTTCAATTCCTGAAAACTTTCTTCACATTTGTCATTCCATATAAACTTTTCATTCCTTCGTGTAAGCTTTGTCAATGGTGTTGCAATCCTTGAGAAATTTTGAACAAATCGGCGATAATATCCCGCTAATCCCAAGAAACTTCTTACCTCTGTTGGTGTTCTCGGTCTTTCCCAATTTGTAATCGCTTCAATCTTCGCTGGGTCCACTTTGATCCCTTCATTACTGACTATGTGTCCTAAGAACTGAACTTCCTGTAACCAAAACTCACACTTCGAGAATTTAGCATATAACATCTTCTTCCTTAAAATCTCCAAAGCTGTCCTTAAATGTTCTACATGATCCTCTTCTGTCTTTGAATAAATCAAAATATCATCTATAAACACAATAACAAACTTGTCCAAGTATTCTTTGAAAATTCTGTTCATCAGGTCCATAAAATGCTGCCGGGGCATTAGTTAATCCAAAAGACATCACTAGAAATTCATAATGTCCATACCTTGTTCTGAAAGTTATCTTTGGTATATCCTCTGGCTTAATCTTTAGTTGGTGATATCCCGATCTTAGATCAATCTTGGAGAAGTACTTGGCTCCTTTTAATTGGTCGAACAAATCATCAATTCTAGGTAACGGATACTTGTTCTCGATAGTCGATGCACAGTCTCATGCTTCCATCCTTCTTCTTGACAAATAGTATCGGTGCACCCCACGGGGATACACTGGGTCCGATTACTCCTTTCTCTAACAACTCTTGCAATTTCTTTGCTAGTTCCTTCATCTCAATGGGCGCCATTCTGTACGGGGCCTTGGACACTGGTTCTGTTCCAGGTGCTAAGTCGATCGCAAACTCAATTTCTCTGTCTGGAGGAAGTTCTGGTAACTCATAGGGAAATACATCTGGAAATTAATTGACTACCGGAATACCCTCAAGTTTTACTGGCTCCTGACTTCCATTAATCATATATGCAACGAAATGCTCGCATCCTTGTCGTAATAACATTTTGGCTTGAATCATCGTTAAGAACTTCTTTGCTTATTTCTGGCCCTTAAACATTACTATTCTTTTGTCTGACGTCTTCACCATTGCCTTCTTATTTCGACAATCTATCTGGGCATCATGCTTAGATAACCAATCCATTCGTAAGATAACGTCAAACTCTCCTAGCTTAAATGGTATCAAATCCACAAAAAACTTATTACCAGAAATCTCAATCTCATAATTCCCACAAACTTGATTAACAGATTTATGTTTTTGATTAGCTAATTCCACAGTCATTATTTCATTTAAATGCTCAACCGGACAATTTAACTTATTAACAAAATCTTGAGAAATGAATGATCGAGTTGCTCCCGAATCTATTAACACTTTAGCACATAAAGAATTCACATTAAGCGTACCTGCCACGACATCAGTATCCTGGATAACGTCCTTCACAGACATATCAAAAACTCTAGCCCTTGGAGTCTCATTCACTGCCGGAGTAGATCCCATAATTCTTAATGCATTACTGACTAGGGCTGGTGTCTTGCAATCCTTGGCTATATGTCCTGGCTTCCCACGTTTAAAGCATGTAAATCCAATAGATGGAACCTTAATCGCTGGATCCGAGTAAGCTGATCCTTGTTTACTGGTTCTCTCGCTGGGTAGATGCGGCACTCTCTCGAATAGTTCCCTTTCTGATTACACTTGAAACAAACCACGTTCAACTTATTACAAACTCCTCTGTGTTTCTTCCCACATACTTGACAATCTGGAAAAGTTAGCCTCAACTGATTCGACTGATTCATATTGATAGGACGGTTGCCTTGACTTCCGTCGCTTGCATTTTGCTTCTTGAAATTAAAATTTCTCCCTAGCTGAAACTTGCCCTTCTTAAAATTTGGAAACTTCCCTGGTTGTGATTGTCCTTCACTCCCTTCAAACTTTCTCTTCTTACTTTCCTTCTCTTTCTGTGACATCTGGCTCTCTGTTTCTACAATCATAGCTTTCTGTACAACTCCTGCATAGGTATCTAATTCAAATATGGCTACCTTCCCTCTGATCCATGGCTTCAAACCTTGATGGAATCTCTTGGCCTTCTTCCTATTAGTATCCACATATGATGGCACATACCTTGACAACTCTTCAAACTTGCTCTCATAATCAGCTACCGACATATTTCCTTGCTTTAGCTCTAAAAACTTCAGCTCCATCTGATCCTGAACAAACTGGGGAATTTTTTTTTCTAAAAACAATTCTTTGAACCTCTCCCACGTAATAACATCTGTACCTTCCAAGGTCTTCACAGTTTCCCACTAATAGGTGGCCTCATTCTTCAAATAATAACTTGCAAACTCAACCTTCTGTTCTTCCTTTACCTTAACTAAAGCAAACGACTTCTCTATCTCCTTTAACCACACATTCGCTTCAATCGGATCTAAGGAACCCTTGAATTCTGGTGGGTTCACCGCCTAAAATGTTTTGAAAGTTACCTGGGGATTGGTTTGTCTTTTTTGTTGTTGAGTCATGTGAACTGTTTGTTGAGCTAAGATTTGAAGAATCTGGGCTACTACTGGGTCTATGGGTCCTGGGTTTGCATTCTGGTTAGTATTGTCTTGGTTGTTGTTGTTGTTGGTTTCTTCATTCTGGGTGTTGGTGCGGGTATTTCTTCTGGGAGGCATTTTCTGTAAAAAAATCAAACAACTTATTTAGCTTTTAAATCAAACCCTTTGCAATTAAGAAAGGTTTTGTAAAACAGAAATATCTCTTTTTGAAAATAGTTTTAACAGTTGACTAAGTAAATTGCATGCTTCTTTACATAATGTAAACAGTAAAAAGGGATAGGGTACATGGTTTCACAAGTGGTATAACTGGTGCAATAAATAAAGTAAAGTAAAACAGGTGCAGTAATGTAAATGACAATGATGGAAAGGAAAAAAAAGTACTGATATATATAGATCAAAAGTTTTAGGTAGTACAAGCGTTAAAACGCTTCGGAAGTAAAAGCAAAAGGGTACAACAAACCTACTTACTAATCAGCAGATCTAGTATATAAATACAACCCAAAAGTCTACCGATACATACTAGACACTACTGTACATACTAATAAGGATAATAATAATATGCAGTGACCCTACTTACCAACTACCACGGACTGCAACAGGTTAAAGTATGTACACAAGCCACACACACACACTTATATTACAAACACCCAAATCCCAATTATTCAAACTTACAATTGAATATTAATCATCATTACAAACTTTACAAACTTAAACTATCCCAAAAGCTGTCAGCTAACTTAACTCGATCAACCTGGACCCTTACCTCTCGCACTGGATTGGGGATCCTCGCTACCAACATGTTCCTTCTTCACTGGAAAAGAACATAAACAACATCACACAAATGAGCTAACTAGCTCAGTAAGTCACATTGACAAGACTGAGAATAATGTTCATCAACTGAAAAGAGTTAAGGTATCAAGTGAACAATGATTAATGATTTAGAATTAGATATTATATTTTCATTTTAAAAACCAAGGTTAGGCTGCTGATCAGTCACGTACTAGCCCCGAGCAAGGCACACAGCTCTGCTCTAATTACTGGATCCAAGGCATACATTAGCCTAACTTGACCACCAATCTAGTCTGACCACGAATCTGGTCCACAATTTTATAAAAAAATATAATTCTATCATAATAACAGAATATATAATGTAAAGCAATAAACAGAATCATAAGCAACATTGGATGTTCAATAATGAGATGGTTTCAATCTTCACAAAGGAACAATATGGAAATTTCAAAGAATGGCTGTCAGGTAATGAAAGAATTGGATAACAAAGGAATAAAAGTTTCAAGGTTATAAGGACTTGGTCTTTGAAAGCATAAGGTACAATGGTTTGAATCTGTAAGCAATCTTATTTCAGTGTTCGGTATTTAGTTTGTATGTATTTGTGGAGTAGTATCATATCTCTGTGGTTCATATTTGGGTAATCAACGATTAATGGTTCGGAAAGAATAAGGTTTACGGCTCAAAGATCAATAGTTGGAATCAAGGTTTAGGTTTCAGTGCTTCAAAGCACTTGCATCATAAAACAGGGCTATCAATTATCTAAAATATATCTTGAGAAGGTTCAGAACACTGGCCTGGTATTAGCTTGCTATACTTCACTAACTTCTAATCACAATCTCCTATTCCTCGACTACTTGCTTCCCTTTCCTACGCCTTGCCTCTTCTGTTCACATATCATAAGTATCTATCAATACTCAACCCATACGATTCTATTCGGTATACACTTCTATCAAACCCTTCATTTTACCCAAATCCGATAAACGGATTGAAAGTTATACTAAAAACAAGTAAACACTGATCACATAGTCCGACAGTCAAACAAACAAGTCACATATAACACATAACACGTCAAACAATCAATGAAATTTCATTTATAAGGAAGTCTCGGGTCATAAACAGTCTTTCGGGTATTTAATATGATAGTCAAAACGGGTCGTTGGATAAATTTTGAAGCAATAAACAGAGTTCGGTTGGCCAAATCTGGCTTCAAAATAATTTAATAATAATTATCGAGCCTTGAAAACAATTTAAAATAATATTTTAAAGCTCAAAACTATTTTTCAGAATTTTTAAATCAATAATAAATTAAATATAATCAATAATTAATTAAAATCAATTAATAATTAATTAAATCAATTAATTTTTGAAATAATTGACCAATTAACTAATTAATTATTAACTAAAATTAATTAACTAATTAATTCAGATTTATTTTTGAATAAAAAAATAATTTTTGGAATTAAAATAATAATTTTTGGAATTTTAATAATTAAAAACAAAATTTTATAATTAAAATAAATAGGAAATATGATTTTTAAATATTTTATAAACTGAAATCCTAAATTTGCAAATTCTGGAAACTACAGGGACTCAACTGTTTCTTCTTTAAAAGTTCAGGGGCCTGTTTGCAATTTTGCAAACCCCGCCGTCGACTCGCCGGAGTGTGGCCGGAGAACACGATTCTGGCCACTTCAGGCGACTAAACTCTCCAGAATTGGAGTACAAATCACCAGGAACCTATATGTGCAATCAAAACACCCACCCCTTTCCAGAATCAACTGGAAAATGCTCAAGAAACTCGCCGGTTCCGGCGAAACTTTAAAAGACAACTCCGTTCAAACCAGGGATCGTCTGTTAACAAACTATACACGAATCGATTGCAAATTTCAAGGGGAACAAAACTCACCCATCTAGAACGTCTACAAATCCTTAAATAAGAAACCCCCAAATTCAATCAAGAACATTCAAACGAATTACAAACCCTAATTTTAAAATTCAAAAATTAAACTCAATTTTGAACATGTTATTGAACTCCAAATCAGTCATATGACATATCAAAATCATCAGAAAGATAAGCTCTACAACATACAATCATCAAATCATATAAACAATCATCCGAACAAAAATTCATAATTTTAATCAAAATAATTCGAAAATAAATAAAATTATATAAAATCAACATTTGATCTAGCAGTTCTGAAACTTGGATAATCTGATGGTACTTCTCAAACCCTTCGTTTTGATTACCAGATTTTTCCAAACGGATATCGATAAAACCTTGATTTGTTGGTTTGATTCTCAGAAAGTTTATATGAATATAAGTATTTTCTCTGGAAAATTCTGTAAATACTGTTTGCAAATGATTTTCGGTACGAAATAAAATACGGTAAAGGTTATTTATAATTACAGAAAATTAGTATCCCGTTGGATCATTCCAGATATAAAATAGTAAGTTTATTTATTAAAATAGATCCAAACGGTACCGGTTTTGAGATAATTATCCAAATCAGTACAATTTGTATTGCGGTCTTGGTCTCAGCGCCTGGTTACACATATTACGAGGTGATAATTATAATAGTTTAATAGAAAGATCTCGTTTATCGAAAATACGAGTTTTATTGATTTACCGAAAGGAATTTATATCAAAAATATTGCGCCGGGACCCGCACAGGACAAACCGTACGCGGGATCGAAAAAGTCGAAACATGGAAAATATTCAGAATATTGCAATTAGGTTAGGAAGGAGTTCTCGAAAGAGTTTCGGGTTAAAAAATAGTAAAAAGGGTGAAGTCGGCTGGTTCCCGATTATATAAAATAGTTTATAATTACTCGGAAAAAGAATTTATAAAATCCATAAATTTCCTATAAAATCATAAATCAACATAAAAATAAATAGGAAGATATGACAATTATCTATATTTTATTTTGGACATATAAAAATTAAAATACACAATTTATATTATTTTTAAACATCCAAACACATATACCAATTAACAAATAATTCACAGAATAATTACTGAACATGCATAATATTTATTCATTTGCAAAAATAATTACACGATATATCCCGGGTATTACAAAAACAAATACTAATAAGGTATTATTTTGAATAAATTCAAAATACATAATTAGCATATAGTTAAATAAATTTAACTATTATCAGCATTCTCAAAACATCACATATAATGTACTGGTCTACTTATATTAGACTAACATAATCCACATTTAAAAAAAATTGCACATAAGCACGTAAATGTATCAATAAGTCCGAGTAATAATAGACAAAGTATGTCAAACGTATTTTGCTGAACATAATTTATGAATTAAATTATTTCAGTTTATCATACTTTTTGCTTCTTTTGATCTATTATTTATTAACTTCATATATTTAGGATGTGAATTAATAAATATTCAGTTTGCTTAGAATTTTGAGAAATTCCAAGTTAAAATATGTATCGAGAAGTCTGGGTATTTATAGTAAAAGTAAGTGACTTGTCGAGAACTCAAAAATAGACATTTGGAGTTTGTCTATCGAGAAGTCATTTTAAGAAATGAAGTACATATCGAGAAGTCATTTTAAATTACTCTTTTAGAGAACTCAAAATTGACTTATCGAGATGTCAAATAAATACCCAGTTTGTCCAAAAGGTGGACTGAATTAATTCCAACTTTTATTTGAATAAGTTCAACATAAAATTAGAATAAATTTCCCAAAAGTATTTAACCAAAATAATTTATTAAATTAAATTATTTCAATTCTGAGTTAATGATAAGTCAAAAATTACACTTGTAGAGAACTTCGTGAATTAACACTACTAGAGAACTCTACAAAGACTTATCGATAAGTCATATTAAGCCTATCGAGAAGTCACTCGAGAAGTTAGTAATTGACTTATCGAGGACGCACTCGAGAAGTCCTAAAATGACTTGTCGAGAAGTCAATTTGACTTATCCAGAACTCAGTTCTCGATATACTTTTGGTTTTTGTAATTCTGCCTTGTGTTAATTTTACATATTGAGAATGTAAATTAACACTGAGCAGTTTACTTGGAATTTGAAAAATTCCAAGTTAAATTTGAATTTGAAAAACAAATATGCAGAAATTTCTGAAATAATTATAATTCATATTTCAGTTAATTTCCAATTAAATCAAATTAATATTGATTTACTGGAGATTAATCTGCTGCAAGACATTAGCTGAGTTCTTGCCTTAGGATGAAGAATTAAGCATTCCACTTTCACCTACAAGTCTAGTGAAAGTTGCTTCATCCAAATGTTTAGTAAAAATGTCAGCCAATTGTTTTTCTGTTGGTACAGAAATGAGCTCAATGGTACCATTTGTAGCATGTTCTCTAATAAAATGGTACCTAACATCAATGTGCT
Source organism: Apium graveolens (assembly GCF_009905375.1). Taxonomy (NCBI): domain Eukaryota; kingdom Viridiplantae; phylum Streptophyta; class Magnoliopsida; order Apiales; family Apiaceae; genus Apium; species Apium graveolens. The sequence goes on from NC_133649.1 coordinate 170,818,035, forward strand.
TTGTCCTAGAATGATTAACTGGATTAGCTACTATAGATATAGCACTAGTATTGTCACACATAATAGGAATTTTGTGTAACACTAGGCCATAATCCATTAGCTGATTTCTAATCCAAAGCACTTGAGCACAACAAATACCTACAGCTATGTATTCAGCTTCAGCTGTAGAAGTTGATACATATTGTTGTTTCTTGCTATACCAGGATACAAGTCTTTGTCCAAAAAATTGATAGCTTCCATAGGTACTCTTTCTGTCAACCCTGTATCCAGTAAAATTTGCATCTGTGTAACCAACAGCTTTAAAACCAGTCCCTTTAGGATACCATAATCCCAAGTTTGGAGTTCCCTTCAAGTATCTGAAAATCCTCTTTACAGCCATCAACTGTGATTCTTTTGGATTGTCTTAAAATCTTGCACATAGACATGTTGCAAACATGATGTCTTGTCTACATGCTGTTAAATAAAGCAATGATCCAATCATCCCTCTATAGCTTGAGATATCTACAATCTTGCCCTTTTTATCTTCATCCAACTTTGTTGCAATAGACATAGGTGTAAATGCAGGTGAACAATCAACCATTCCAAACTTTTTTAATAGATCCTTGACATATTTAGTTTGGCTGATGAAGATACCATCACTTCTTTGATTGACTTGAAGTCTAAGGAAGTAACTCAGTTCCCCCATCATACTTATTTCATATTAACTTTGCATAAGATTGGAGAATCTTTGGCAAAGCTTCTCATTAGTAGAACCAAAGATGATATTATCCATATAAATCTGAACTAAGATCATATCTTCACCATGTTTCTTGTAGAAGAGAGTCTTGTCTATGGTTCCTCTAGTAAAACCATGTTTCAGTAGGAAATCTGATAGTGTGTCATACCAAGCTCTAGGTGCCTGTTTTAGTCCATATAGAGCCTTGAGTAACTTGTACACAAAATTTGGAAATTTTAGATCTTCAAAGCCAGGTGCCTGTTGCATACAAACTTCTTCTTCTAGCTCACCATTCAGAAAGGCACTTTTGACATCCATTTTATACACTTTAAAGTTTGAATATGCAGCAAATGCTAGGAAAATTCTTATAGCTTCAAGTCTTGCAATTAGACCAAAAGTTTCATCATAATCAATTCCTTCTTCTTGTGAGTAGCCTTTTGCAACTAACCTTGCTTTGTTTCTGGTAACTATACCATTTTCATCCATCGTGTTCCCGAACACCCATTTTGTTCCAATAATACTTCTATTCTTTGGTGCAGGAACTAATTTCTAGACTTTGCTTCTTTCAAACTGATTCAGTTCTTCCTGCAAGGCAGATATCCAGTTAGGATCCGGAAGAGCTTCATCAATTTTCTCAGGTTCTACTTGAAACAGAAAACATGCATGTAGACACTCATTAGCAGTTGCGCTCCTAGTCCTCACACCAGCAGTAGGATCACCAATAATTACATCTCTAGTGTGACTCATATCTCACTTCCTTGTATGAGTTTGTTGACTTGTGCCTTCATTATTTTCTTCATTGTTGGTATGACTGCTGGATCCTTCTTCTCTTTCTCCCCCTGAGTTTGAGCTCTCAAATTTAGGTGTTTGAGATGAGTTTCTATTTTCATGATTTTCCTGTTGAGTAGTCTCTTCATTTAATGTTTGATGTACATCAACTTCATCTTCTCCATCAGAGTCACTATCAATGTTGAGGTTTTCAAATGCCTGGGCTTCAGCTTCATTATCATCAAGGCATTTCAAGCCTGGACATTTGTCATCATGAAAGGTCACATTTGTGCTCTCCATAATCTTCTTTTGATCAATCACATAAACTTTATAGGCTATTCTTTCCAGTGAATATCCCAAAAAAATTTCTTCAAAAACCTTTGAGTCAAATTTTCCCACATATTTAGAGTTTTCTTTCAAAATGTAACACTTGCTTCCATACACATGAAGATGCTTTATAGTAAGCTTCCTCTTAGACATAATTGAGTAGGGTGACTTGCCATGTGCCTTGTTAATGAGATATCTGTTCTGAGTGTAACATGCGTTGTTAACAACCTCTTCCCAAAAACTTGTTGGCAACTTGGCATCTTGCAGCATTGTCCTGGCAGCTTCAACCAATGTTCTATTCTTTCTCTCAACTACTCCATTTTGTTGAGGTGTCATGGCAGCTGAGAATTCTTGAACAATGCGTTTGCCATTTCAGAATTCACTTAATGTATCATTTCTAAATTCTGTTCCATTGTCACTTCTCAATCTTTTCACATAATTGTAATCTTTAGCCTATTTTTCTATCTTCTTGTTGTGCTCAATAATGATGTATGGAGTTTCATCTTTAGAGTACATGAACTCTACCCAAGTGTATCTTGAGAAATCATCCACCATCACAAGTGCATATTTGTTCCTTGAAATTGATAAGACATTCACTAGCCCAAATAAGTCCATGTGAATAAGTTGCAAGGGTGCACTTATAGAATTCACAGTTTTTGACTTGTGACTAGATCTTTTCATTTTTCCTTTCTGACAAGCTTCACAAACTTCAACTTGAGCAAATTCGAGTTTGGGCATGTCTCTTACTAACTTCTTTTTGACTAAGGTGTTAATTGCCTTGAAATTCAAGTGAGACAGCTTCTTATGTCATAGCTTGCTTTGTTCTTCTGATGCCTTGGTGTAGAAGCAGCAAATACCATCCTTATTTATTGAGTCCAAGTCTGCCACAAACAAGCTTCCTTTCCTTGCTCCTTTCAGAGCAACTTCACCAGTTTTCTTGCCAGTAAAAGTGCATTCTTCTTTGTTAAATAGAACTTCAAAGTCTTTGTCTGCAAATTGGCTAAAACTGAGAAGATTCACTTTAAGACCATCTACTAGTGCTACATCATCAATGACAACATTTTCCGAAATAATCTTGCCATATCCCATTGTGAATCCTTTGTTTTTGTCTCCAAAGGTCACCAATGGGCCAGCTTTCTCCTCAAACTGTGATAGCAGGGCCTTATCACCCGTCATATGTCTGGAACATCCACTGTCAATGATCCATATGACTTTCTTCACTTTGCCCTGCACACAATGAGATTTAGTTGTGTTTAGTGATCCAAGCAGTGTTGGGTACTTTCTTCTTCTTAACTGATTTGGAAGAAGTAGAGTGAGTTGTTTCAGATAAAATAGAGTTCAATGATTATTGTGCATTTTCCCTTTCTGATGTAGACTAAATTTTTATTTTTTTAAGGTCTACTCTCAGTTTGTGGCAACTCTTCATCACTTTCAAGTTGCAAGGGATGCAGTCAAACTTATCACAGAATGAGTAGGGATCATTTAAATCTGCTTCATTGTATTTGCAAGCTCCTTCAGTTGGCATACTAACAACCTTTTTACAAAGGTGAGTTAGATGATTTGCAGAGCCACATTTTCACACTTCTTTCCATGAGCATCTACAACATAAGCCAGATCATTGCTTTTGTTTATCCCTATTCTCCCATTTCTATTTTTCTTCTTCCTTCTTCCTTCTTGCATCTTCAATCTTTATTTCTTTGATAGGAGTCTTGGTGCTTTGATTATCCATGATATTTTCTTCAGCCATGGAAGATTGAGTTGAATTTGTATTTTTCTTTTCATTATCCTCATATGCAATTTCTTGCTTGATGATCAATTTTTCTTCACTGAAGTTTACTTCACAAGCCATGAACACAGGTGACCCAACCTTTTTCAGCATTGCTGGAACATTTTCATTCTCTATTGCTTTTCCTTTATCCCTTATGTTTTTCTTTTTATTGTTCAAGGCATCATAATCAAGACCAATAGCAATATTTGCACATGGTTTTTTTTCTCATGGTACTAACCAACCAATTCAGATATATTTTTGAACGACTTCAACTTTACTTCATTTTTCTCCAGTTTTTAGCAGAGCCTCAATCTCATTTGCACACTTGAGCTTGTTCTTCAGATAACCATTTTCTTGTTTTAGGGCTTCAAGTTCCAGTATCAATAATTTAGTTCCTTGTTTTTCATTCTCAAGCTTCTTATTCAACTCTGTTAATCTGCTAACTTCTTCATTAGTAGCAACCATGCTTGTGTGGATGTGAAACATTTCTATGCTCATCTTCTCAACAGTTTCCTTATATTGATTCACATTTAAATTAGTGGAGGTAATATTTGGTACTTGTGATTTAGATGAGGATGATTCTCCTTGCTCCAAGACCATGAGTGCATAGTTTCCAAGTTCATCATCTTCATCATTTTTAGAGTCAACCTGAGTTTCATCAATCTGAGTTTGTTACTTCTCCTGAGTTTTCTCAATGTAGGCAATTCTGTCAAAGGCAGGCTTGAAAAATCTATTATTTTCAAGTTTCACATTCATATCTTGCTGGATCAATGTTTCTTGAATTTTATTCACCTTGGCATGAGTTGTTGAGTGTTGACCTTGAAGGTGCCTAGTACTCAATGCAGTAACTCTCAGTCGTGCCTTAAAATCATCATTTATCAGCATTTCATAAGCTTTTGCCAGATGCTCACCAAGAATCTTTTCAGAAGGAACAAAACTAACTATGTTCCATTCCTTAGTCCACTCTTTTCCTCTAGGAGTTTCACTCCAAGGTACTGGTGCTTCCCCTCTAACAAACTTCTTGACTAAATCAGCTTTATTAACTATTTGTTAAGGTGCATGTCCTGATGGACCAGCTGCATCAGTGTCTAGATTTGTAGCAACTTCACCAGTAGTTTCAGCATTATCAGCATCAGAACTTATAGATCCAGCAGTATCAGCATCCTCTGATAGAATAGCAGTATGTGAGGCAATCAAGATTTCAACATCATCCTCTAAATTCTGATCTGCAGCTAAGTTCAGATCAACAACCAAATCTTGATGCCCACCTAAAGTCTGATTTTCATCATCCAGATTCTTAATTGGTGTAGTTGAAACATCTTCATTGAAATCAGCATCTTGAATTGGTGTTGTTGGTGGAGTGAATTGAGTTGCTGGAGCTTCCAAGTACAGAACCTCAGGCACAATCAAGTTATGAATATCAATTTCAGCACTTGTACCTGGGTCTTCATTATGTACTTGTTCAATTATAGGTGACACGGGAGGTGTAAGCACTCTGTTTTGAGCAGTTTCTAGTTGTGCAGAAGGAAGTGATTCAATAACAATTGGTTCTGTTGGGATCAGAGATTCCTGACCCCCTACCTTAGCTGCTTCCTCATCTTCTGAATCTGACTCAACTGTGTCCCTGTAAGCTCTTTGCTTTTTCATTTTCTTCAAGGGTGGAGAAACTGTAGGAACTTTATCATCAGGATTTAGCTTTCTAAGCCTTTTGAGAGGCCTAGAACTCCCAGTTATAGTATCTTTCTGAGAAGAGACCTTCTCAGCTTCTACAACAACAGGTTCTGAAATAGGAACCTGTTCCTCAGTATCTGACTCATCTCTCAGAATAATTCTCCTCCTCTTCTGCTGAGACTGAGGTACATTCTTTGTTCTCTTTTGTCTTGAAGATGAAGACTTCACTAGATGTGCTGATGGTTGTTATAACGCCCCCAAATCCGGGGTCAGGAATCTGGATCGTCACGCCATCCTTCACTCATGTGTAACCTGATATTGATTCAATAATCCAACAGACCCCAATCTTATACTCACACACAAGTTATAGTCTTAGAAATGAAGTACAAAATGTAATCTTCTTTTATTACACTCAAATGTACTTTACAGGATCTCAAACAATTATTTATAACCTCTACATGAAGTTACAATAATTATGACTGAAATCTTATATCTATCTGATACTCTAGCACTCCTGAGACAAAGCTGCCAGGGATCCTCCCCATGACTGCAAGCGACTAAGTCCCACACCGCCATACTGGTTATTTGTTGTGTTGTGTCATTTAAAAGAAAGCAAGAGTGAGCTATAATGCCTAGCATAATAGTGTACAGTATGAAATGACTGTATGATAAACTCAAGTAAAACGTCATATATGATAAATACGTTTTGTTTAAAAATAGTTTTCCTTGGTGATACACACCTTCTTATGAACACAATCCTTTAGTGGATTTTATTAACCTGCGAATACCTTAATAGTAAACCCAGCACCTAGGCTTGGGTTACGGTATTGCATCACAATTCCAATTGGAAGAATAGGACATTCGTTGGAGCCACCGCATACGATGATCAGTCATACTGCGATAAAAGTAACCTTTTCTACTAGTAGAAGGACGACACCTTCGTATCCCGGTTATCACCCTTGCCGCATTCGGGCTACGTGTCCCATTTTCGGGTATATACATACTTCACAAGTTCCTGAGTATACTGAGTACCTTCACCTGCGGTACCTTTGGTAGTCTATCTAGCACATATAGTACCAGAGTCTACCCCTCCCTTGTCCTTTAAAAGAATTCTATCAATCTCGAGAACTTGAACCACATCGAAGTTCCCCAAGCGTTTTGCTTGTTGATAGAAACAACTTATCTCCCTAAATATAAGTGTATATATATGTATATACGTACTTCCGAGAATTTCGGAGGAAGTACTAAGGATGTGAGTTGACCGTTGTCAACAGATAATTAATAAGGGGGAAAAGTTTCTCTTTGAAACTATATTCAAAATATTAAATAAGTCGGGATAATATTCACCGACGATCTGAAATTATTCGAATGATATTCTGAAATCAGAAAGTATATTTTAAATAAGGATCTATGATTTTTAAATCAATAATGAACCCTTTAAGAATAATAATTAATTAAATAATAGTCGATTAATAATATTTAAAATAGTATTCCTCAACTAGTTTGTGTCTCCATAATTAATAATCTATAGTGATTAATCGGGTTTGAAATAAATATTCACTGGAGAATACTTCTCCCAAAATAAATGAATAGTAAATAGATATTTATTATCCGAACGATAAAATATAGTTGAGGGAACGCGATCTTTGGAAATCGTTTTAATAAAAGTTCGAGGTGTCTAGTATTTCGTAAATGGACGTTGAGTCCCTTTAAAACGTACTACTATGGACTTATAACCGTCCTATAATATCACTGGGATGATTTCCGGGTTTATATATTTTATAAAAAAACTGACTGACTCTCGATCTAACGACGTCTTATACACCACGCTCTACTATAGCGCTAATATTCTTAAATAATCACCTCCGGAATACTTCCGGGTTTTCATCAATTTTAACTGACCAATCCTCGGTCTATAATATATACACGCCACGCTAGTCGCTAGCGTTAACGTTCTCAATTATAAACTCCTCCGGGATACCTCCGGGTTCTTATAAGCTTACACCGACCGACTCTCGGTGTAAATATAATATTTCGAACTCGGTATGAACATATACTAGAAATTATCAACAATTGAGTAATGTAATACATCTCAAACTTCGTAAAACACTTTAAAACAATCTCATACATATATCACAGTTTTGTAAAATATTCATAACACAATAGTTCTTAAAAGTTAGGGTTTGAAAACTTGCCTGGGTATCTCGAGGTGGAGGATGCTCTAGGTTCCGCTTGGAAATCTATAACCATAAACACAATTCGTTAGGTCCCGTTCTATTTTACGGCGACTCGCACTCACGCGCTACTTATTATGCACCCTCTCAACTTATACTACCCTTATTATTCCTTTTAAGTCCTTATCTACATCATGGTTGCTTCGTTTTTCTAAGTATCTTATGTTCATTCTCATTATCGTTGTCGGCTCCGCTTATGGATTCTTACGGTTTCTACTCGCGCGATCCTGGCTCCAATATTTTTATAAAATTGAAAAATCATTATTTTCACTTGAAATTTTTATGGAAATTAGGAAACTCAATATGTTACCCTCTGTAAGAATTTCATGATTTAGAACACTTTTAAGTTGATCCTTTATATTTTCAAATTCGTGATTTGTAGCAGTTTTTGTCGCGTAAATCACTTTTACTAAATTGACCATAACTTTTGATCCGTAAATCGGAATCAAACGATTCAAGCGCCTAAACGGTCCTTATAACATTGCCTATCATAATCAAGGTTTACTTTTCCAATAAACTACAGTTTAAAACTTCGGGACTTTCTGCAGAAACTTAAAGTTATGATTCATTGGTTTTAACGGAGTTACGTTTACGATCGGGGTTTCGTTTTCGCACTAAATCTTAACACAACCACCAAAAATCATCATTTCATCATTAACACACAAAATCCTCTCAATAAAATCATGTTCATGAGGTAACAACAATCAACCTTAAATCTACTTAACTTAAACTTCAAGATATCAACAATATCACTTCTTAAACTAAGTTTTCTACCACATAGTAAATGGATCTTAAAAATGAAACTTAAATAAAGTTGGGCCAAAGATTTTTACCTTTCTTGAAAGCTTGAGATGTGTTCTTGAGGATGGTGGAGTCTTCAAAGTGCTTGGTGTGGTTTTTAGAACCTAAAAGCACCATTGAAATCAAGAAACCAAAGAGAGGTTATTATTTATACTATTCACTAGTGAGTTTCTTGACTTTATTTCACCCATCAAACCTTGATAAAAAGAGATGAAAGAATTTTATTACCTTATTTTAATTTCTAGGAGGCTTAAGAATTAATAGGATGATTTTACCATGGCTAGAACTTGAGTTTTGAAATGGAATTTCTCCCTTTTTCTTTAAAGGGCCGAATGGAAGAAGTGAATGGGTGGGGGGGTATTTATACTTGCTTCCCTTGGTTTCTTAGCTTGGTTGTTTTTCTAGGTTTCTTCTAGGAAATGGGGGTGATATCTTTCCTTGATCTTTATTCTTCCTAGTATAGCATTCTAGGTTTATTCTTTGTTACAAATCTTAGGGATAAATCTTAGGTAGCTTCCTAGAAACTACTTGTGTTAGCTTCCTTAGCACATTATTTGGATAGCTTGCTTGATCATCTTATGGTTAGATTACTATTTGATAAAGTAACCATGGTTACTTTCTTTCCATAGTTTAGTTAGTGCGTTATGTTTATTTAATCGTTTACGCGTTTGCTCGGTTGCTTAAACGTTTTCGTAATACTTACTCATAAATGGTTTGCGACGTAATTCCTTTCGTATTTATTCCTTATATTTTTAATTATCATACTTGAATATTAATCCTTAGGGTTTTAATCTTGTAATTATATTGTGATTCCCATAATCCTCGATGATTCGTAAATACGGTCATTTTTCAAAGTTCATTTTTCTTCGAAAACTAATAGTGTTTACATACACTCATTTGGTACGTATAATCGTAATATCAACTCTGAAACTCATTTTCTCATGCACTACATAGTGTGGGCTAAAACGTTTTCCCCGTCCGTCAGGGTTACTATTCATTAAATGTTTTACAAGGACTCAAAAATTCAAGTTATTATATTACTATTCATAAAGGTCTTTTACCGATGTCAAAAATTTGGGTTCTTACAGTCTTCCCCCCTTAAAAGGATTCCGTCCCGGAATCAGTTCAGAAATAGGTAGGGATATGCTTCTCGTATGAAAACCTCGAGTTCTCGCGTTGACCTTGCAGTATTTGATCTCTTCATAAAATTTTCACTCATCCATGCAATATATTTCCGAGTACTCGTCCTTGTAGTCTTATGACCTCTACACGTTACTCGATATACGCTAAGTCTGGCTACGAGTTTATTAGCTCATTTTCAATATTATATTTAGTTTTGACGGTTAAATTTCCTAACCTCGATTCGTAGTACTCGTTATAAACTTGGTGATCGTTCGACGATGGTGCTAATTTATAAGTCAATTTTCTTAGTCCTTTAATTCCTCAACTGGTCCAATAAATCTTGGGTTCAACTCTCTAAAAGAATATTTAAAATAGTATTCCTCAACTAGTTTGTGTCTCCATAATTAATAATCTATAGTGATTAATCGGGTTTGAAATAAATATTCACTGGAGAATACTTCTCCCAAAATAAATGAATAGTAAATAGATATTTATTATCCGAATGATAAAGTATAGTTGAGGGAACGCGATCTTTGGAAATCATTTTAATAAAAGTTCGAGGTGTTTAGTATTTCGTAAATGGATGTTGAGTCCCTTTAAAACGTACTACTATGGACTTATAACCATCCTATAATATCACCGGGATGATTTCCGGGTTTATACATTTTATAAAACAAAACTGACCGACTCTCGGTCTTACGACTTATACATCACGCTCTACTATAGCGCTAATATTTTTAAATAAGCACCTCCGGAATACTTCCGGGTTTTCATCAATTTTAACTGACCGATCCTCGGTTTATTATATATACACGCCACGCTACTCGCTAGCGTTAACGTTCTCAATTATAAACTCCTCCGGGATACCTCCGGGTTTTTATAAGCTTACATCGTCCGACTCTCGGTCTAAATATAACATTTCGAACTCGGTATGAACATATACTAGAAATTATCAACAATTGAGTAATGTAATACATCTCAAACTTCGTAAAACAGTTTAAAACAATCTCATGCATATATCACAGTTTTGTAAAATATTCACAACACAACAGTTCTTAAAAGGTAGGGTTTGACAACTTGCCTGGGTATCTCGAGGTGGAGGATGATCTAGGTTCCGCTTGGAAATCTATAACCATAAACACAATTCGTTAGGTCTTGTTCTATTTTATGGCGACTCGCACTCACGCACTACTTATTATGCACCCTCTCAACTTATACTACCCTTATTATTCCTTTTAAGTCCTTATCCATATCATGGTCGCTTCATTTTTCTAAGTATCTAAGGTTCATTCTCATTATCGCTGTCGGCTCCGCTTATGGATTCTTACGGTTTCTACTCGCGCGATCTTGGCTCCAATATTTTTATAAAATTGAAAATCATTATTTTCACTTGAAATTTTTATGGCAATTAGGAAACTCAATATGTTACCCTCTGTAACAATTTCATGATTTATAAGCACTTTTAAATCGATCCTTTATATTTTCAAAGTTTGTGATTTGTAGCAGTTTTTGTCGCGTAAATCACTTATACTAAAACGACCATAATTTTTGATCCGTAAATCGGAATCAAGCAATTCAAGTGCCTAAACGATCCTTATAACATTTCCTATCATAATAAATGGTTATTTTTCAAGAAAATACAGTTTACAACTTCGGGACTTTCTGCAGAAACTTAAAGTTATGATTCGTTGGTTTTAACGGAGTTACGTTTATGATCGGGGATTCGTTTCCACCCTAACTCTTAACACAACCACCAAAAAATCATCATTTCATCATTAACACACAATATCCTCTCAAGAACATCATGTTCTTGAGGCAACAACAATCAACCTTAAATCTACTTAACTTAAACTTCAAGATCTCAACAATACTACTTCTTAAACTAAGTTTTCTACCACATACTAAATGGATCTTAAAAATGAATCTTAAATAAAGTTGGGACAAAGATTTTTACCATTATTGAAAGCTTGGGATGTGTTCTTGAGAATGGTGGAGGCTTAGAAGTGCTTGGTATGATTTTTAGAACCTAAAACCACCATTGAAATCAAGAAACCAAAGAGATGTTACTATTCATACTATTCACTAGTGAGTTTCTTGATTTTATTTCACCCATCAAACCTTGATAAAGAGAGATGAAATAATTTTCTTACCTTAGTTTAATTTCTAGGAGGCTTAAGAATTAACGGGATGATTTTACCATGGCTAGAACTTGAGTTTTGAAATGGAATTTCTCCCTTTTTCTTCAAAGGGCCGAATGGAAGAAGTGAATGGGTGGGGGTATTTATACTTGCTTCCCTTAGTTGCTTAGCTTGGTTGTTTTGCTAGGTTGCTTCTAGGAAATGGGGGGTGATATATTTCCTTGATCTTTATTCTTCCTAGTATAGCATTCTAGGTTTATTCTTTGTTGCAAATCTTAGGGACAAATCTTAGGTAGCTTCCTAGAAACTACATGTGTTAGCTTCCTTAGCACATTATTTGGATAGCTTGCTTGATCATCCTATGGTTAGCTTACTATTTGATAAAGTAACCATGGTTACTTTCTTACCATGATTTAGTTAGTGCATTACATTTATTTAATCGTTTACGCATTCGCTCGGTTGCTTAAACGTTTTCGTAATACTTACTCGTAAATGGTTCGCGATGTGGCGCCCTCCAAACCCGGGTCAGAAGTTTGGGGTTCACAACACATACACAATATATAAACCTGTAAAAGAGATATTATTTACAATGACCCTGCTTCACAAAACCATGGATCGCAACAGGTTAAAGTATGAAAACAAGCCACAACCCTAACTTTTATTACAACGCACCAAATTTCCCTTTAGTTTAACTTACAACTGACAATAAAAGTATTCTTACAATTTGACTATCTCTCTACCGCATGAAGTTTCTGCTAGCTCGATCCAAGTGAACTGGAAACTTAGCCCGCACTTTGGACTGAGGAACTTCACTATCATCCATATCATTTTCAACTGTAACATATATAAAAAGATTTGCAAGAGTGAGCTAACTAGCTCAACAAGTCATGATAACGATAACTGAGGTTAAACAATGATCAAACGAGGTGATTCAAAGGAATCAAGTTTCTTTTTTTTTTAACTAATCATTAGAATTGGATATTCATTTTAAGTTTTAAAACCAAGGTTAGGCTGCTGATCAGTCACACACTAACCCCGAGCAAAGCACACAGCACTGCTCTAATTACTGGATCCAAGGCACACATTGGCCTAACTTGACCATTAGTATGGTCTGACCACGAATCTGGTCCACGTATATAAAAACTATCCAATCCTAAAGCAATTCAATATGATAAACAATATAATTCGATAACACAAGATCATAATCAATGATGATTAAACATTTGAATAAAACTTAAGGATACTCATGGATATCACAAGGGTATATCAGTGTATGTAAAAGAAACGGCTTTCAATCTGTAAAAAAAATCAGGTATTAGACAAATAGTGATTTTTCGAGGTATAGTTCTTTGATGTTATAAAGAATGGTTGGAGTATAAAAATTTCTGTGTTTTCAAACAATTTTCTTCCAGTGTTTGGTGTTTAGTAGTTATACATTTGGGGAGTAGTATCATATTTGTGTGATTTGGTATCTTGGGGATCAACAAAGGATGGTTTAGAAAGAATAAGGCATACGGCTCAAGATTAAGAAAAATCAGGGTTCAAGGGTAAATAGTCTAAAGCACTTGCAATATAAAACATGAGTTATTTTGATAACTAGCGACATGTTATGAAACAGTTTAAAAAAAATTGGTAATATATCTTGAAGAAAAGTTCAGAAATACTTGCCTTATAAGGCTTTACAACTATTACTGATCAACTCTGAGCCGACTCTGCTGCTCAGGTTCTAACGTCCAACCACTAGATCCCATTGGATTCGACTTTAATACTTAAGTTTTTCTGTTGAAACTCTATTGAGCTCGTCAACTGAGTACTAGGTCATCTCTAGTCCATCGATCACTTTCAGGTTCCCGATTATAACCTACAAGGTCGAAATACCCTACGTTAGACGTCTAGGTATGCTTAACATATCCTCGATACTAATTATTACCCAACGATATTCAAACCCAACTCGTAATTATTCATATTAGAATAACACAGAAAACAATTAGGGTTCACATTCTCGAAATCGATCTAGTGTTCATTTTCAGAAAATACGTATACTCGTCATTTTACGAAATTAGGGTTACTGTGTTTTGGTCAAAACATACAACACAACATACAATCAGGTTCTGTATAAAACATGCTTATATGTATTTACTTATATTCGCTCGACGTCCCGATAATCCTCGGATACGCTCCCGTATTTTCGTAGTTTGATTTTCCCGGAAATCGGGCAGCGTCCCCTTTGTTTATCGGACTACCCGTCGAAACAATTCGACATCACAACAACCAATCAATCAGATAGTTAATTCAATAACCACTGTTTATAATCCCAACTATTTAACAACAATCTCCATCAAATTTCATAAATCCCAATCTCTACATACCCAATAAATGTTTATCCTTTTTTTTTTAAAACAATGTTATGAATTAAATTAAGAATTCAAAATTTTAGGACTCAGAATAAACATCACAGTCCACCGCCGGCTCACCGAGGCTCATCGCCGACGGCGATAAGATTCGCGGGTGCCCGTATAAATTGGGTTTCCATCGCGAATCCCACCAATTTAGTTGCAATTATTCATGCACAAAAATATAATTTCGCTTGAAATAATTAATCATATTCTTCCAAATATTTCATCAAAATGATTATATAAAAAAAACCAAGGTTACAGCCACCGTGGTCCATGCGCCACGCGGAGCGGGGAAGGAAACAGGGAAAATCAGAAAACGAAGACACAGAGCACTGTCCCAACACAGCAACAGTGATTGATCAATTCTTATGCACACGTATAAATACATACAAGTATATATATGCGTATACAAGCATGGACTGAATTCAAGACGGAAACAACCGACCCTGCCGGAATTCCGACTATGCCGGCAGCTTACCGGAAACGGAGAAGAGAAACAGCGCCACAGGGAGCCGGAGAAAAGAACACAGGAAGAAGAGAAATAATGAGCGAGAGAGAAATAAGGGGAGAGTGAGGGATGAATTGAAAGATTGGAGTTGATAAGGATGGGGAGAAATTGTTTCCCTGCGATAAAAGAGAGAAGGAATAGAACCTGGACACGTATCATTTGATTTATGACAGTTAAACATGTGTCCCAAACTGCCCGCTAGCCTGACTTTGATTCGCATTTTACAATTTAATGAATAATAGCATGTCGGAAAATAATCCGAAAAAAATTTACCAAATATATTTTAAAATATCGCAAATAATTCAAAGTTATAAAAAATAAATTCTTCGTAATTTTTAAAGTAATTTTGAAACGCAACTCGTACCCGCATTTCACAATTAATGAACCGAGCTTTACTTAAAACAATTTCAGAAAATTACGAAAATAGTCTTAAAATATTACAAATATCCCGAAGTTTATAAAAATATGAATTCTGATATTTTAAAACAATTTCTAAAATGCAACTTGTACCCGCTTTTATCAATTAAACGAATCGACGCGCGGGTGAAACTAATTTCAAAAATTCCCAAAATAATTTTAAAATTCTCAAAATAATACGAACTTAATAAAATATAGGTTTCATAATTTTTGAAGATTTCCATAATTAAATAAGGATTTTACCACTAAACACAATCAGAAAATCATTTATAAATAAATCATTAATGAATTATTGATTTCTCAGTTTTATAAAATCCTAAAAATAATTAATGTAATTATAAAATCATAAAAATAATTTTAGAGACACTTTAAATATTTATACAAATAAATTTGCATTAAATCCGTTTTAAAAGTGAAACAATGCAATACAATTCCTTAATTAATCACGCTGACAGCCCGATACATCATAAATCACACCTAGATAATAATCGAACAACATATAGCGATCAACACCAATACACATATTTTATTCAATAATTTCCACAATAATCAAATATTTAAAAATTTCAAAATACACGAATCGTTATATCCTTTCCCCCTTAAAATGATTATGGCCTCAGAATATGGTCTAATTCCACAAGTGAGGATATTTGTCAAGCATATATGTCTCTAGTTTCCAAGTAGACTCTTCTACTCGAAGATTTCAAACGTACTTACTATAGATATACACTCATTTCCCATGACTCGCCTTTAACAATCAAGAATTTGGATTGACTACTATATGCAAAACAAACTTGGACAAGAGCCCCATTAGCTCCTGATCAATCACTTAATTCAAATCAAATACTTATCGCTTTAACTTTGACAGGCCAAACACATTATATGTATACTTCGAGAACAACTTTATCTCTATTTATCAATACTTCGAGAATGGTTCACTAATTTTTAGGACTTAACCTGTCCCTTCTACTTAGACTTATCCAGTCTCTTTCAAGATGAAACTTGTACTAACACTACTGGTCCTATTTCTACACTCATATTCTTTCTCGATACAATTTCGTCTTCTTTCTTTGTCTACTCTGAGCTGCTTCAATCAATATCCCTACGCTCTTGGTGTGCTGAATTAACTTAAAATTTAACAACTTTCTTTCTCTCACTTTATCTCAATAAAAAAAATAAGGATCTACACCTGCGTTCACATGAATCTTGATAAAGTAGCATTCCAAAGCTGACTTCGATGATAACTATTCATTCCCGTGTTTCCTTAAAACTCAACTTTTCAACCTATCTTACATTTCTTAAATCACCTCCGTACTTTGACTCTCCGTTTTAGGATGATAGGCGGTGCTCGTTTTCAACTTGGTTTCCAAATATTTAAACATTTCTTACTCCTTTTTATTAGTTAAGGCTGAAAAGTAATTTCATATATTTACGTATTATCACCTTTAAGTATTTGAACTTCAAATTTCACTCTTTCCAATTCGTCTACTAACTCCTCGGTGGTCTTAATTACATCCAATCCTTTCTGTCAGCATAAGGCATCTGTTACCATATAGCTTTGCTTAGTTAGTTGTTAATGGGTTAATTCAGAATCTTTTGTTAACCTTAGTCAAAATTTCATTCTTGAAGACTTATCGTATAGTTGCTTTCCTTCTGATCTTTGGAGAGAAATCCTTGGGCATTCCATGCAGGCTTTCTTATTCTTCTTATTCTTTGAATGGCTAAGGATGTTATCAATAAATACAATTTGCTTATCCAAGTACTCCTTATACACCACGTTTCTTAATTCTTTATAGCCACCTAATATACTTGTTATTTCACATAATATCACCAGAGCTTGCAATGCTCTTAACTCACTTTTAATCATAGTCTCTGATATTTTCTCAGGTCGGATTTTAAGTTAATCATTGAGACATAGCACACTTCTTAGATTAGGTCTCATAGGTACCCATTCCTCATAAAGGTCATTTATTCTTACTCGTTGTTTTATTGAACTTCCGCTAATCAGTACATAATCTCATAATGGTATTCCTTTTCTCCAACAACATCACTGATACATTTTACGATTCGCTTCTTGTCCCTAGTTATCACTATTTTTCTTTAAACTTTCATATATCTTGGCATTTCTTCAATAACTTAAATACTTTATATTTTGAATTCCCTGTGGGATCTCATTTCTTAATTCTTCTACTTGTAGCATCCAAGTGTTGGAAGAAAACCTGGGGATATTGTGATCATTTTCTGGGCGCATAAATTTCCTCTTACTAACTGTTAACACCGTGATCCATTTTTTTTTTGACATCTCCTTATCTTTCTCTTAACAACTTCGACTGAAAGGTCATGCTATCCATCCTTGCTCCTGTTTGGATTATAAAGTCTGACTCCCAATTCCAACTTCTAAAATTCCATAGAAAATTCTTCCGGTATAGTTTCTATGTCCGTTATTGCTTTCCTCTATCTTTGCTTTTCCTCGTGAATACATATTTGAACCGCTTATGGCCCGTATAGATCTTACACCTTTCTCCATACATATCATGTTTCCCAAATCTTTCAAAACGAATATTATTACTGTTAATTCCAAATTATGGGTAGGATACTTCTGCTCATAAGGTTTCGGTTGTCTGGATACATATACAATAACCCTATTATGCTGCATCAACACACATCCTATTACCTAATGAGAAGTATCACTATATCTACCAAACCTCCTTGATACTTTTAAATTGAGAAAATAGGTGCGGAAACCATTCTTTCATTTCACTCCGCAAAACTTTCCCTTCATCCTTCTCCATTTCATAAAACTTCTTGCTTTTCCTGGTTAGCTTCGTCCAAGATATTGCAACTTTCATGAAATCTTGCACAAATTTCTAATAGTAACCGACCCATGATAAAACTTCTTACTTTTGTTGGTGTTTCTGGTCTCTTTTCATTCATAGTAATTTTAATTTCTGCTGAATCTCTTTTGATCTTCTCTACATTGACTATTTATGCTAAGATCTATATTTCATACAACTTCTTTCTTCTCCAACTTCCCAGTCATCATTAAATGCTTTGCATGGTCCTCCGTTGACTTTAAGTATCACAACTATAGCTTACTTGGATATTCCTTAAAGGTGCTGTCCCTCCAGTTCAAATATTACTAGCATATTGGTTACTCCAATTGACGATACGAGAACAGTGCTTAGTTCTAAAAATTATCTGTGATACATCTATAGGTTTAATCTTTAGTTGGTGAAATACCAAGTCTTAAATCAGTCTTATGAAAGTACTTTGCTTCTTTTGTTTGATCAAACAAATCATTGGGTCGAAGTAACAGATACTTGCCTTTGATAGTAATCTTGTTGAGCTCTTGCTAGTTGACGCATAATCACATACTTCCATCTTTCTTATTAACATTTAATACCGGTGCACCTTATGGGGTACACTAGGTCTAATCGCTTCTTCTTCTAGCATTTCTTGCATTTACTTTGCTAACTCCTTCACTTTAACTGGCGCCATTCTGTGCGAGGCCTTGGACACTGGCTTCATTTCAGGTGCTAAGTCAGTCACGAACTCAATTTCTATATTCGAAGGAAATGTTGATAACTCATCCAAAAACATATCTTGAAACTCCTTAATTACTATAAAATCTTCAAACTTTATTTGCTTCCGACTTTTATGTATTCCATAATCACCATAATGCTCATATCTTGTTTACCGTAATCATCGTTAACAAATTCTTTACTCTCCTTCTTCCTTTATACCTTATCATATTCTCATTTGATATCTTCAGGACTATCTCTTCATCACGAGGTTTTGTCTGGGCATCATGTTTAAATAGTTAATCCATTCTGTAGAATAACGTCAAATCCTTTTATCTTAAATGATATCGATTTTTCACAACTTATTGCTAGAAATCTCAATTCCACCATTGGTACTCACTTATTTAATAAATACACGTTCTTAAATTTGCTAGTCCTTTTAACCATAATCTTATCAATTCAACAGGGTAATTCATCTTATTAACAAAACCTCGAGAGATAAACAATTAAGTTTCTCTCACATCTTTTAATACTTTAACGCATGAGGTATTTACCATAATCATCCATGTTATCACGCCCGTAATCTGAATAGCATATTTCACAGGAAAAAAATCGCATATTCTCCTTCTCAAAGATGTATTCCGTATTAGAGTAGATTTCTTTGGTTCTTAGTGCATCCCTGACTGGGTTAGTGATTTGCAATTCTCGCCATATGCCCTTGTTTGCTTCCCATGCGTGAGAGAAGTAGATGGAACTTTGCCCGTTTGGTCCAAAATTCGTTGATTTCTATTTGAAAAACTCCTACAAAGAACGACAATACAATGAAGCAACTGGAAGGATTCACAATTCAACAAAATTCAGAATTGAAAAGAAAGAAGAAACAAGGATTTGAATATGAATGAGACAGCCACATTGGTACTTAAGATGGCCAGTCTTTCATACCATATGGCATACAACACATGATTAGGTGGCGTCCCACCCGACTCTTCGTCATTCTGACAAAGTGTCTCACCATAACACTGTTTGTCCCAATCAGAAAGCAAGACTTGAGGGAAGCAAATAAATTTGAAAGGAATGGAATATCTTCCTTTTTGATATCATTATAAAGAATTAAGAAAAGAAGTTCATACATTTTTAGGAATTAAAAAGGAATATACGCGATAATATTGAAGACAAGAACGATACCACTGGTTACCATCCACATTTCATTTGTATTCATCTTTCGAGCTCGTTCGATCATATCCCAATTGCGTCATATAACAACTTTAGAAAGTCCGCTGAAATGTCTTCGCAACCAAGCATTATAATGCATTCTAACTTACTAAGTTTTGCGTCTTTAACATCGCACTTACACGTATAATATCTTAACAATTCGATCATAATTGCGTTCTTACCTGGTAACTTCGAGATTCCTCTTTTAATTTAGAATAATAACGTACCATTCGACATAACGATCCTTTTGTTAATAATATTCTGCTTTTAGAGAGGTCTGGAAATCTTTCCAATCTTCTTCGATCACGCTCCGGCTTCTGTTAAATCAATGATTTCTTCGAACACTGATAGTCCTAGTAATTGAATGTATAGTTACTCCGTACGCTGATTCTGTTGTAAATTTTATCAAACAATACTTGCACTTTACTGTTAGGAATAATTAACTTCTTCATAATAATAGGTCATTTCGTTCTCGAAATTAGCAATACTAAGTCTGAAACAGCATCCTTCCAGGTAACCTGGGCTTTCCAACAAATAAGAAACTCAAGTAGTAACTTGACAACCAATGTTTAAAAATCATTTTATTCGAAAAGGCTTTTAAAAATTTGTAAAGGAAAATCTTTTTCGAAAACTTGTTTAAAAAAAAAAAATTGAAAAATTACAAACCTGGTTGCCCTTACTATATGAGTTGGTTGTTGTCCTTCCGACCTATAACAAGGTACCAAATTAATGGAACGATCAAATAAAGGTCCATTCATTTCAATCTAACTTTTCACCTTTATCGCGTCCACTTTACCTTCCTTAATCAACGAAACTTCAATTATTGTCGCATGTTATCTTATTCATAGCTTCACGTCAAAGCTCCCATACTGGTAATACTTCCATCATCAATTTTGCAATTATTAAGTGGAGCAGACTATCCAATAGTCAACAAGTCTATTTCATAGAACCAAAATTTGCTCATATCACATCACATCACTACTTTTCATATCACATTTATCATAGCACCATCATTTAATTCTATAAATATTTCAGATTTATAATTTTCTCTCTAATTTTTTAATCATTCATCTAATCCATCCCACCACTAATCACGGGTGGCCTAATTACTAATAGCTTCTTATAACTGTTAACATCTATCCTCCAGAACACTTGAATCTTCTTTCTAAACTTCTTCTCACCTTTATTTGTATCTCAAATACTCACCATTTACTGCAAGTCCCGAATCCATCCTCATAGGTACAATTGCTTCATAGGACAAGTTTTAAACTGGGGTATAAAATAGGATGTAGGGTAAACTGAAGAGATACGCTCACAACTGAATGTCCAGTAAAACAAGAATAAACAGATGGAGGTCCTTGAGTAAGTAATCTCATATCAAAAGGTGGAAAAGTAGCGTAGAATAGCTTGAAGAAGTGCAACCGTTATAACAGAAGGTAGTTCCATTAATACCGGTGGAGAAACAAGGTGCAATTCCAATCAGAGAGAAGAAGACGATCCTCGAATGGAAAGCTCTAAATGGTCAAATGACACCGGGAAATCAAGATCTGCCATTGTCGTTGTCTGGAAATCACGTCGCAAGCTGAGAATCCCGAATCGCAACACGAACCGTGCTGAAGACTTACTATATAGTCACACTCATCCTCACAACGTCTTATCTTTCTGTTTCCTATTCCTAATCCTAACCCTCTACCCAATCCTGACAATCTAGGCTTGTTTCAGTGACTTATAACCTGTAGCTCTGATACCAACCTGTGGCGCCCTCCAAACCCGGGTCAGAAGTTTGGGGTCCACAACACATACACAATATATAAACCTGTAAAAGAGATATTATTTACAATGACCCTGCTTCATAAAACCATAGATCGCAATAGGTTAAAGTATGAAAACAAGCCACAACCCTAACTTTTATTACAATGCACCAAATTTCCCTTTAGTTTAACTTACAACTGAGAATAAAAGTATTCTTACAATTTGGCTATCTCTCTACCGCATGAAAGCTTCTGCTAGCTCGATCCAACTGAACTGGAAACTTAGCCCGCACTTTGGACTGAGGAACTTCACTATCATCCATATCCTTTTCAACTGTAACATATATAAAAAGATTTGCAAGAGTGAGCTAACTAGCTCAACAAGTCATGATAACGATAACTGAGGTTAAACAATGATCAAACGAGATGATTCAAAGGAATCAAGTTTCTTTTTTTTAACTAATCATTAGAATTGGATATTCATTTTAAGTTTTAAAACCAAGGTTAGGCTGCTGATCAGTCACACACTAACCCTGAGCAAAGCACACAGCACTGCTCTAATTACTGGATCCAAGGCACACATTGGCCTAACTTGACCATTAGTATGGTCTGACCACGAATCTGGTCCACGTATATAAAAACTATCCAATCCTAAAGCAATTCAATATGATAAACAATATAATTCGATAACACAAGATCATAATCAATGATGATTAAACATTTGAATAAAACTTAAGGATACTCATGGATATCACAAGGATATATCATTGTATGTAAAAGAAACGGCTTTCAATCTGTAAAAAAAAATCAGGTATTAGACAAATAGTGATTTTTCAAGGTATAGTTCTTTGATGTTATAAAGAATGGCTGGAGTATAAAAATTTCTGTGTTTTCAAACAATTTTCTTCCAGTGTTTGGTGTTTAGTAGTTATACATTTGGGGAGTAGTATCATATTTGTGTGATTTGGTATCTTGGGGATCAATAAAGGATGGTTTACAAAGAATAAGGCATACGGCTCAAGATTAAGAAAAATCAGGGTTCAAGGGTAAATAGTCTAAAACACTTGCAATATAAAACATGAGTTATTTTGATAATTAGCGACATGTTATGAAACAGTTTAAAAAAAAATTGGTAATATATCTTGAAGAAAAGTTCAGAAATACTTTCCTTACAAGGCTTTACAACTATTACTGATCAACTCTGAGCCGACTCTGCTGCTCAGGTTCTAACGTCCAACCACTAGATCCCATTGGATTCGACTTTAATACTTAAGTTTTTCTGTTGAAACTCTATTGAGCTCGTCGACTGAGTACTAGGTCATCTCTAGTCCATCGATCACTTTCAGGTTCCCGATTATAACCTACAGGGTCGAAATACCCTACGTTAGACGTCTAGGTATGCTTGACATATCCTCGATACTAATTCTTACCCAACGATATTCAAACCCAACTCGTAATTATTCTTATTAGAATAACACAGAAAACAATTAGGGTTCACATTCTCGAAATCGATCTAATGTTCATTTTCAGAAAATACGTATACTCGTCATTTTACGAAATTAGGGTTACTGTGTTTTGGTCAAAACATACAACACAACATATAATCAGGTTCTGTATAAAACATGCGTATATGTATTTACTTATATTCGCTCGATGTCCCGATAATCCTCGGATACGCTCCCGTATTTTCGTAGTTTGATTTTCCCGGAAATCGGGCAGCGTCCCCTTTGTTTATCGGACTACCCGTCGAAACAATTCGACGTCACAACAACCAATCAATCAGATAGTTAATTCAATAACCACCGTTTATAATCCCAACTATTTAACAACAATCTCCGTCAAATTTCATAAATCCCAATCTCTATATACCCAATAAATGTTTATCCCTTTTTTTTAAAACAACGTTACGAATTAAATTAAGAATTCAAAATTTTAGGACTCAGAATAAATATCACAGTCCACCGCCGGCTCACCGAGGCTCATCGCTGACGGCGATAAGATTCGCGGGTGCCCGTATAAATCGGGTTTCCATCGCGAATCCCACCAATTTAGTTGCAATTAATCATGCACAAAAATATAATTTCGCTTGAAATAATTAATCATATTCTTCCGAATATTTCATCAAAATGATTATATAAAAAAAACCAAGGTTACAGCCACCGTGGTCCACGCGCCACGCGGAGCCGGGAAGGAAACAGGGAAAATCAGAAAACGAAGACACAGAGCACTGTCCCAACACAGCAACAGTGCTTGATCAATTCTTATGCACACGTATAAATACATACAAGTATATATATATGCGTATACAAGCACGGACTGAATTCAAGACGGAAACAACCGACCCTGCCGGAATTCCGACTATGCCGGCAGCTTACCGGAAACGGAGAAGAGAAACAGCGCCACAGGGAGCCGGAGAAAAGAACACAGGAAGAAGAGAAATAATGAGCGAGAGAGAAATAAGGGGGGAGTGAGGGATGACTTGAAATATTGGAGTTGATAAGGATGGGGAGAAATTGTTTCCCTGCGATAAAAGAGAGAAGGAATAGAACCTGGACACGTATCATTTGATTTACGACAGTTAAACATGTGTCCCAAATTGCCCGCTAGCCTGACTTTGATTCGCATTTTACAATTTAATGAATAATAGCATGTCGGAAAATAATCCGAAAAAAATTTACCAAATATATTTTAAAATATCGCAAATAATTCAAAGTTATAAAAAATAAATTCTTCGTAATTTTTAAAGTAATTTTGAAACGCAACTCGTACCCGCATTTCACAATTAATGAACCGAGCTTTACTTAAAACAATTTCAGAAAATTACGAAAATAGTCTTAAAATATTACAAATATCCCGAAGTTTATAAAAATATAAATTCTGAGATTTTAAAACAATTTCTAAAACGCAACGTGTACCCCCTTTTATCAATTAAACGAATCGACGCACGGGTGAAACTAATTTCAAAAATTCCCAAAATAATTTTAAAATTCTCAAAATAATACGAACTTAATAAAATATAGGTTTCATAATTTTTGAAGATTTCCATAATTAAATATGGATTTTACCACTAAACACAATCAGAAAATCATTTATAAATAAATCATTAATGAATTATTGATTTCTCAGTTTTATAAAATCCTAAAAATAATTAATATAATTATAAAATCATAAAAATAATTTTAGAGACACTTTAAATATTTATACAAATAAATTTGCATTAAATCTGTTTTAAAAGTGAAACAATGCAATACAATTCCTTAATTAATCACGCTGACAGCCCGATACATCATAAATCACACCTAGATAATAATCAAACAACATATAGCGATCAACACCAATACACATATTTTATTCAATAATTTCCACAATAATCAAATATTTAAAAATTTCAAAAATACACGAATCGTTATACGCGACGTAATTCCTTTCGTATTTATTCCTAATATTTTTAATTATCATACTTGAATATAAATCCTTAGGGTTTTAATCTTGTAATTATATTGTGATTCCCGTAATCCTCAATGAGTTGTAAATACGGTCGTTTTTCAAAGTTCATTTTCTTCGAAAACTAATAGTGTTTACATACACTCATTTGGTACGTATAGTCGTAATATCAACTCCAAAACTCATTTTCTCATGCACTACATAGTGTGGGCTAAAACGTTTTCCTCGTCCGTCAGGGTTACTATTCATTAAACGTTTTACAAGGTCTCAAAAATTCAAGTTATTATATTACTATTCATAAAGGTCTTTTACCGATGTCAAAAATTTGGGTTCTTACAGTTGTGGTTGAGAAGTTTGAGGTGGTTGTGTAGAGGTGGTAAGTGTTGATGGTTGAGGTTCTGATGGTTGGACATCAAGATATAGTTCAGTGTATTTAACTGGATCGTAGGTTATTAAGGCTTGTTTGACATATAAAGGAACTTGGAGGGGTCTTAACACAACCTTCTTATTATCAGTAGATAATAAGTCATTAAAAGCTCTTTTAGCTAGTCTGAATGATGGAATTAATTCACTAGCTGATTGGGGCTTATCATCACAACAAAAACTATAAATGAGCTGACAGAATCTAGTAAAGTAAACAGTATTTCTGTCTTCTGTCATTCTATCCCCAATGAAACCTAAGACAACACTTGCATATTCAAAATCAATTTGGTTAATGAGAGCATACCCGATTTGTTGGCTGAATATGGGGATTGCATCGAAATTAGAACATTTATTTGTAAAAGCCTTGGTTATGCAGTCAAAGAAGAAACTCCATTCCCTCCTTATGTAAGACCTCTTCAACTGACCCAGCTTTGCCAATGTCCTCTCATACCCCAGACTGGACATCATGTTTTGAAGAACTGGCTCCTCAACAGTAGAATAAACACAGTTCTCAGGCAGCTGCAGTGCTTGTCGAACCGTGGCCAATGTCACGACATGCTCATCCTCTCCTGATGAAAAAATAATACTTGGGGACCCTTGAGCACCCCCATCATCATATACTCCGCTTCTCTAGAACTCCAGCACTTGAGTACTAGAGACGGCATCAGGTTGGGTCAAAGCGTACCCAATATCAGAACTAGTAAGAAAGTCTTGAATGAAGTGAAGTTCTGATGGGGCTTCAGCCTTGCTAAGAATAGCGGAGAAGTTATTAGGAACAAACTTAGGCCCATCGAAAATTACGTCTTTTGGTGCCATCTCTGTAGGAAATTAAGTGAGCAAGAGAATGTTTGCAAAGTGTTTGTGAAAAGTCTTGAGAGAAAAACAACTTCAGAAAATAAGAGAGAGAGAAAGTAAAAGAGATTTAGAATCGAAAAGTAAGTAAAAGATGAGAAAATCTTTTATCTCTCATATATATACTCTATCCACTCAACAATTGTATTTTTGAAGCATGGGATACACTTTACACCTGGCACCATGTGAACAGTCAATAAACGGTTAGAGCAGGAGTTAATGGGCATGTAAAATAAGCAATAATTATCGTGCACATGCAATTTTTTAGGACATACACGTTAACCACTAACCCATAATGATTATGACTGATTTATTTCACATAAACCAATATTCTGTAAAAATATGACCGTTCAAGTAATGACCAAAAATAAACCAAGTAAATAAATACTGCCACGTCAGCATCAGAACTTGATTATTATTAGGATTTAAAAGTCATCAGAATATGGCTCCTTTACTCGAAAAGTGAATGCTTATTCCTGTAATTTTTCACACAAATACTGATATGGGTACATCAGAATTAATCATCAGAACTTCCATCAGAACTTGTCCTCAGAATTTATGCAACTGACACTTAAATTGTTCATCTAAAACAACATTTATCACCATAGTAATTTTCATCATTCATATGGAGTGTACGTGTGTGCATTAAGCTAAATATCAGACAAAGAGTAAAGTCTGATTCACTTCAGTACATCTTAGAAATAAGGCATACATAAGAACTTTGCTCAAACTCTGTCATTATTCTGAAGTCTACTATAGAATGAGTTCATGCATGAGTCCACCTCAACTATTTTGTGTTCATTTTATGCATCTTTTCAAATTCCTTTTTACAGTGGCTTCTCAGTGTAAGTGAGTCATGACTGCTTATCAAAATTTATGCTGTTATCAGAGTATTTCTCCAGTAATCAGAGAGTGTGAAAAGTCACCAAGAAAATTTTATGTTGCTTTTCTAATGCATATTACTTAATACCAGCAATGCACTTGGGTCTTCCCTTCCATATTTTTACTCTTGATCTGAAAGGAGTACATGATATGTATTTCCTTTCTTTTCTTTTTCTTTTGATAAGTGAGACTTATCAGCACTTAGTACATCCATCAGATTTACTAACATCATAACTTAACTGATAAGAAGCACTATTCTAGTTTTTTTACTTAGTAATAAGATACACAAAGTAAACTTCAACTAATCTCAGTATCAGAATTTGCTTGTGTCAAAAGATTTCCACATAAAAAATTACTTCATACATGGGATCTTTAGTATATTAAAGACTATTAGGTCAACATCTAGCACAGTTATCCTCATTGGATTGAATAGTCATAGAAATATTCATATCACTATCAGAGTTTAGAAATTCACATCAGACAACAATCAGCACTTAAGCAAATTTCAATTTAAGCACAGAATACACAAAGATAGTAATATCTGTAAATACTGATCATAAAGTCTGATGTATCAGAACATAAACTAGGCATATTTAGAGAAAGAACCTGAAACCATTCCAAGTTCATTTACCAATCTTGTAAAAGTAGCTTCACACAGTGGTTTTGTGAAGATATCTGCTAGTTGTTGATCTGTTAGAACAAAATGCAATTCCACTGTACCTTCATCCACATGTTCCCTTATGAAGTGGTACCTAATGCTGATGTGCTTTGTCATTGAGTGTTGAACTGGATTACCTGTCATAGCAACATCACTTTAATTATCACAGTAAATAGGGATTTTAGAAAATTCTAACCCATAATGCAGTAACTGATTCTTCATCCAAAGAATCTGTGCACAACAGCTTCCTGCAGCAATGTATTCTACTTCTGCAGTTGATGTGGAAATTGACTTTTGTTTCTTGCTAAACCAAGAAACCAATCTGCCTCCAAGAAATTGTCAGCTTCCACTTGTGCTTTTCCTATCAATTTTGCATCCTGCAAAATCTGTATCTGAGTAACCTATTAGCTTAAAGTCTGATTCTCTAGGATACCACAATCCCAGATCAGTTGTACCCTTAAGGTACTTTAAATTCTTCTCACAGCTGTTAAGTGAGGTTCTCTTGGATCTGCTTGAAATCTTGCACAAAGACAGGTAGCACACATGATATCAGGTCTACTTGCAGTTAGATAGAGTAGTGAGCCAATCATACCTCTGTAATTAGTAATATCTACTGATTTACCAGTATCTTTATCCAATTTTGTTGCAGTGGCCATAGGAGTGGATGCAATTGAACAATCTTGCATTCCAAACTTCTTCAACAAATTTCTGGTGTACTTAGATTGACAAATAAAAGTTCCTTCTTCATTCTGCTTGACTTGAAGGCCCAGAAAATAGCTAAGTTCTCCCATCATACTCATTTGATATCTTGACTACATTAGCTTGGCAAACTTCTTACAAAGTCTGTCATTTGTAGAACCAAAAATGATATCATCAACATATATCTGCACCAAAAGTAAGTCCTTTCCATGGTTGAGATAGAACAATGTTTTGTCAATAGTCCCTCTGTTAAATCCACTTTCCAGAAGAAACCGAGCTAATGTCTCATACCTTGCTCTTGGAGCTTGTTACTCCCTTAACAATATGACAAGAATTATAGAAGGGGGGTTGAATGGAATTCTTAAAACTTTTTCTTGAAATAAAAATGTTCTAACTCGAATATATATATATATATGTGTGAATTGATTAGCACAATCCAGAATAGTTACTTAAATGAATCAAAACACAAGTAATTAAAAACAAGAGTCTTTAAAAACTTTCTGGTGGATTTGAATGATTCCACCAGAGATATATATTATATATCGAGAGAACCCTATGTGCAAAATGCTCACAGCTGCTTACAAATATTGAACACCTTAGAGTACAGAGAAATGCTAAGAATTCTGCTTGCAAATGTTTCTCTGCTTATCTCTCCATTTACCGTAGTTGCTACTTCTTGGTTTATATATCACCAAGATTACAAAGTAATGAGACAAGATAATAAAAAAAAACTATCTAGTCTATTACAATGCTACTTCATTACTGAGTTGTGAAAGAGATATGTCCTAAGTCCAATCATGTATGATGATTTAGGAATAACTTTTACGTAATCTGTTTTGATTTCATTGATATTAATAAAAGACTTGTTTTATTTTTATTGCGGGCTCTATCTATTTAAATGTTTAAATAAGATATACCACAGTTTAGAGTAAAGCTTTTTATGGATTGTGATGAGATCATAATAATGAGACCTAAAAGATGATAACTCTAAACTTAAATAGTTCCTGGTCGTAGGATTACTAACTGGTAATTAATAATCCGCAAAGATCGGTACATACTATGTTTGCTTCATTATGAAGGATGTATGTTCTCATAGACATTTGTGTGGTGACACTATAGCTAGTATGTAGGTGCTTATTATAGAATAAGTTCACTGAACATGACTCACACAGCTGAACAACTGATGGAGTTCACTCACTTGTCAGCAGTTGTTCACATAATGATAGTTGTACAAGTATCCTTAGACTTGAGGTCATCATAGTCATCTTGGGTACACTGAAATATGCTTTGGTTTAGTTCTTAGTCTCCAGGGACAACTATAAGGGCTTTACTGGGTATAGGAATTTGTACACGAAGATAGTGTATGATCAATAAAGGATCTACCCCTTCCAGTGTAGGAAGAGAATGTTCAATGCTGATCCACTTATGTTAGTTCAGGAATCTCTGGCCAGAGTGAATGAAATTAGAAAGGAGTTTCTAATTTACATCAAATAGAACTAAACATAGTGAATGGGAAAGCAAGTGATTAAATAAGATAGGCTTGACACAAGTTCCATGCCTTGTATTTAATCGTGACATTGCAGGGTAGAAGGAATTAATTGTACGGTAACTACTCACTGAATAGGTTCTTGGTATTCTAAGCAGTGAATTCGCATTATCCGGATAGTCGCGATATGCTGAGAAGTATCCGTCACGATGTTGAATAAATATGATTATTAATTAATCATATTTAATGAATTAGAGAATTTATATAAATAATGATAAAATAGTTTTATTATTATTTATTTCTACTACCGGCTTAATATTGAACCTACAGGGTCACACCATAAAAGAGAATGATTTAATGGTGGAGGAATTAATTAATAATGGTTGATAATTATTTATTAATGAAATAAATAATTAATTGGCAAATTTAATAATTGATTAAATGAGATTTAATTGATTATAAATTAGTTAAGAAAAGGTTCTTAATATTATTAATTAAGAATTTAATTTTTGGAAATTAAATCAAGAGAGAGAATTATTTCTAAAGTGTTTAAAAAAAGGATTAATAATTAAAAGGTGTCTTAATTATTAATGAGAATAATAAAGGGTTAATAATAATAATATTTTATGGGAAAATTTTCAGCTGAAATTTTTTCCTATAAATATACTATTATAGACCCTATTTTTGCCTCAACCAAAATTTTTTTATAAAACCCTAATTCTCTCCATCTCCTCCTCCTTCATTACATCATTTTCTTGGTGGATACAGGTGGAGTGCTTCACACTTGAGGAGCAGCTACTAAGGATCTCCGTTCATCGTTCTTGGATCGCTATTAAAGACCTCCATCTTTCCATTAACGTAAAGCTTCTTAAGGTAAACATACTGAACTACGAATTAAATATTATTTTTCGCATGGATCCTGCGGAGGGTTTCGGTTTTTTTTAAGATTTAAATTTACGTTTTCACTGCATTTATGTGCTAAAAACCCTTCAATGGCATCAGAGCTACTTGCGAAAAGTTTTTAATTCATTAATGTGTTTAACTGTTTTCGATATATGAGCATGTACGTGATTCGCCATGATTTGATGTTGATATAATATGCTTATATATGTATGGTTTTGAATATATGATATTCATATGAGTTGTATAATCATAAGATGATTATGTAATCTATATATATACTGATATATACATGATTTATGTTTGTTCTAATTATGAGAATCATATTAGACACGGATTCTGAATTGGTTGCTGCAGATTTGCTGAAATCTGGGTCTGGTATCCGATTTACGCAAACGAATACCCTATTCCATAGGTAAACGAGCGTCTGAACAAAATTCATAGCAAAAGCTATCAACGACTCATCTATAAGTCGTTTGATGTCGTTTACTGCCCGTAAACAGTGATTCTTGTTTTTCTAATTTGATTTTGATTTTTCTGATTTTTGTCATTTTTTTTGGTCATATTTTCATTTTATGATTAGATCATGGATAATATGATATGTTGAGATCAGATTATGTGTTTTAACATGCTTTTATGTGTTGTATGAGCATGGTGGATGGTTATGGCCTTTCGACCTTAGTGTAATGGTTTTGGTTTTGGTTTAAATACGACTTGCATGTCATCAATCTTTGTAATCATAAATCTCGAATGTAACTCGAGTTATTCTTGTAAGCTCATTAGATTAGTTTTAATTTCAATCATGTAATATAATTGAAGACTCAGAAAGGCTATCCAATGGAGGTGATACAAAGAAGAAGACGAGGCATACAAGAAGACTTATGTAATAAGTAGTTGTATTTATTTCCATCACCATATTAGATTGACCTTGATCTTTATCATGCGCTTGATAAAGATCACATAGGATGGAGCCATAACCAAACAAATTTACTTTATTGCACTTTACATTTACTTGTTTATTTAATTTTATATAAGAGATATATGCCTATGTTTACCATGCGATGATAGAATTAGGTGAACTTAAATCAATATAAGGCGTGCTCTAGAAAATCTAGAATAGGAATCATTTCTTGCCTTAACAATAAATATTATGAATACTATCATAAGATTCTTGTGTCTATGAAACACGTAATTGAATATGAATTTTCAATATTGAGAGAAAGGATGATTCTGTCAACAACAGATTGCTATCTGTAAGAAAGGGTTATTAAGTGATGCCTCTTGACAATGCTCCACCCGATCTGGGAATCATCTGATTATCGATTATTGATTTGAATATTTAATTTAAAAGGAAGAATCTCTTTATAATATGATTATGATTGTAACGTAATATAATCCCTCTAAAATTAAATAATATCAAGTAGTAATTGGCCAATGACACAACGAGCTTGTGTAGGTCATGGCCTTCCAACATGGTAGAAAGTGGTTCTTATTTTTAAATCATTGTCGTTTCGTGCTACAGCTGAGGGCTTTGATTTCGAAATAAGAAATACTTGTCTATTACATAGAGATTTGTACATTAAATTAGAATCTAAAGGTCGGTACGTGCCACGGCCGTGGGCCGTTGGAGACTGATTCAATTGTACGAAATGTTGGGTTAGACTTGACTTAGAATATTGAGTTTGTCGTGCCACAGCCGTGACTCAATTATTCAAGAGGCTAAAGTTATATTAGGGAATAACATAAGATGTAATTGACAAGAGTTGTCTGCCTATTGAACATCACATGACGTTTCGTGCCACAGCCGAGGTTGTGTGATGGAATGTAGGATCCCTATTCCCACTAGCATTATGAATGATTAATTTTCACTTAGGGGGTTGAATAAATTAGATAAACTAGTGGGAGACACTTATGAATAAAGACCCGATTCATATAGTATTTTGAAATGAAATTGAATATTTGCTAAGTGTTGTTATGTGTTTATCATTTACAGATTTACTATATTCGTCATATCTTCTGCACTATCACTCCGAAGCATACTAGATGCTTACATGTTGACTGGTCTTAATTTAGCTATTTGTTTTCACTGTAACAAGTTGGGGCACTGGAAGAGGAACTGTAAGGTTTACCTTGCAGAATTGAAGAAGAAGAAGGGTAGTAAGACTACCGCTTCTGATTCAGGCATGTTCATGATCGAAGCTAATATGTCACTAGGTCAAATTTCTACTTGGGTATTAGATACCGCCTGTGGTTCTCATATTTGCAATTCGTTGTAAGGACTAATGGGAAGTAGGACTCTTGAAAAAGATGAGGTGATTCTACGTATGGGCAATGGAGCAAGGGTTGCGGCCAAATCTGTAGGATCATTTAGTTTACATATGCCTACGGGCAAGACTATTATTTTGAATAATTGTTATTACGTTCCCTCTATTGTGAGGAATATTGTTTTCATTCCTATGTTGGATTTGGATGGTTTTTCATTTATTATTAAGAATAATGAATGTTCTATCTTTAGAGATAATGTTTTTTTTGGACGTGGCATTTTAAATAATGTTCTGTATGTATGTGACGTAGAGCATGATTTACTTCAGATTGAACAAACTAATAAAAGAAAATGAGATGATAAAAATCTGACCTATTTATGGCACTGTAGGATAAGTCATATTAGTGAAAATAGACTGTGGACATTGCATAAGGAAGGGTTACTTGACCCCTTTGATTTTGAATCATATCCTACATGCGAGTCTTGTCTATTGGGTAAAATGACCAAATCTCCATTTAGTGGACATGGAGAGAGGGCTGCAGATTTGCTAGGATTGGTACACACAGATATATGTGGACCAATGTCTACGCAAGCCATGGATGGATTTTCGTACTTCATTACTTTCATAGATGATAGATCTAGATTCGGATATGTGTATTTGATGAAACAGAAGTCTGAAGCCTTTGAAAAGTTCAAAGAATATAAACATGAAGTGGAGAAACAAACCAAACACAATATTATAACTCTTCGATCAGATCGAGGTGGTGAATACTTGAATGGAGAGTTTCTAGATTATCTCAAAGAAAATGGTATAGTCTCCCAGTGGACTCCTCCATATACTCCACAGTTAAATGGGGTATCTGAAAGGAGAAATCGAACTTTGTTAGACATGGTTCGGTCCATGATGAGCTATGCGAATCTTCCAGTATTCCTATGGGGTTATGCATTGGAAACCTCAGCATATTTACTGAATAAGGTGCCTTCCAAATCTGTTCCTCAAACACCATATGAGATATGGAAACAAGGAAACCGAGTCTTAAACACGTTAAGATTTGGGGATGTCCAGCTTATGTCAAGAAAGTTGACCCAGATAAGCTGGAATCTCGATCCGTAAAATGTAATTTTGTGGGATATCCTAAAGAGACTTTGGGGTATTACTTTTACACCGATCATCGGGTGTTTGTCTCCAGACATGCTACCTTCTTGGAAAAGGAGTTTATCCTTGAAGGAAACAGTGGGAGCAAAATTGAACTTGATGAAGTTCAAGAAGCACAAACTACTACGGATCAAGTAGAAACACCTGTTCAGACTGAACAACCTTTCGTGGAACAGCCCATTCGTAGGACAGGGAGAGTGTCTCGCCAACCTGAGAGGTATTATGGCCTTTTCATTAAGAATGACAATGAGTTGTCAATCATTGATGATGACGACCCTGTGACCTATAATGAGGCTATGAGTGGTGTTGACTCAGAGAAATGACATAGTGCCATGAAATTCGAAATGGAATCTATGTATACCAACCAAGTATGGACTCTAGTTGAGGCGCCTGAAGGTGTTAAGCCTATTGGGTGCAAGTGGGTATACAAAAGAAAGATTGGAGCAGATGGTCAGGTGGAGACCTATAAGGCCGGGCTTGTGGCAAAAGGATTCAAATAAAGGCAAGGGATTGACTTTGATGAAACTTTTTCGCCTGTAGCCCTGTTAAAATTAATTCATATTTTGCTTGCGATTTCTGCTTACTACGACTATGAGATCTGGCAAATGGACGTGAAAATGACCTTCCTCAATGGGGAACTTGAGGAGGAAGTGTATATGACATAGCCAGAAGGTTTTCTTTCCAAGGGAAATGAACACCTAGTGTGTAAGCTGCTACGAACCATATATGGTTTAAGGCAAGCTTATCATTGATGGAACATCCGTTTTGATGAGACAATCAAAGAGTTTGGTTTTATCAAAAACATAGATGAACCATCTGTCTACAAGAAGGTTAGTGGGAGCGCGGTAACATTTCTTGTATTGTATCTGGATGACATACTTCTTATAGGAAATGATATACCGATGCTACAATCAGTCAAAGTATGGCTATCAAAGAACTTCACCATGAAGGACTTGGGAGAAGCATCCTACATTCTCGGTATGAAGATCTATAGAGATAGATCTAGAAGAATGATAGGTCTTACCCAGGGTACATACATCCAGAAAGTGCTTAAAAGGTTTAGCATGGAAAACTGCAAAAGCGGTCTCATACCGATGAGCCATGGAATGTCCCTTTCCGAAAAAATGTCTCCTAAGACACCTGAGGAAAGAGAGCGTATGAGTAAGATTCCTTATGCTTCAGAAATAGGATCTATCATGTACGCGATGTTGTGTACAAGGCCTGATGTTGCTTATTCAATTAGTGTGACGAGCAGATATCAGTCCAATCCAGGTGAAGACCACTGGAAAGCAGTGAAAAACATCCTTAAGTACTTGCGAAGGACTCAGGACATTTTTCTGGTTTTTGGTGGTGAATCTGAGTTGAAAATAGAGGAGATGTCAACTTCGAGAGAGTTGACACATATAACAACGTAGCAGACCCACTCACAAAGCCACTTTTTTAGAGTCACTTTGATCATCATAAAGACAAGATGGGTATTAGATACTAGAGTGATTGGATTTAGTGCAAGTGGGAGATTGAAAGAGATATGTCCTAAGTCCAATCATGTATGAGGATTTAGGAATAACTTTTATGTAATCTGTTTTGATTTTATTGATATTAATAAAAGACTTGTTTTGTTTTTATTGCGGGCTCTATCTATTTAAATGTTTAAATAAGATATACCACAGTTTAGAGTAAAGATTTTTATGGATTATGATGAGATCATAATAATGAGACCTAAAAGATGATAACTCTAAACTTAAATAGTTCCTGGTCGTAGGATTACTAAATTGTAATTAATAATCTGCAAAGTTTGGTACATACTATGCTTGCTTCATTATGAAGGATGTCTGTTCTCATAGACATTTGTGTGGTGACACTATAGCTAGTATGTATGTGCTTATTATAGAATAAGTTCACTGAACATGACTCACACAGCTGAACAACTGATGGAGTTCACTCACGTGTCAGCAGTTGTTCACATAGTGATAGTTGTATAAGTATCCTTAGAATTGAGGTCATCATAGTCATCTTGTGTACACTGAACTATGCTTTGGTTTAGTTCTTAGTCTCCAGGGATAACTATAAGGGCTCTACTGGGTATAGGAATTTGTACACGAAGATAGTGTATGATCAATAAAGGATCTATCCCTTCCAGTGTAAGAAGAGAATGTGCAATGCTGATCAACTTATGTTAGTTCAGGAATCTCTGGCCAGAGTGAATGAAATTAGAAAGGAGTTTCTAATTTACATTAAATAGAACTAAGCATAGTGAATGGGAAAGCAAGTGATTAAATAAGATAGGCTTAACACAAGTTCCATGCCTTGTATTTAATCGTGACATTGCAGGGTAGAAGGAATTAATTGTACGGTAACTACTCACTGAATAGGGTCTTGGTATTCTAAGCAGTGAATTCATATTATCCGGATAGTCGCGATATGCTGAGAAGTATCCCTCACGATGTAGAATAAATATGATTAATTAATTAATCATATTTAATGAAGTAGAGAATTTATATAAATAATGATAAAATAGTTTTATTATTATTTATTTCTACTACTGGCTTAATATTGAACCTACAGGGTCACATTATAAAAGAGAATGATTTAATGGTGGAGGAATTAATTAATAATGGCTGATAATTATTTATTTATGAAATAAATAATTAACTGGCAAATTTAATAATTGATTAAATGAGATTTAATTGATTATAAATTAATTAAAAAAAGGTTCTTAATATTATTAATTAAGAATTTAATTTTTGGAAATTAAATCAAGAGAGAGAATTATTTCTAAAGTGTTTAGAAAAAGGATTAATAATTAAAAGATGTTTTAATTATTAATGAGAATAATAAAGGGTTAATAATAATAATATTTTATGGGAAAATTTTCAGCTGAAAGTTTTGCCTGTAAATATACTATTATAGACCCTATTTTTGCCTCAACCAAAAAAGATTTACAAAACCCTAATTCTCTCCATCTCCTCCTCCTTCATTACATCGTTTTCTTGGTGGATACCGGTGGAGTGCTTCACACTTGAGGAGCAGCTGCTAAGGATCTCCGTTCATCGTTCTTGGATCGCTATTAAAGACCTCCATCTTTCCATTAATGTAAAGCTTCTTAAGGTAAACATACTGAACTACGAATTAAATATTATTTTTCGCATGGATCCTGCGGAGGGTTTCGGTTTTTTTTAAGATTTAAATTTACGTTTTCGATGCGTTTATGTTCTAAAAACCCTTCAAGTTGAAGGTTACTGAGTTGCCTTTATCACAAAGCTGGCTGATACTCAACAGATTGTGTTTGAGACCATCCACTAAGGCGACCTCCTCAATGATGACATTGTCCTTTGAAATCAAGCCATATCCCATAGTATAACCCTTGCTGTCATCTCTAAAAGTAATACTTGGGCCAGCTCTCTCCTTAAATTCTGTGAGCAGGGCGGAATCACCAGTCATGTGTCTTGAACAACCACTATCAAAGTACCAAAGATTCTTTCTGTTTCCCTGCACACATCAAAATCAAATCAAGTTGATTTTGGTACCCAAGTTTCCTTGGGTCCTGCCTTGTTAGCTTTCTTTTTCTGTTTTTTAGGCTTTATCTCATTTGACTTGGGGATATCAGATTCATCCTTGGTCATTTGAGTTGGGCCTTTGAAACCATTCATTGCAACATAATTATCATGCATATTATAATCAACAGGGAATAGCATGCTATTTGTAAACATGTTATTCCAGTAAGGCATGCTAAATGACATTTATGGCATACTAAATATAGCATAATAAGGATTAGGTGCAAATGGCATGTTAGCAAACTGTGCATTCATAGACATGGGAGGCATGGGATTCATATTAGGAAAGTGAGGTGGCACAGACATGGAAGTAGGCATGGCAGATTTGCAATTAACAGACAGATGATTTACACTACCACACTTGACACAGATTTTTCTAGGAGCATATTTATCAGGTGTGTAGTTATTGTATTTGTTAGTCCCTACTTTACCATTTCTATTGTTTTTCTTTTTAGTCTCTGTTTTTACCTCAATCTTTTCAAGTCTGTCACTTAACTGTTTGACAGTCATGTGACCAACATTAGCCTTTTTCCCTTTCTTAACCTGACTCGATTCTCCTGAAACAAAGTTCTTGGAAACAGAGCCATACTTCTCATTCAGCTTAACAAGTTTGGCTTTACTGATAGGCTTGCTAACAGCCAACGGATGTGGATTTTCATCATTCGACGGATAACCTTTTTTGTTATCTGACGGATGATCCTCATCATCCGTCGAGTCTACCTCTGTTAGCACTCCATCTACCAAATTTGGTTCTAGTTTCTCTTTGTTCTTTTTCCAGGCTACATCACAGAAAGACTCAATTCCTTGAACTTTGGTGATTTGAGCATGGACATCCCTAGATATTTTCCATGCATTAATCACCTCATGTTCACGCTCGAGCTGCTTCTTTAAAATTTCTTCTTTCTTCAAGGACTCGGTTAATTCCTCCTTGGCAATCTTATACTCAATTCTTAATTTTTCAAAATCAATGAACTGAGACTCAAGCACATTATTTCTCTCACTTAAAAATATATTGTTTTCTTTGATTTTAGCATTTTCTTTAGTAAGAGACTTAAGTGTAACACGCAAATGATATAACTCTGTAGATATGTCATTTATAGCATCATTACACTCAGCTTTAGATAAATGTGCAAGGTTTGTAGTAATTACCTGATTACTTGAAGAACTTGTTTCTGTTTCATCAGAATTGGCCATTAGGGCTAGATTGACATAGTTGACATCTTCATCTTCATCCAGACCATATGATGCCTAGTCATGTTCTTGTGTAATGAAAGCCCTTTCCTTTTGTTTGAGCAGTTCAAAGTATTTTTGCTTATAATCTGACTTCCTACACTCACTGGCAAAGTGCCCTGCCAAGCCACATTTGAAACATTTGAATTTTGATTTAACAACCATGTTTCTATTTGGCTTGGCTGCTCCAAAGTTCTTTTTGAACTTGAGCTTGGAAAATCTTCTAGAAAGAAATGCTAAGTGTTCATCAATGTCTTCCATGTCATCTTGGCTTAAAGAATCTTCACTTTCTACTACAAGCCCCTTACCCTTGCTTTCACAAACCCTTGAAGTTGACTCAACATCTTCAATCTTCACTTCCTTCTCTTTTTCCAACTCAGAAACTAGTGCAATGGATCCTCCTTTCTTCTTTCCTCTCTCTATCATCTCATCTTGCTCTATTTCAAGCTCATAAGTTTTCAGGATGCCATACAGTCTCTCCAAAGTAAACTCCTTATAATCTTGTGAGTTTCTCAATGAGACTTTCATTGGTTTCCATTCCTTTGGAAGAGATCTAAGGAATTTCATATTGGAGTCTTTTTTCTGATAGACCCTTCCATGCAACTTTAGAGCATTTAGTAGTTTTTGAAACCTACTAAAAATGTCAGTGAGAGACTCACTATCTTCATTATGAAAATGCTCATATTGCTGAATCATGAGCTGCATCTTATTTTCTCTAACTTGCTCAGTACCATCACAGATGATCGGTATTGTATCCCAAACATCCTTGGCAATTCTGCAGTTGATAATGTTGTCAAACATATCTCTATCAACTCCATTAAATAGGATATTCATGGCCTTTTTATCCTTCCTGACTTGTTCAATGTCAGGATCAAACCATTTATGCCTTGGCTTGGAGACTGATGGCTCGGTTCCTGTTGCAGCTCTCATTGGAACATGAGGGCCTCTTTCTATGCAGTCAAAATAGGCCTCATCTTAAGAAAGCAAATAAAGATGCATCTTTACCTTCCAATGATGGTAATTATCTTTATCCAGAAAAAGGATCTTAACTCCAATATCCTTCTTGTTCATCTTGCTGTATTGTTTTGATCTTTAAACTCTTTGTAAGTTAAGTGCTTGCTCTGATACCAATTGTTAGTCCCTTAACAATATGACAAGAATTACAGAAGGGGGATTGAATGGAATTCTTGAAATCTTTTCTTGAAATAAAAATGTTCTAACTTAAATGCGGAATAGTAACTTAAATGAATCAAAACACAAGTAATTAAAAATAAGATTCTTTAAAAACTTTCTGGTGGATTTGAATGATTCCACCAGAGATATATATTATATATCGAGAGAACCCTGTGTGCAAAATGCTCACAGCTGCTTACAAATATTGAACAACTTAGAGTACAGAGAAATGCTAAGAATTCTGCTTGCAAATGTTTCTCTGCTTATGTCTCCCTTTACCTTAGTTGCTACTTTTTAGTTTATATATCACCAAGATTACAAAGTAATGAGACAGGATAATAAAAAAAACTATCTGATCTATTACAATGCTACTTCATTACTCTATTCTAGCATCTTTGAATATCTTCATAATAGGATGGAAATGGCAATGCTTCTTTGTTCTCGAAAACCCAGTTGAATAGGCTACCACATTCCATTTGCATCCACTCGACGCATGTGACTGAGTTGTCACTGTCAACAGATATTTGAATTCTTTATCCATCGGGTTCATGATCATCCGTCGAGTTATTGATCATCCGTCGGGTTGTTGATCATCCGTCGAGTTCATTGTTGTTTATCCATCGGGTAGCAATCAGGAACTTGACTTCATTTCACTTATGCAGAATTACATGACATCATCTATGTACAATTAATCAACCTATTCTGCATATCTAACTAAAGTCAACATGACTTAAGTACTACTACAGATTCTAAACAATGTGTATGCAGAAATGTGCTACAGACTTATTGTTACATAAGCTACTCACTCGATGGATAATAAGTCATCATCCGTCGGGACTATATTGAGTCATCTGTCGGGACTATGAACCTTATCCGTCGAGTGCTACATAATTTCACCAAGTAAAATCTACCAAGATGTTTTGTTCATGAAATCATCAAGTACACAACATATACACAACAGAGCTTGCTTAAGGCCATAAAGTGCTTTGTCAAGCCTGTAGACATGATTGGGAAATTTTGGATCTACAAAGCCTGGAGG
The DNA here is from genome assembly GCF_009905375.1 of Apium graveolens. NCBI lineage: Eukaryota > Viridiplantae > Streptophyta > Magnoliopsida > Apiales > Apiaceae > Apium > Apium graveolens. The sequence continues at coordinate 170,859,143 of NC_133649.1, forward strand.
TTGTTCAACATATACTTCCTCTTCTAATTCTCCATTAAGAAAAGCACTTTTCACATCCATTTGAAAGACTTTAAACTTCTTGTGAGCAGCATAAGCCAAAAATATCCTTATGGCTTCCAATCTAGCAACTGGTGCAAATGTTTCATCATAATCAATTCCCTCCTGTTGAGAGTATCCTTTTGCAACCAGCCTTGCTTTATTCCTTGTAATTATGCCATCACTATCAGTTTTATTTCTGAACATCCACTCTGTACCAACAACAGATCTGTTCTTTGGTCTTGGCACTAGGGTCCAGACTTTATTTCTTTCAAATTCATTTAACTCTTACTGCATTGCTTGCACCCAATTAGCATCTTGAAGAGCTTCTTCCACTTTCTTTGGTTCAGTCTGAGAAAGAAAAGAATGATAGAGACATTCATTTGATGTAGCTGTTCTAGTTCTAACACCTGCATTAGAATTTCCAATAATTAATTCAGGTGTATGTGCTTTAGTCCACTTCCTTGCAGATGGAAGGTTATCTCTAGAACAGGATGCTCCCCTATGATCCATGCTGTCTCCATAAACATTTCCCGATGCTACCCCTGAAAGTATGCTCTCTGAGTTGGATCCTTCAGAATTTGAGTTTCCAGAAATATCAGAACATGATTTTTCAGAATTATCAGAACTTGGCCCATCAGAACTTGAAGAGCCTGTTGTAGATTCTGATACTTCTTGAGATGTGGTTGGATCTTCAATATGCTCCCCCTGCACAGGTGCATCTTGCTTTGGCGTAGTCACCACAGTTTCAATAACATCAGATTTTAATCCATCAGAATTTGCAGTATCAGGATTTAGACTGTCAGGATTTACAGAATCAGAATTTAAAACTTCATTTTCAAATCTCAGCTGATCATGATCATTGAAATCTTCAAGTCCAGTAATCTTCTTATCATCAAAAGAGACATTGATAGATTCCATGACAACCCTTGTTCTTAAATTGTAGACTCTGAAGGCTTTTGTGGAAAGTGGATATCCAACAAAAATTCCTTCATCAGCTTTTAGATCAAATTTGGATAGCTTTTCAGGATGAGTCTTAAGAACAAAACACTTGCATCCAAATACATGAAAATACTTCAGATTTGGTTTATTTTTCTTCACCATCTCATATGGTGTCTTTCCATGCTTGTTGATAAGTGTTGCATTCTGAGTAAAACAAGCAGTCTACACAGCTTCAGCCCAAAAATAGGTTGGTAACTTTGCTTCATCAAGCATAGTTCGTTCAGCTTCAACAAGAGTTCTATTTTTTCTTTCAATAACTCCATTTTGCTGTGGAGTTCCAGGAGCAGAGAATTTCTATTTTATTCCATGGTCTTTGCAGAACTCTTCCATAATCAAATTCTTGAACTAAGTGCCATTATCACTTCTTATTATTTTTACAGAGTCTTTGACCAATTTATCCAGTTGTTTGACATGATCAATCAAGATAGATGCAGTTTCACTTTTTGTGTGCAAAAAATACACCCATATTTATCTGGTGAACTCATCCACTATGACCATAGCATATTTCTTCTTTCCAATAGACATGACATTCACTGGACCAAATAGATCAACATGTAGTAAGTCATAAGGCTCAAGAATTGAAGATTCAGTCTTGCTCTTAAATGAAGATTTTCTTTGTTTTTCCTTCTGACATGAATCCCAAAGGCCATCAGGAGCAAATACTGATTTTGGCAATCCTCTCACAAGATTATTCTTGACTAGTTCATTTATATTGTTGAAATTTAAATGAGAGAGTTTCTTGTGCAAATTCCAGCTTTCTTCAATTGATGCTCTACTTAACAGACAGATTGCAGAACCATCAGTACTTGTTGAAAGCATGGCTTCATAAATGTTACCATACCTATATCCTTTCAGAACAACTTTGCTTGTAGATTTGCTTACAACCTCACAATGTTCTTTAAAGAAATCTACATGATAACCTCTGTCACAGATTTGACTAACACTCAGCAAATTGTGTTTAAGTCCTGAGACAAGAGCTACTTTTTCAATGATGACATTCCTAAGATTGATATTTCCATATCCCAGAGTTTTTCCAATGTTGCCATCTCCTAAGAAACACCCGGGCCAGCTTTCTCCACAAAGTCTGATAGCAGGGCTTTATTTCCAGTCATATGTCCTGAACATCCACTATCCAGAACTGGGATATTTTTCCTGTTGCCCTGCAATCACAAAGACCACTAATGATTATTTTTAAGGACCCATACTTTCTCGGATCCTTTGGACTTATTAAGTTTGTTAACATTTGCAGCGGATTTAGCATCAGAGTTTATGTTAACAGTTTTCTTATAAGAATTTACATTATCAGACTTTGCATCAGAACTTACACTAGAAGGAACAATGCTAACTTTCTTTAAAAAGGTTTTATTTGATAATAATCATAGTACAAAATATGATATCCCTTACAAGTATAAATGGAATGCCATAAACTACCACAATGAAAATAAGGATTTTGTGGCCTATATCTAACAGACTGACTCTTAACTCCTGACTTTGAAGGTAAGGAGTTTATGTTCTTATTCTTCCTGCAAAAAGAAGCCAGATGGTTAGAATTTCCACAGTTATAACATTTCTTTCTAGGAGCATTATGAACAGGCTTATAATCATTTCTTTTATTCACACCTTCCTTTCCATTACTATTTTTCCTAGGTGGCTTTACCTTGTTTACATTCTTAACATCTTTCAGCTTATGCTTAAGCTGCTTCTTAGTCATTAAGCATATGTTAACTTCAGTTGACTTATCCTGTTTTGGTTTGTCAGAAGTTAATTTCTCTTTAACTTATGATTTATCAATATCAGACTTGACAGCTACAAACTTAACATGATTTACCTTTGGCTTTTGTTTAACAACTATAGGCTCAATTTCCACAGTTCCTTTATCATTCTTATCATCTCCATAACCTAAACCCTCTTTCCAGTTTCCACTACTTAACAAATTTTGAGTTGTTCTGCCAGAGTTAGTCCAAATCCTGATAATCTCTCTTTCCTTTTCTAACTCAGTTTTAGAGATTCATTCATTTTAAGTACTTCATCTCTAACATAAAAGGCATCATCTCTATCTTTCTGAGTTTGATGGAACATAACTAACTCTTTTTCTAAATAATCATTCCTTTTTTATAAGCAAGATTTTCAGAAGTTAATCTTTCACATGTTAAAGTTTAATCTCTATAACTAATGAACATGGTTTTAAGATATCTTCTCAACTCAGTAATATCATCAGTATGAAAGGCATAAGTAGTTTGAGGTACCTTTAACTCAGCAGCATCAGAACTGCTATCAGCATTTGCCATTAAGGCATAGTTCACCTCACTTTCAGAATCTAAAGTGTCTGTCCAGCTTTTCTTCTTTGTGACAAGAGCCTTTCCTTTGTCACTCTTCACTTTCTTGCAATCAGGAGATATGTGGCCTTTCTCACCACAGTTGTAGCATTTGACATTTGAGTAATCTCCTATGTCAGACTTTCCTCCTTTGCCTTCAGATTTTCTGAAACCTTTCCTATCATAACTTGCACCTTTCCTGGAAAACTTCTTTCCCTTTCTGAATTTCCTGTATGCAATCCTTGTGATTCCTTTCACCATAAGAGCACACAGCTTCATCATCTCTTCATCAGGATCCATCTCAGGTAAGCTTTTAATTTCTGAGTCATCATCACTATCAGAACTTGATGACTCAGTATCAGACTTTATGATGAGAGCTTTTCCTTTGCCTTTTCTTGAGGCAGCTACTTTGGGGACATCCTCTTCAGCCTTAAGAGCAACTGTCCTTGACTTCCTTCCATTCCTCTTACTTCTTTGTTCCATCTCAAGTTCACGAGTCTTGAACATCCCATAAATTTCATCAAGAGTTGTTTCATCAAGAACATAGTTATCTCTTATAGTGGTGGCCTTCAAATCCCAACTTTCAGGAAGAGCTAACAGGAATTTAAGAATTGAATCTTCAAGTTCATATTCCTTGTTCAATCTGTCATATAATCCAGTTAATGACTCATCAGGTTTTGAGTCAAAGTGCTCATACTCTTGAGTGAGTATAGTCCTCCTGTTCTTCTTAATTGAATCAGTTCCCTGACATCTTGTGTGGCACCCTCCAAACCCGGGTCAGAAGTTTGGGGTCCACACACACATACACCTTATTTATAACCTGCTTATAACAATAATAGAGATAATAAGAATAATATGCAGTGACCCTACTTACCAACTACCACGGACCGCAACAAGTTAAAGTATGCACACAAGCCAAACTCACTTACTTATATTACAAACATTCGAATCCCAACTATTCCAACTCAGAACTGAGTATTAAACATTATTATAAACTTTTACAAACTTAAATTATTCCAAAAGAAGCCTACTAGCTCAACTCGATCAACCTTAACCCCTAGCTCTCGCGCTGGACTGGGGATCCTCGGTACCAACCGGTTCCTTCTTAACTGGAAAAGAACATAAACAACATTGCACAAATGAGCTAACTAGCTCAGCAAGTCAAAATGACAAAACTGAGAATAATGATCATCAGGTGAATATGGCTATGATATCAAGTGAACAATGGATTATGATTTAGAATTGGATATTATATTTTCATTTTAAAAACCAAGGTTAGGCTGCTGATCAGTCACGCACTAATCCCGAGCAAAGCACACAACACTGCTCTAACTACTGGATCCAAGGCATACATTGGCCTAACTTGACCATTATACGGTCTGACCACGAATTTGGTCCACAATTTTATAAAAACAATCTAATTCTAATATAATAATAGAATAAACAATGTAAAGCAATAAACAGAATCGTTAACAACAGTGGATGCTCAGTAATGAAATAGCTTCAATCTTCGTAAGGATCAATAGGGCATTTTCAAAGCTTGGCTGTTAGGTAATGAAAGAATTGGATAACAAAGGAATCAATGTTTCAGGGTTTCAAAAACTTAGTCTTTCAAAGCATAAGATACAATGGTTTGAATGTGTAAATAATCTGGTTCAGTGTTTGATATTTAGTTTGTATGTATTTGTGGAGTAGTATCGTAAATTTGTGGTTCGTATTTGGATATACAACAATCAATGGTTTAGAAAAAATAAGGTTTACGGTTCAAGATCAATAACTGGAATCAGGGTTTAGGTTCAGTGCATCAAAGCACTTGCAATATAAAACAGTACTATCAATCCACTATAATATATCTCGAGAAAGTTCAGAATACTTGCCTGGTATTAGCTTACTATACTGCACTCACTTTCAATCACCACTGTCTTACTCCTCGACTACCTGTTTTTCTTTTCTACGCCTCGCCTCTTCTGCTCACATATCATAAGCATCTATCAATATTCAACTCATACGATTCAATTCGAAACATACTTCTATCTACCCCTCGTTTCACCCAAATCCGATTAACGGATTGAAGATTACGCAATAAACAAGTAAACATCGAATATATAGACCGACAGTTAACCAACAAGTCACATATAGCACATAACACGTCACATAATCAATGATATAACATTTATAAAGAAGTCTCGGGTCATAAACAAGCTTTCGGGTATTTAAAATGATTTTTAAAATATTTTTCGGAATTAAAACTGGTCGTTGGATCAATTTCGGTGTAATAAACAGGGTTCGGCTGGCCAATTCTTGCTTCGAAACAATTTTATAATAATTATCGAGCCTTGAAAACAATTTAAAATAATATTTTAAAGCTTGAAACTATTTCTCAGAATTTATAAATCATTTTTATGTAATTAAATCTAATTAAATAATTTATTAAAATCAATTAATAATTAATTAAATTATTTAATCAATTAATTTTTGAATTAATTGACCAATTAATCAATTAAAAATTAACTGAAAATAATTAACTAATTAATTCAGATTTATTTTTCGAATTAAAAATAATTTTTGAAATTAAAATAATAATTTTTGGAATTTTCAGAAATTAAAAATGAATTTTTATAATAAAATTAAATAGGAAATATGATTTTTGAATTTTTTTAAAACAGGAATCCAAAATTTGCAAGTTCTGGAAACCTCAGGGACCTAACTGTTTCGTTTTCAAAACCTCAGGGACTGAAATGCAATTTTGCAAAGTTCACCGTCGAACTTCGCTGGAAAATACCCTGTCTCGCCGGAGAAGGCGATCCAGGTAGAGTCATACCACCACAAGTTCCAGAATTAAACTACATATCACCAGGAATCTACACATGCAATCAAAACACATCAATAACTCCAGACTTGGCCGGAAATTTGCCAAGAACATCGCCGGTTTCCGGCGAACTTCGAAAATTTTCAAAACACAACCCCCTTCGATTCAGACATCCTCTGTTAACGAGCTATATACCAATCAATTGCAAATTTCATAAGGAACATAATCCACTATAAATCAACAGCTAATAACCCCTAAATCAAAAAGCCCCAAATTTCAATTAAAAACATTCATACGGGTTATTAACCCTAATTTCAAAATTCGAGAATTAAACCCACTTTTTAGCATGTTATTGGACTCCAAATCAGATGTATGACATATGAAAATCATCAGGAAAACAAGCTCTACAACATGCAGTCATCAAATCATACAAACAATCATCCGAACAGAAATTCATATTTTTAATAAAAATAATTCAAAATAAATAAAAATATAGAAAAATAACCTTAGTTTCTGCAGTAAAACGAAGCGCAGAATCTGATAGTACTCCTCAAATCCTTCGTTTTGGTTACTCAAGCTTTGAAAACAGAGATCAATAACACCTTCGATTTGTGGTTTGATTTTCAGAAAGGTTTATGAGTTTAGGGTTTTCCTCTGGAAAATTATGTATTTAGCTGACTGCAAATGATTTTGATACGAAATAAAATACGGTAAAAGGCTATTTATATTTACGGAAAATTAGTATCCCGTTAGATCATTCCGGATATAAAACGGTACGTTTATTTATAAAAAATGATCCAAATGGTATCGGTTTTCGGGATAATTATCTAAATCAGTACAATGTGTACTGCGGTCTTGGTCTCAGCGCCTGGTCACACGTATTACGAGGTAATAGTTGTGATAGTTTAATAAAAAGCTCCCGTTTATCAAAAATACGAGTTTTATTGATTTACTGAAATGAATATTGTATCGAAAATGTTGCGTCGGGACCCGCCCAGGACAAACCGTAGGTCGGATCGAAAAAGTCCAAACATGGAAAATGCTTGGAATATTACAATTAGGTTAGAAAGGAGTTCTCGGAAGAGTTTCGGGTTATAAAAACGTAAAAATAGATGACGTCGGTTGGTTCCTATTTTTATAAAATAAATACGAGTTTTATTGATTTACTGAAACGAATATTGTATCGAAAATGTTGCGTCGGGACCCGCCCAGGACAAACCGTAGGCCGGATCGAAAAAGTACAAACATGCGGTTGGTTCCTATTTTTATAAAATAAATATGAGTTTTATTGATTTACTAAAATGAATATTGTATCGAAAATGTTGCGTCGGGACCCGCCCAGGACAAACCGTAGGCCGGATCGAAAAAGTCCAAACATGGAAAATGCTTGGAATATTACAATTAGGTTAGAAAGGAGTTCTCGGAAGAGTTTCGGGTTATAAAAACGTAAAAATGGATGACGTCGGTTGGTTCCCATTTTTATAAAATAGATTTTAAATACCCGGAAAAAGATTTTATAAAATCTATATGATTCCTATAAATTCATAAATCAACAAAAAAATAATTAGGAAGATATGACACTTATCTATATTTTATTTTGGACATATAAAAATTAAAATACTCAATTAATAATATTTTTAAACATCCAAACACATTTAACACTTAACAAATAATTCACAGAATAAATACTAAACACATATAATAATTATTTATTAGCAAAAATAATTACACGATATATCCCGGATATTACATCTTGTTTCCAAGGCATCCCATATCTCTTTTGCAGTCTTGCAGTTGATTACCCTGTTTGACATGACATTATCAATGGCACTATGCAGCAAATATCGTACCTTTGCATCCTTAGCAATAGATGAGATATCTTCAGCTGTATATTCACTTTTCTCCTTTGGTACTGTCTGTGTTGGTTGATCTGCAACTACAACAGAGAGCTTGGTTGGCTTGTGTGGTCCTTCATTGATTCTGTCAAGGTATTCTGGATCTGTAGCTTCCAGAAACATAGACATCCTCACCTTCCATATGGGATATTCAGATGGTTTCAGTATGGGAACCCAAATAGTCTCATATCGATTATGGATTCGAGTCTTTGGAGGTTCTTCAGTTTTGGTGGGCTTGTTGGAGTTTGTGCTTCTTCAGACATGATTGTTTTTGGATCTTTACTGTATGTATGTTAACAGATTGCTCTGACACCACTTGTTTAGTCACACACACTGTAGAAGGGGGTTGAATACAGTGTTTACTACAATCAAATCGAGTTAAAGAACACAAGTAACATAACACAGATTTTATTCAACACAATAAACTCTGTTACAATATGGAACTGTCATCTCTCAGTGATGAACAAATTATCACGAGAGCTGCTAGGGTTACATTGAATAATATTTTCGATAATGATAACACATATAGTGTAAACCCTATGCCTGTGTTTATATACTACACAGTTACAAGATAATCTTCTAATTGATATTGAATATAATTCTGCTTCCTAATATATATCAATCAGTTATCTTTTCTTCCAAGTATTCTATTCTTCATAGAATTCCTTCTTCATGCATATCTCTTCTTGCGTTTTTCTTGATCTTTTTTCCTTTCAATCAGCCGCCTTCCTTATCTGAAAGTCTCTTTAAGTCCTAATATTATCTCCTGATAACTTAAGTTCTGATAACTTAAGTTCTGATATCTTAAGTTCTGACTTCAGTATAAGTACTGATTTCCAGTTAAGTACTGATTTGTCCTGTTAAATAAGATCTGAAAACTAAACATAAATCATATTAGACATGACATCACAAATATATCTAATATTGACCTTGAAGACTTTTAGTACTGAGAGTTGTGACTTTGAGTTGAGCTTTGAAATCAGAGTTTGTTAGCAACTCATCAGCTTTTGCAATATGATCTGATAGAACTTTTGAGCTTGGAATGGAATCAGATTCATTCCACTTCTTGGTCCATTCAACTCCTCTATGAGTTTCTTCCCATGGAACAGGAGCTTCTTGTTCAACATATTTTAACAGTTCTTCTTTTCCAAGAATTGGAGCTGGAATGTTTACTGGAGCTGACTCTCCACACCTTGCTAAAAACTCATCATCTTCTGATAACACAAGTGTGTGTGTGGCTGTAGGAGATTCTGGTACAACTTCATCTGTTTCCACATCCAGAATTGGAGTGGTAGGAGCTTCAGCATTTAGTGGAGAAACAAGTGGAGTTGTCACTTATCCTTGTGGTGCTTCCAGAAACAGGACAGATGGAATGTTCAGCCTATGAAGGTCAATTTCAGGACTTAATCCTGAATCTTCAACTGTAGTTGTTTCTCTGAGTGGAGAGATATCGAATAAATATCGAATGGCGGCGTGATCAGTGAAAACTGTCACCTTAGTCCGAAGTAGATAAGATCGAAATTTCTCAAAACCGTAGACAATAGCCAAAAGTTTTTTCTCCGTAGTAGTGTAATTCAGTTGAGCACCATTTAGAGTCTTACTAGCATAGTAGACTACATGAAATATGTTGTTCTTCCTCTGCCCAAGAACTACTCCAATTGCATAGTCGCTTGCATCGCACATCATCTCAAAAGGCTCATTCCAATCAGGTGCAGTTATGATAGGTGCCGTGATTAAACTCTTCTTCAATATCTCAAAAGCTGCAAGGCACTCGTCATCAAATTTAAAAGGAACATCTTTCTTTAACAGACTGCACAAAGGCTTTGAAATTTTTGAGAATTCCTTGATGAAATGCCTGTAGAAACCCGTATGACCAAGAAAACTGTGAATTCTCTTAACAAAAATTGGTGGAGGAAGATTCTCAATGACCTCCACCTTGGCCTTGTCCACCTCTAAGACTTTATTAGAAACCTTGTGCCCGAGAATAATTCCCTGATGCACCATAAAATGACATTTCTCCCAATTGAGAACCAGATTGGTCTCAACACACCTCTTGAGAACGTGTCCCAGATTCTGCAAGCATTCATCAAAAGAATCTCCAAAGACTAAGAAGTCATCCATGAACACCTCCATATTCCGGCCAATCATGTCAGAAAAGATGGTCGTCATACATCTCTGAAATGTGGCTGGTGCACCACAAAGACCAAAAGAAACTCGTCTGAAGGCGAAAGTACCAAATGGACAAGTGAAGGTAGTCTTCTCCTGATCTTCTAGAGCAATACAAATCTGATTGTAACCCGAATAGCCATCCAGAAGATAGTAATACTCATGACCGGCCAACCTGTCAAGCATCTGATCAATGAAGGGAATGAAAAGTGGTCCTTTCTAGTAGCTTTGTTCAGCTTCCGATAGTCCATACAGACCCTCCACCCCGTGACTGTTCTGGTAGGGATAAGCTCATTCTTTTCATTTGCTACCACAGTAATTCCACCTTTCTTTGGTACACATTGAACCAGGCTTACCCATGAACTGTCAGAGATAGGATATATGATCCCTTCATCTAGCCACTTCAAAATTTCCTTCTTCACTACTTTATGATAGGATTAAGTCTTCTTTGCTGCTCGACTGTAGGCTTGCTACCTTCCTCTAGAAGAATTTTATGCATACAGTAGGAAGGGTTGATCCCCTTGATATCCGCTATAGTCCATCCAATTGCCGATTTGAACTCTCTCAGAATCCTCAATAGCTTTTCCCCATCACTACTTGAAAGGTCAGATGCAATAATAACAGGCATAGTAGATGCATCACCTAAACACGCATACCTTAAATGCTCAGGTAAAGGCGTAAGCTCAAGAGATGGAGCTTCCTCGATAGAAGTCTTGAGGCGTTTAGGAGCTTTGTTTAATTCTTCCATTCCAAGAGATTCAAAAGGCATATCAATCTTCCTTTTCCAGGGAGAAGCATTCAAATATTGCAATTACTCCTCACCTTCGTCATCTGCACTGTCTGAATTTCTCAATAAGGCTTTTTCTAAGGCATCAGACCTTAGCAATTGATCAAGTTCCGATGTGACCACCGAATCAACGAACTCGACTTTTAAGCACTCCTCATTATCAGTAGGAAATTTCATAGCATTGAACACATTAAAAGTCACATCTTGATCTAATACTCGCATTATAAGTTCACCCTTCTGCACATCTATAAAGGTTCGGCCAGTTTCCAAGAAAGGTCTTCCCAAGATTATGGGAATCTTCTTATCCTCTTCGAAATTAAGAATTACAAAATCAGCAGGAAAGATGAGTTTATCAACCTTGAACAAGACATCCTCCACAATACCTCGCGGATATGTAATAGAACAGCCGGCCAACTGCAAAGTCATATACGTCGGTTTAGGATCAGGTAGATCTAACTGCTTGAAGATTGAAAAAGGCATCAGATTGATGCTAGCTCCCAAGTCATATAAGCATCTGTCAAAAGACACTTTTCCAATAGTACATGGAATAGTAAAGCTTCCTAGATCTTTAAGCTTGGGAGGCAACTTTTCCTCCGTGAGAGCGATAGTCTCTAAATCATCTAGCTTCACTTTTCGAGAGAGAATACCTTTCATAAACTTTGCATAACTAGGCATCTGCTTGAGAGCCTTAGCGAAAGGTATGTTGATATGAAGTTTCTTGAACACCTCCAGAAACTTCTCAAATTGCTTGTCCAGCTTTTTCTTCTGCAGCCGCTTAGGAAAAGGCGGTGGAGGATAGATTTGTTTCTCCCCTGTATTACCCTCAGGCGGAGTATGCTCAACAGTAGTCTTCCATGGTTCCACTTCTTCATCCTTCTGCTTTGCTTCTTTCTCAGCCCCAGTTTCTTCAGTTAACTCTTGAGTTTATACGGGATTCACAACCTTCCCAGACCTCAAAGTGATTGCCTTCACTTGCTCCTTAGCTTCCTTCTTTCCTAGCACTTCAGTGTCACTAGGCAATGTACCAGGTTGACGATTTAGCAAGGCATTGGGAATTTGCCCAATCTGATTTTCCAAGGTCTTGATAGAAACAGTTTGACTCTTGCACATAAGCTTCAACTCCTCTAATTCATATTTTTTATTAGCTTATTGCAGCTGGAGTTGTTGTCTTGGTGCATACTGCGGTTGCTGAAAACCAGGGGGGTTGTACTACTTAGCTAGATACTGCTGATAAGGCTGTTGAACCGCATTCTGAGCGTTGCTCCAACTCAAATTAGGATGATTGCGATTGTTAGGATGATAGGTGGCTGGCTCAGGTTGCTGCGATCGCTGGAAGTTGCTCACAAACTGAGCTGATTCACTAGAAATTGCGCACTGATCAGTCTCATGGGCACCAGCACAAAGCTCACAGACACTAGTTATTTGATTAACTACATAATTAGCCAAAGTGTCCACTTTCATTGTCAAAGCCTTAATTTGGGCAGCGATAGCAGTTGCTGCGTCCAACTCCAAAATTTTTGCTACTTTTCCCTAAGTCAGTCTCTAGGAAGGATTCTGGTACTCATTAGCAGCCATCAGTTCAATAAGTTCATAAGCTTCATTGTAGCTCTTAGCCCACAAGGCTCCTCCTGATGCTGCATCAAGCATGGGTCTACAAGTAGCACCCAATCCATTATTGAAACAGTTGATAATCATCAAATCAGACATGCCATGGTGTGGGCACTTCCTTAACATCTCCTTATATCGATCCCAAGACTCACACAGAGATTCTCCAGTTTGTTAAGCAAACTGAGTAAGAGCATTCCTGATTGCTGTAGTCTTCGCCATGGGGAAGAATTTAGTGAGAAACTTTTGAGCAAGATCTTCCCAAGTGGTGATAGACCCTGCTGGTAGAGAATGTAACCAGCACTTAGATTTGTCCCTCAGAGAGAATGGGAAGAGTCATAGCATAATAGCATCCTCAGTCACATCGTTGAATTTGAAAGTGTCGCAGATCTCGATGAAATCCCTGATGTGCATGTTGGGGTCTTCAGTAGGAGAACCCCCAAACTGAACTGAGTTCTGTATCATCTAGATCGTGCTTGACTTGATCTCAAAAGTGTTAGCCTTTATGGCTGGTCTGATGATGCTAGACTGAATGTCATTAATCTTAGGCTTAGAATAGTCCATCAAAGCCTTCAGATTTTCTCCCTGATCACCCATAGCTACTACAATTGGCTCTTCAACTTTCTCTTCTTCCTCTAACTTCTTTTCTTCCTCAGAAACTTCCCTATGAACTACCACAAGTTCTTCCTCGGCTTTATCCAGTGTTCTCTTACGAGTACGTGAACGCGTATGCATACACCCTCGTTAGAGTACCTGAAACCAGACAAGGAACAAATAAGTAACAATGTCCAAGTCAATGAACTTTAACGATCACTGATGGAAAGCACATAAACTATAAACTAACACTGCAGTCCCCGGTGGTGGCGCCAAAAACTTGTTAGTCGCTAAACACGCGCTAATAATACATGCAAGTATACGAGTTCGCAAGTAGTATAGAATCTTTTCTAGTTCGTTCCCACGGAGACTGTATTGGTTAACTATCTAATTTATACACCTAAGAAACAATGTATGGTTATCGCTCAATGCTAAGACTATAACAAATTGAGATTGTTTATAACTAAGAATTACCCTAACAATTATAACTACGAGAATAAGATTGACTGAATTGATATATATGACAAACATGGGATTCTAACTTCATTAAATACTTCATTCAATAGCTTCATTATTCTTAACCTTAGCATGCAATGGTGATGACACTAATCAGATAACACGAAACTGATAAACGCCAACTTTCATTGCACGAGTACCATTCTACCAGACATCCACAAAAGAGATAGAAGCTAAATAGGCACAAATTATATTGAGACCCTATATGTCCATAGAATTTGACAACATAACGGTTTAAGCACAAGTTATCTATCTTGATTACATAGAGCAAGTAATATGATTAAAATTACCTACGAATCATGCATAACAAATACATGAACCTATGCTACCATGACAAATTCTAAATCCTTAAATTCATTTTCGCTTCATTAAGAATTAACACACTATCTTATAAGTTCGCGATGCTCATAAGACGAGTACGCACAACCAATACTAGGATATCATACAATCATCACATACTAAGGCATCAAACAATTGAACTAAATAAACCTCTAGAACCCCATGATAACGATTAGCCCATAATCGGACTCATCATCAACATGGGTACCGATGAAAACATGATATAGCAAACGTAGTCTTTATACGAATAAATAAAGCCAAGTACAAACAAGAGTATAGGTTCAGCAAAACAAGAAACAAGAATCCAAATTACAGCTCAAAACAAAGATTCATAAGCATAAACTAGATCATCTTCGCCTTTGTTGAATTGTGCTAAAGGTGTCTTGCCGTCTACTCCTTGTGCTCTGGTCCGTCTCTGACTTGGTATATATTAAAAATGACCTAAATTATTAATATATCAGCCCTCAACAATCTGGAAGCCTTCCCTTTTAGAATTGTAGTAGAAACAGGATTTTGAAATTCGGCCTCGGCGCGGCCGCGCGCTATCACAGCGGTGGTGCGCTGCATTTCTAGAACCCCGACGCGGCTGCGCGCTATCACAGCGCGGGGGCCGTCCTTCTGGGAAAAACTCAGATTTCTTCTTAAATCTTGTTGCTTCGAGCCGGCTTTCCACGAGCTTTTATTCCAACACCACCTGGACACCAAATTAGCACCAAAACAATGCTAATTCACCTGATTACCTGAATAGTTCCTGAAATGCAAAAACAATAGAGAAAACATTAAAACACATAACAGCTTGAGTAAAAATGCATCAATTCAAAGTTTATTAGAGCATAATAAAGTGCCATAATTGTCACTCAACATCAACCGAAAGAACAGATCAAAAGCTTTGTTTTAAGTACTTATATGACTATAATTGATGCTGGAAATCGATCAAAATCACTGCTTGAATTCTTGACCCGAATCGCAAACCCTAACACGACTGCAGAGAATTTTCTGATTTTCTGATTTTTAATTATTAATTAATTAATAATTAAATAAAAATTAGACTATTTATAGTAGTAATATTAATAGTACTAACTAAAATTAAGGCCCTAATTATACATCTTTTAAATTAATTGGCCCCTAGTTTTATAATTTTTGAGTATTAAAATTTAATTTTTAAATATTTTATATATACAATATATATGCCAGAAATCCCCAAAAATTGTGAATAATTCAAAAATGAAAAGAAATGGTACAAATACAAGTCTTATAATTTAATTAAAATAAAAATATGATTTTTGTGAGGGTTTTGACACCCAATGGGGCCCGACAAAGTCATTTTTCGCGAAACGAGAAAATTTATAAAATATCTAGATGTTCAGAATAACGCAATAGTACAAGCCGTTTTACGAAAAATAGGGCCAATTATTTTATTTGAAATATTAGCTATAAAATCATAGTTCGGGTTGTATAACTTTTGATACGAAGGCTTTAAATATGAAATAAAATATCCGAAAAATACCCAGACAATATGAAATACACATAGCACGTAGCAGTTAGGGTTTTATAGCTAATTGCACATAAATAACATATCAAACACATAATTTATCATTAAAACGATATAATTCAAGCATAATTTTCCAGGCATTATATTTAGTAGTGTCTTGATTTTGGCACGCAACACCAAGTTCGTTTGATCACATTGATCTCTCAGTTATTCTTTCATTTCAACAATACTTTCTCAAAAAAAATCAGATTTTGGTAAGCACGGTGGTGGAACACTCGTTATGATATGAAATTTTTTCTCTTTGAAATTCCATGATTTTATTATCTTAAATATTCCAAGGTTTGCCAATCAAGTTGAGTTGAGTTATCCTGGTCAATGAAAAGTAGGACTTTTGGATGAAATTACCACGAACGATATTGGATTACAATGCGATTAGAATATCAGTGGCATATAACGAAGTCAGTATGTTTCTTTACTTCTCTCTCTATTTATCTCTATCTTTCTTTCTTTTTCTTTCTCTCTATCTTTCTCCCTATTCTTCTTTCTCCCAATCAGTAAAAGTGATTCTGTTGAAGAATGGGTAAATGGCAAAAGAACAATGGTGCGGAGTGAAGCTCCCGTGATAACTGTGTGATATAAGGAATTGCAATGGTATTGGAAATTTTGAGAAAAAAATTGTATGCAAGATTAGAAAGTTGGCCAGAAGATCCCTAGTGCTATCTTCTGCTGATTCTGAGGACGAAATCTATATAAGAGGGATAGATTGTAATATCCCGTATTTTTCAGAATTATAATAATTATTATTTTTATTCCTTGAATATGTTTATGTGTTTTTCTGATGTAAAAGGAATAAAATGGTGGATATTTTATTCCTGTTTAATGGGTTTGTGTCATTAAATGACTTAATATGCTAATTGTTAAATAGTGTTAGTCCCTGTTGGTTTTCTAAAAATATTTACTTAAAGGTATTATTTTCAAAATGCTTATTTTAAAAGCTGATCGTTTTATCGATATCGGTAAACTGAGTGTATTTTTTCATTCTTGGGGATCGAGTGGATATTTTACTCGCCTTAATATTTTATCTATGTCATAAATATTATTTGGTATTGTACCCGTGTTCACCCGAGTATATGGTGAAGTTTAAAAATATATAAAAGAATATATATTTAATAATAATATTTTATAGCTATTTTTCTACGTATTAAATGTATTATTATGTGTTTAGCATGGTTTAGATTTGTATGTGGTCTTGTAAGGACCAACATATTTTTCGGATATTTATTATTTGTTTAAAATGCGTTTATATGAGAGTATACGCAATCTGGACGCGTGTTTATTTGCATCTTTATTGAGGTACTCTTTTATCTCGCTCTACGTGTGTTTGAATGCATTTTATATGTTTTCGGGGTTTTCTGTTAATTTAAGTATCGTTTCTGATTTTCAAAAATGAAGGAACTGGGACCCCACTGGGACGTCAAAGATTACAAAATTCATCTTTTTATTATTATAAAATAATACGTATTTCAAATCCCCGTTATTTTTGCATTTTTAAATTATTCATAATTTTTTAGGAATTTTGATATAAATTTTGTATTTTATTGCTTTTAAAATTATTCCCCGTAATTATTATTTTGGGGCTTAATTATTTTAATTAGGTGATAAAAACACCCTTAATTAATTTTGGGGATATAATTTTATGTTTAATATAAATAGCTGCAAAAATATATTTTATTAATTTATTTATTAAAAATTCAGAAAATTAGGAAATTGAAGAACAAAAAGGTGGGGGTGTTCTTGAACAGGAATATCAAATCCCAATTTTGGAAGTGATTTTGAACTCTAAATTGTAATCAAAATGATTGGATTTCAATTATCTACCTGTTTCAATCATCAAAAAGTCCCAGATTAGTAGATTTTAATTTTTTTTTTAGGGTTCTTCGTCTGAAATTGGGGTTTTAAATTCTACTAATTGTTGATTGTTTTAAGTGTTATAGTTAGCTTTATCTGATTAATTGGAACCGAATTATATCTATTTTGTAATCATTTTATTAAAATTTGAATGGATCGAGTATAAATTGAATTGTAAAGTTTGATTTAATTTTCTGGGTTGTTGATGAACTTGCGGTTGATTTCGATTAGATGATTAGATTCTAGGAATTCACGGCTGCAATTTCATATAAGAATCGTCGAGTTTGATTCTGTTACGTCACACAACACTGTAGAAGGGGGTTGAATATAGTGTAGAATACAATCAAATCGATTTAAAGCACAAGTAACAGAAAATAGATGTATTCGATATAATAAACTCTGTTACAATGGAACTGTTCTCTCTCAGTGATGAACAAATATCAAGAGAGCTGCTAGGTTACAATATATGATCTTCTCGATGATCGTAACTCTTATAGAGTAAACCTATGTCTGTGTTTATATAGACATGCAGTTACAAGATAACTTCTAGTTAATATGGAATATAATTATGTCTCTTAAAATATATCAACCAGATATCTTATATAATTCTTCTAGTCCTCTAACTCTTTCCATGCATATCTTCTTCTTGTATAAGTCATGATCTTCTTTCTTGTGAATCAGCTTCCTTCCTTAACTGTTAGTCCTCCAGTACTTAAGTTCTGATGTCCATCTTCTGATATTATCTTCTAATAATCTAAGTCCTGATATCCTTAAGTCCTGACTTCCAGTAAGTACTGATATTTCCTGTTATTTAAGATCTGAAAACTAAACATGAAACATATTAGACATGACATCTCAAATATATCCAATAATCTCCCCCAACTTGTAAATTATGCAAGAATGTACAAGTTAATAGATTTGATGATGTCAAAAACATTTAAGTTCAAATGCAATAAGAGTTTAATAAGACTATTAATTATAACTTACAAAACATCCAGCTTTACCAACATCACTGAATCAATCTGAATCCATAATGATTCTTAACAAAATCATTTATCAGATTATCCTCAGCTTTCTTCAGAACTTCAGTTTACTGTGCTTTGACCTGCATTAGTTCTTCTTCATTACTATCACCAATTTGATAAATGGCTGTTCTGATAGGTTGAATGGATGTTCTTTCAAGTCCATCACCAAGTCTGATAACCTTAGGATATGAAGAGTTTTCATTATAACATAAACATCTTCCTTTCAGAATAACTTCCACCTTAGCAGAATTCTTCAGCATAGGAATTTCTCTTCCATCACCTTCAGTAATCATTGGACTGTAACGAGAAGTCTTTATACCAGAGATTCTGAATATATCTCTTATAGCCTTCAAAATATATTCTGACCATCTTCTTGTAACATCAGATTTTACTTCCAGAAGATAGTGAATATGTTGAAGTTCTCTAATAAACTTCTTTAATATATCAGTATCAGCTAATCTATAAATCCTTCCATCATTAAGAAATAAGATCAATTTCTCTTTTAGATTCTCTTTGTCATGAGCATCTATCACAACTTGAGCAGACAACACCTTGTCAAGGTGCCTTTGTTTGATTTGTTCATATGGTTTGTCTGTCAATATGAAAGGATCTCTTAGAGTAACCTCTATTCCTGTTTGATTCTTCTCTTTGTCAGAACCTAATCTAACTCTATCTCTAGGTTGCTTGGCTTTCAACCCAAATGTAGCCAGTTGATTAATCATGAGATTGGATTTTGGTTCAACTGGAGTAACTTTCTTCCATAACAGCTTCTTCTTATCAGCAATTGTCATTTTATCCAAATCAACTTGAGGATTGTCAGTAGTTGATGTCTTGATAGCTTGATCAGAATTTGTTGTTTCTTCTGTACCTTCTTGTCCTTTATTCTGAATAACAACTTGATCAGTGTCAGAGGTTGTTTTAGAATCTTCAATTATCTTTCTTCTTTTCAGAATTTGAACAGTTTCATCTTCAACAAGATTATCATCAGTTACTTGAACGATTTTACACACTAGTTTCATCAGAGCTTAAGAAGTTTTCAAGTCCAGTGACTTGGTTGGTTCATAAATTTTTCTTTTCCCTTTGTCTTTGGGATCACTCTCAGTCTGTGATCTAGTTTTGACCTTTGAAGTTTCAGAGTTTGACTTTTCCTTGATCACAATGCCTTTTTCCTTAGGCCTTGGAGGTTTCTTTGCATCAGAAGCTTTAAACTTAGGATTTGTCTTCTCAGCAGCAAATCTTGCTTCTTCCTCCTTGAGAGTTTCTAAATCCATTCCTGGATTGTGTTTCAGAAATAATCTTCTTGCTATCTCCTCATCAAGTGTCTGGATTTTAGGATCTTTATAATAAACTGTAGTCTGCTTCCTCTATAACTTCAGAGTTTGCAAGAACTTCTGAGAGTCTTCAGATCCTGACTGAATTAGAATATCAGAACTTGACATCAGAATTTGCTTATCACCACTTGACTTCAATCTTTGAGCATTCACAGCATCAGAACTTGACTTGTTCTGAATAAAAGATTTTCCTTGAACTTTTCTTTGACCTCTGCTCTTTCCAGAGTTTCCCTGGTCATCACCTTTATCATCCTTTTTCTTCAGTTCTTGAGTAGGTGAGCATTTGGACTTAACTACCTTCTCCCCCTTTTTGGCATCATCAGGAAGTAAGAGAGAAAAAAGAAGTTCAACTGAAGATTAGATTTCATCCAATTGAGCTTTCTGAGAAGCTTGATTAGCCAGAATCTCAGTAATTTGGGCCTGTTGCCTCTCTTGAGTTTTCTCAATGGCTGCTACTTTTTCAGAAATAGGTCTGATATACTTGTTCTTGTCAAGCTTGATCTGTAGATTAAACTTATCAGCTTGTTCCCTGTGTGTATCAACCTTTTCATGAGTAGAAGTATATAGACCTTGAAGATGTTTTGTAGACAGAGTTGTGATCTTGAGTTGTGTCTTGAAATTAGCATATGTAAGCAACTCATCAGCTTTTGCAATATGCTCTGTCAGAATTGTAGAACATGGAATTAAATCTGATTCATTCCACTTCTTGGTCCACTCAACACCTCTGTGAGTATCCTCCCAAGGAATAGGTGCTTCCTTTTCAACAAATTTCTTCACCAATTCTTCCTTGCCCAGAGTAGGTACTGGAGTCTCAACAGAAATACTGTCATCATAACTTGAGGAATACTCATTCTGTTCTGATAGCTCAACAGTGTATGAAGCAACTAGAGATTCAGGAATAACATCATCTAAATTCTGATCAGCAGAATTTATCTCCAGAGCTGGTGTCTTTAATGTAGATGGAGCTTCCAAATAAAGAACTTTAGGTATATTCAAATTATGAATATCTATTTCAAAATTATCAGTTTGTTCTTTAGCATCAACTGTAGCTTTAATAGGAGAGACATGAGGGGTAACAACTGTGTCATTAGTAGTGTCTTTGGCTTGAGTTGGAAGGGCTTCAATGATAATTGGTTCTTGTGAGATCAGAGATTCTTGATCCCCTTCCTCAACTTCTTCGGTATCTTCTGGTATAGCCTTAGCCAAATACCTCGTTGCCTTCATTTTCTTCAATATCCTTGCCAATGAAGGAGTTGTTTTAGCAGCATCAGAATTTACAGATTTTCTTTTCAAAGAATCAGAACTTTGAGCTGCTTTCTCTTTCTGAGAAGTAACATTCTCAGCTTCAACTATCACAGGTTCAGATGCATGAACTCGTGCTTCAATTATTTTCTCTTCACTCTCAAACTCATCTCTGAGAATCATCTTCCTTCTCTTTTGTGGAGATTGTGGAACAGACTTTGTCCTTTTAGAAGGTTTAGAAGATAAAGGTCTGTTTGTGTGTGCTGATGGTTGAGAAGTCTGAGGTGTTTGTGTAGAGGTGGTAGGTGCTGATGGTTGAGGTTCTGATGGTTGGACATCAGGATATAGTAAAGTGTATTTAACTGGATCATAAATTATTAAGGCTTGTTTGACAGATAAAGGAACTCGGAGGGGTCTTAAAACAGCCTTCTTATTATCAGTAGATAATAAGTCATTAAAAGCTCTTTTAGCTAGTCTGAATGATGGAATTAATTCAGTAGCTGATTGAGGCTTATCATCATAAAAAAAACTATATATAAGCTGACAGAATCTAGCAAAATAAGCAGTATTTTTGTCTCCTGTCATCCTATCCCCAATGAAACCTAAGACATCACTTGGTTAATCAAAATTAGTTTGATTAATGAGAGCATACCCGATTTGTTGACTAAATATGGGGATTGCATCGAAATTAACATTTGTTTGCAAAAGCCTTGGTAATGCAGTCAAAGAAGAAACTCCATTCCTTCCTTATGTAAGGTCTCTTCAATTGACCCAGCTTTTCCAATGTTTTTTCATACCCCAAACTAGGCCATCATATTTTGAAGAACTGGCTCCTCAACAGTAGAGTAAATGCAGTTCTCAGGCAGCTGCAGTGCTTGTCGAACCGTGGTCAATGTCACGACATGCTCATCCTTCCCTGATGAAAAGATAATACTTGGGGACCCTTGAGCACCACCATCATCATATACTCCACTTCTCTAGAATTCCAGCACTTCAGTTCCAGAGACTGCATCAGGTTGGGTTAGAGCGTACTCAATATCAGAATTAGCGAGAAAATCCTCAATGAAGTGAAGTTCCGATGAAGCTTCAGCCTTGCTAAGAATGGCGGAGTAGTTTTTAGGAACAAACTTAGCTCCATTGAAAATTACATCTTTTGGTGCCATCTCTGTAAGAAATTGAGAAAGAGAGTGTTTGCAAAGTGTTTGTTAAAAGTCCTGAAAGAAAACGCTTAAGAGAATATTAGAGAGAGAGAGAGAGAGAATAAGAGAGATGAAAAATATAAAAGTAAGTAAAAGATTATAAAATCTGTTAACTCCCATATATATACTCTCTCCACTCAACAGTTATATTTTTGAAGCATAATATACACTTTACACCTGGCACTGTGCGAACAGTCAATAAATGGTTAGAGAGGAGTTAATGGGCACGTAAAATAAGCAATAATTACCGTGCACATGCAGGTTTTCAGGACATACACGTTAACCACTAACCCATAATGATTATGACTATTTTTATCTCACCCAAATTTATTCTAATTTAAATATGATTTTTTCAGATTTTACCACAAATAAGTCAATTAAAGAAAAATGCCACGTAAACATCAAAGATTCCATCAGGATTTAATATCAGAGCTTAACTTATATCAGATTTTAACAGTCATCAAAACATGGCTTCTGTACTCAAAAAGTGAATATCTTTTTCGTTGATTTTTCATACAAATACTGACTTGTTTTCTTCAGAGTTTAATCATCACAACTTCCATCAGAACTTATCCTCAGAAATTATGCAAATGACACTTAACTGTTTGTCAAAAATAACTTAATTACCACAGTAATTTTAATCATTCATATGGAGTGAAAGTGTGTGCATTCAGCAAAATATCATATAGAGATTAAAGTCTGATCAACTTCAGTACATCTTAGAAATAAGGCATAACTCAGAAAAATGCTTAAAACCTGTCATCAGTCATGATGTCTACTATTGTACAACTTTATGCATGAGTCCACCTCAACTGTTTGTGCTCATATTATGCATCTTTTGAAATTCCTTTTTACAGTGTCTTCTCAGTGTAAGTGAGTCACGACTGCTTATCAGAATTTATGCTGTAATTAGAGTATTTCTCCAGTAATCATAGAGTGTGAAAAGTCACCAAGATAATTGTTTTGCTTTTCTAATGCATATTACTTAATACCAGCAATGCACTTGGGTCTTCCCTTCCACATTTTTACTCTAGATCTCAAAGGAGTACCTGACTTTTATTCTTTTCTTTTCTTTTCTTTTCTTTTCTTTTGAGAAGTGAGGCTTATCAGCACTTAGTTCATTCTTAAGATTTACTGACAACATAATTTGACAGATAAGAAAAAGAATCTAGTTTGTGACTTAGTAATAAGATACACAAAGTAGACTTGACTGAGCTCAATATCAGAATCTGCTTGTGTTAATGAGTTTCCACACAAACGACTAATTCAAACATAGGATTTCTAGTATGTTAAAGACTACTAGGTTAGCATCTAGCACAGTTATCCTCATTAGATTGAATAGCCACAAAACATTCAAAACACTTATCAGAGTATATAAATCCACATCAGATAACAATCAACATTTAATGAATTTTCAAATTAAGCAGAGATTACATATAGATAATACAATCTATAAACAATGATCATAAAGTCTGATACAAGAGAACACAAACTAAGCAGATTTAGAGAAAAAACCTGAAACCATGCCAAGTTCATTTACCAATCTAATAAAAGTAGCTTCACATAGTGGTTTTGTAAAGATATCTGCTAGCTGTTGATCTGTTGGAACAAAATACAATTCCACTGTACCTTCATCCACATATTCCCTTATGAAATGGTACCTTATGTTGATGTGCTTTGTCATTGAGTGTTGAACTGGATTACCTGTCATAGCAATAGCACTTTGATTATCAAAGTAAATAGGGATTTTAGAAAATTCTAACCCATAATCCAGGAACTGATTCTTCATCCAAAGAATCTGTGCACAACAGCTCCCTGCAGCAATATATTATGCTTCTGCAGTTGATGTGGAAATTGACTTTTGTTTCTTTCTAAACCAAGAAACCAATCTGCCTCCAAGAAATTGGTAGCTTCCACTAGTGATTTTCCTGTCTATTTTGCATCCTGTAAAATCTGCATCTGAGTAACCAATTAGCTTAAAATCTGATTCCCTAGGATACCACATTCCTAGATCAGCTGTACCTTTAAGGTACTTGAAAATTCTTTTCACATCTAATAAGTGAGGTTCTCTTGGATCAGCCTAAAATCTTGCACAAAGACAGGTAGCATACATGATATCAGGTCTACTTGCAGTTAGATAGAGTAAGGAGCCAATCATACCTCTGTAGTTAGTAATATCTATTGATTTACCAGTATCCTTATCTAACTTGGTTGAAGTGGCCATGAGAATGAATGCAGTTGAACAATCTTGCATTCCAAGTTTCTTCAGTAAATTTCTGGTATACTTGGATTGACAGATAAAAGTGCCTTCTGTAGTTTGCTTGACTTGAAGGACCATAAAATAGATGAGTTCTCCCATTATACTCATTTGATATCTTAACTGCATTAGCTTTACAAACTTCTGTTAGGTCCCAATTTGTTTGTAGAAGGGGGGGTTGAATACAAACAGTACCGAATAATCGAATTAAATGCGGAATAAAAAATGTGAAACAAAATTCAAGTTAAATAAAAATATTATTAAACTTGAAAGGTGTTACAACAACTGTATCGATTACAAGGTATTAATCTCAAATCAATTATCACAAATCTAGAATAAATTCGACATGAACTTTTTCTATTTTTGTAATAATTAGAATCATATGCTAAACGCGATTTGAGATTAAGTTCTAGGGATTTTGATCCGCTAGATTGTTATACAAGAACAAGATAAGTATTTCTAGTTGATTGGATTTAACTTTACAATCTAGAAAATTGATCTTGAAGTTGCAGAATAGATGAAATATTTTTCTGCTGCTTTTTCTTTTGTTCTTGTGGTGTGTTCTGTTTGATTGCTGCATAAACAAAAAGTCTTCTGCTTCTTTTATCAAACAGCCGAGATGAATGAACTGCAATGACAATTCTTTGAACCAGCATGACTTTCGGTATGACAATTGATTGTCATACCGATTGTTACATAAGTACAATTCAGATTGTCTTGCAAAGATTAATAACAGATTTTTAATCTAATAAAAATTCTAACAAGACAATTAAATGAATTAGCATGACTTTCGGTATGACTATTGATTGTCATACCGATTGTCATATTAATACAATCCAGATTGTCTTGTTTCAATTTAAATAGATTTAAACCAATTAAAATTCTGTAATTCCTTAATATTAATTCTAAATTAATTAATCAATTTAATTCAATTAATTAATAAATTAATCCTTGCAGATATAATTTATTTTCTTAATTAAATTATATGACTTAATTAATTAATGGAGAATTAATACTAACGCTGAGCAGCAACCATTCTTCTGACAATCTTCTGAAAGTCACTGAGACTTATGAATCAATTCCGTCACTTCAATGCTGACACTCGATGTACTGTCTGGTTCATGAGTGACTAACTTTCGTGACGTTTCTTCATGTCTTGACTCTGTTGTTCTGATTGAATCCTTGTAATAAATGATACTCTGACGAGATCTCTGTCACTTGATTAAATCCACGATCTTGATTTATATCACTGAGGCATGATCAACTTCTTGAACTTCTTCCAGTGAATTACCTCCTCAAGTCTGTAGATGAACCTTGTTCTGAATCCTTTGACAAATATTACTTTGCGAGATCTCTTTGACGGTCGATCCACTATTTACTTATTACATTCTTATTTGAGTTGAGTTGAATCCTCGAATATACAAATAGGCTATGACATATGACTTACAATCTCCCCCTATTTGTTTGTTAGACAATAACACACAAATACCTAGAGGATAACTCAACTAACAAATAAGAAAAAGATATAAACATACATGCAAAGTAAATAGCAGAAAATTTCTGGATGAGATTTAACATTTTCCAGATTCCAAGTAGATGTTCCTCTAGACTGAACATATCTTCAAGTAGTTTCATCTTCATTTGTACAACCATATTTCCTGTTGAGAAGCACATATCTCTCTTGCTTCTCCCCCTATGAGAATCAACTGATTAAAGAAGATCACCTTCGTTTTACCACCTCTCCCGTACAATAGGATCCGCAGATAAAAACCAATGGTACTCCCCTAACAGCTTCTTCCCTTATCAGAAAATCACCTTGTGTTTACCACCTCTCCCGTACAATAGGATCCGTAGTTACAAACAACAATGGTGTGGTGTAGTGTACAAGTAGGATCTTTTTCTTACTCCCTGCTATTTCTCCCCCTTAGTTGAGGAATCCTCCAAACTATTACTTAAGCTTCTATCTCCCCCTTAAAGAAGGAATGTATGCCGTCGTCTGAAGGAGTTCTCATATTTCACTTGGTTGGAAAAGAAATAACAAGTAGTTTCTCTTTCTTCCTCACTGTGAGTGTGTGATTGTGTTTTAGTGTACCTCACATGTGTTTCACTCTTCTCTCCACTCGTGTTTACACTCATTCTCACAAGTGTATCACTCTTCTCTCATAGCTCCATAATCCAGCTGTACCTGCAAGGAAAATCACCTTAGCCATCCTTAAAGGAGGTCACAGGTGGTGCAATGGGAGTTCACAAATCCCCATCCTTGTTAAACTCGTCAGATGAATCTGAGTCATAATTTACAAGTTGCTAGTTTCCCTTTTAGGGTTCCAGATTTGAATTCTGGGAAGGTAAACAATGATCCAACGAATTTAGCATAAAGATCAAAGTTCCCTTCTAATGTCTGTGAAGACATTTCCTTGTGACTTATCAGGTAATATCTGAATCATTGTCAACAAGTTGCCGATCTGCACCTATGTCAGATCCACTATCCGCAGATGCATCCAGGGGATTTAAGCCTGGGGAGGTAGACACTGACCACTGACATATGGCTTTTGGATCAGTATCCTCTCCTAACACCTGTAAAGGCAATTGGTCCACTAACGAACCTTGAACAATCGAATCTGACCTTAAAATGGTCGAAACTCTTGTTTCCATCAACTCATCCTTTGTGTGTGTAACCTCTCCTTGTGCATCAAGAATTGATTATGTTTGAAGTGGTGACACTACATCGGATACCTTGGCCGACAGGCAAAATTCAATAGACTCACCCTGTTGAGAGAATGAATCTAGTAACTGTTTTTGTGCCTTTTCAGTCATTACATCTTTTTGAGAAGATGTATGGGGGCTAGCAGTTATCTCGGTTTAAATACTACTCATCTATGTATGAGACAGAGCTACTGGGTTGACTACAGAACCTTCCTTATGTGGTGCACTAGGCACTATCTCCCTCACGCTCATTCATACTACATTTAGTGGTAAGAGAGTGTTGGTTGGTTCTGTTTTTGTGTTTGTCTTTACAATCTGGGATAGATGTTGTGGGTTTTCAACCGCATGACTGTCAATGAAAGAAAGTCATTGGAGACTGAACCTGTAACACAGAATATATGGTAATAGAGAGAAAATGATTTACAATAGTGATTTCAAAAGATTTTACATGAAATAAGAAATCACTAATGTAGAAAGAAGTTTAATTTTTGTTTTTCAATATGAATGAGTTTTTGATAAAACATTGATCACTTAGGGTAAAGTCTAAGTAATTCTCATTCATGTCAAAAGCTTACAAATATCTGTAACATAATGTTAACAAGATATCATTGACCGATACTTGTCAAGTACTTTAGATACTAATTGTTATGTTGCATAAGCAATATACCACTGCACATATAAAACAATATGATTGTGCTTAGTGATAAGATAGTTATTAATATGACGACTCTACTTATTCATATAACATTATAACTTCTGTTAGAGTGCCATACCATGTTCTTGACGATTGCTTGAGCAGTATACTAGTTCATACCAACCTGAAGTGAGATTGTGAAGAAGAAATTGCATAGTCCAATAGATCTGCAGCTGCAAAGTCCATGAACTGTGGTGCATTGACTTCCTCTTTTGACTTACCAACCAGGAGTACACTTGTACACATCTTACTAGAGTCCAATTCCAAGTGTAATGTGCAGCAGGTGCCTGATATGTCGTAATATTCTCAAGTCTCGTCACTGGTGCTATATGTTAGATACTGCTTCCTGATAATAACCTAGCACAATATACAAAATTACAATGATAACATTCCCAGCTTGCAAACAGCCATATCCCTCAGATAAACCTTTGCTGTTATCTCCAAAGGTAATCAGGGGGCCAGCTTTCTCAACCACATTTGATAGCAGGGCTCTATCTCCGGTCATATGTCTTGATGATCCACTTGTCAAGAATCCACACTACCGGTTACACCTGTATACTACCCTGCACTTCAAATGGATTAGACCTTCTTCGGAACCCAAACTTGGTTGGGCCCGGCATACTTGTAGAACTGTCCTTTGTCAGACAAAACAACATTTTTAATTTTAATGGTCTCAACATTCTCAATGACTGAACATTTGACCTTGTAAACAGCCTTAACAAATTTCTGTTTAAGCTTAGGCACAAATGTCTCCTTTCTAGCCTTAGAAGGACTAGCAGTCTTAGACCTATCATGCTTCTTGTTATTCACATGCTGACGAGGAGTAGTCTTATCATTAGACACATGCTTACCATTAAAATAAGCATACATCATATTAAAAGCACAAGACATACAATTAGCAACACCACATGCTTTATGAGAGTGATTGATAGCAGGTAATTTATGCATGGTAGACATGGCATTATTGTTATCCAACTCATGTGTGTCTGAGTTAGTCTCAGTTGCTTTCACAACTTTGACTGGAACTTTCGACTCACTTGACTTGGAAACAATCTTCTCATTAGCATGATCCTCATCACGTATTTCTTCTTGAATAACAGAAGAGGTCGCATCAAATGGTTCAGCAATTGATGCTTTATAGAGGGGTTCATCAACACCCTTAAGCACATGTGGTACTTCCCTCCCTTTAGCACAGACATGGGGAGGGGAGTTTATGCCTAATTCTCCAATAGCAGCATTGTAATCATAACCTATTCCAGATGTTTGATTAACAGCTTGCTTACTGTAGAACTCTTTAGCCTTCGAACAAGAATTGAAGTAGGCTCTAACCTTAGTCTCAAGACCGGTGATCTTGTCTTTGAGAATAGTTTCGAGTTTTCTATAACAGTCAACTCTATTCTCTAGAAAAGATACCTGTTCTTTTAATTTGTCTTGATTAATGTGCACAAGTCTTAATTCATTGACCTCTTTCTCAAGGTCTGTGATCTTTAAACTTAACAGTTCATTATCTCGACGTGCACAATCTAAGTTACCTCTTAGATGATAAACCATTTCAGCATCAGAAAGTTTTACCTCTATTCTTGACGATGAAGCTTTTCCATCAATAGCCATAAGAGCAAGATTTCCTTCATCTTCATCTTCACTGTCAGTATCATCCCAGCTTCTTCCCTTTGCCAGATAAGCCCTTTCAGAGTTCTTTCTTACTTGCTTTGGCTTCCTACATTCTGTGGCAAAGTGTCCCAACTCATTGCAGTTATAGCATCTAATGGTGCTCCGATCAACCATCCCTGTTTGGTATCCACCACTGCTGGTGTTAGAGGATGAAGATCCACCTTTCTGGAATTTGTTGTAGTTGGACTTGTACTTCAGCTTGGGATTCCTCTTGAATCTGACATGGGAGAATCTCTTGACAATTTGGGCCATTGACTCGTCTTCCAATTGCTCCAGCTCTTCCAAGGAATAAAAATCATCACTTGATTGATTTGTAGTAGGAGGATCATATTCTGCTACTAACATATTTTCCTCAGCCTTGGAATACTGTACCATTCTCTCCAATTGTTGAGATTGCTGTTGTTGTTGACCTTCAGCTACAAGTGCAGTAGATGTGCTGACCATTCTATCCTTCCCGTAGACTTCCTTCTGTTGAATCTGCTCCAACTCATAGGTTTTTAACACTCCATAGAGCCTGTCCAAAGAAATCTCACTCAGATCTCTAGCTTCTCTAATGGCAGTGATTCTATGTTCAAGATGAGCTGGCAGTGTTAAAAGGAACTTTTTGTTGACCTCCCTGATTGAATAATACTTTCCATTGATGTTCAGGTTGTTGATCAACGCATTGTACCTCTCAAACACTTCAGTAATTCCTTCTCCTGGATTTGATTTGAAATGTTCATATTCAGAGGTTAGGATTTCCAACTTGTTCTCCCTAACTTCCTCTGTGCCTTCATTAATCACCTCAATAGTTTCCCACATGTGTTTGGAATTTTAACAGTTCATCACATGTCTGTTCATCAAGGGATCAAGGGAATCAATTAATATTAATTGAAGGCTGGCATCCAAGGAGGCTTCTTCCTTCTCAGCAGGAGTAAAATCTTCAGGCTCTTTTGGATAGGTTCTAGCTTCAGTAGTCACCACACCATCTATTATTACCTCCGGTTCAATAACCATCGGAGTTTTTATACCCTTCTTTAACAAGTTTGAATATTTGGGATTTGCAACTTGTAAAAATAATAGCATCTTCTTCTTCCACATGATATAATTCTCTTTATCAAATTGTGGAATTTTAACGGTTCCAACTTTATGTGAAGTCATTATGAATTTTTGAATAAATAAAAATTCAAGGAGTTGAAAAATCACAAAAGTCTAGGATCTTGATTTGTTCGTTAATCAGAAGGCTCTGATACCAATTGTTAGGTCCCAATTTGTTTGTAGAAGGGGGGGTTGAATACAAACAGTACAGAATAATCGAATTAAATGCGGAATAAAAAATGTGAAACAAAATTCAAGTTAAATAAAAATATTATTAAACTTGAAAGGTGTTACAACAACTGTATCGATTACAAGGTATTAATCTCAAATCAATTATCACAAATCTAGAATAAATTCGACATGAACTTTTTCTATTTTTGTAATAATTAGAATCAAATGCTAAACGCGATTTGAGATTAAGTTCTAGGGATTTTGATCCGCTAGATTGTTATACAAGAACAAGATAAGTATTTCTAGTTGATTGGATTTAACTTTACAATCTAGAAAATTGATCTTGAAGTTGCAGAATAGATGAAATATTTTTCTGCTGCTTTTTCTTTTGTTCTTGTGGTGTGTTCTGTTTGATTGCTGCATAAACAAAAAGTCTTCTGCTTCTTTTATCAAACAGCCGAGATGAATGAACTGCAATGACAATTCTTTGAACCAGCATGACTTTCGGTATGACAATTGATTGTCATACCGATTGTTACATAAGTACAATTCAGATTGTCTTGCAAAGATTAATAACAGATTTTTAATCTAATAAAAATTCTAACAAGACAATTAAATGAATTAGCATGACTTTCGGTATGACTATTGATTGTCATACCGATTGTCATATTAATACAATCCAGATTGTCTTGTTTCAATTTAAATAGATTTAAACCAATTAAAATTCTGTAATTCCTTAATATTAATTCTAAATTAATTAATCAATTTAATTCAATTAATTAATAAATTAATCCTTGCAGATATAATTTATTTTCTTAATTAAATTATATGACTTAATTAATTAATGGAGAATTAATACTAACGCTGAGCAGCAACCATTCTTCTGACAATCTTCTGAAAGTCACTGAGACTTATGAATCAATTCCGTCACTTCAATGCTGACACTCGATGTACTGTCTGGTTCATGAGTGACTAACTTTCGTGACGTTTCTTCATGTCTTGACTCTGTTGTTCTGATTGAATCCTTGTAATAAATGATACTCTGACGAGATCTCTGTCACTTGATTAAATCCACGATCTTGATTTATATCACTGAGGCATGATCAACTTCTTGAACTTCTTCCAGTGAATTACCTCCTCAAGTCTGTAGATGAACCTTGTTCTGAATCCTTTGACAAATATTACTTTGCGAGATCTCTTTGACGGTCGATCCACTATTTACTTATTACATTCTTATTTGAGTTGAGTTGAATCCTCGAATATACAAATAGGCTATGACATATGACTTACAACTTCTCACACAATTTGGAATTAGTATAACCAAATATGATATCATCAATATATATCTGTACCAAAAGTAAGTCCTTTCCATGGTTGAGGTAGAATAAAGTCTTGTCAATTGTGCCTCTTGAAATCCACTTTCTAAAAGGAATTGAGCTAAAGTCTCATACCATGCTCTTGGAGCTTGCTTAAGGCCATAAAGTGCTTTGTCAAGCCTGTAGACATGATTGGAAAATTAAGGATCTACAAAGCCTGGAGGTTGTTCAACATATACCTCTTCATCCAATTCTCCATTGAGAAAAGCACTTTTTACATCCATTTGAAAGACTTTAAACTTCTTGTGAGCAGCATAAACCAAAAAGATCTTTATCGCTTCCAATCTAGCAACTGGTGAAAATGTTTCATCATAATCAATACCCTCCTGTTGAGAGTAGCCTTTAGCAACCAGTCTTGCTTTATTCCTTGTCATTATGCCATCATTGTCAGTTTTGTTTCTGAACACCCATTTTGTACCAACAACTGATCTGTTTTTTTGTCTTGGCACCAGGGTCCAGACTTTATTTCATTCAAATTCATTTAACTCTTCCTGCATTGCTTGCACCCAATCAGCATCTTGAAGAGCTTCTTCCACTTTCTTTGGTTCAGTCTGAGATAGAAAAGAATGATAAAGACATTTATTTGTAGTTGCAGTTCTAGTTTTGACACCTGCTTCAGGATCTCCAAAGATTAAATCAGGTGTATGTGCTTTAGTCCATTTCCTTGCAGATGGAAATTGATCTCTAGAACTGGATCCTCCCCCATCATCCATGCTGTCTCCATCAGCATTATCTGATGCTCCCCCTGTAGTTATGCTCTCTGAGACTTCAGAAATTGAATTTGATTTTTCAGGAGTTGAAGAATCAGAGCTTCCAGAATTATCAGAATTTGGCTCATCAGAACTAGATGAATCAGAACTTGAAGAGCCAGTGACAGGTTCTGATGCTTCTTGAGAGTCTTGAGATGTGGTAGTTTCTTCAGCTTGCTCCCCCTGGACAGGTGCATTTTCCTTTGGAGTTGTTACCACAGTTTCAACGATATCAGAAATTAATCCATCAGAACTTACGGGATCAAGATTTAAGTCATCAGAATTTCCAGAATCAGAATTTAAATCTTCATTCTCAAATCTCAACTGATCATGATCATCGAAATCTTCAAGTCCAGTAATCTTCTTATTCTCAAAAGAGACATTGATAGATTCCATGACAACTCTTGTTCTCAAATTGTAGACTCTGAAGGCTTTTGTGGAAAGTGGATATCCAACAAAAATTCCTTCATCAGCTTTTAGATCAAATTTGGACAGCTGTTCAGGATGAGTCTTAAGAACAAAACACTTGCAACTAAATACATGAAAGTATTTCAGATTTGGCTTCTTCTTTTTCACCATCTCATATGGTGTTTTTCCATGCTTGTTTATAAGTGTAGCATTTTGTGTAAAACAAGCAGTCTGCACAGCTTCAGCCCAAAAATAGGTTGGTAGCTTTGCTTCATCAAGCAATATTCATGCAGCTTCAATGAGAGTCCTATTCTTTCTTTCTACAACTCCATTTTGCTGTGGAGTTCCAGGTGCATAAAATTCATGTTTGATTCCATGATCTTTACAGAACTCTTCCATTACTGAATTCTTGAACTCAGTGCCATTATCACTCCTTATGATTTTAACAGAATCTTTGACCAATTTATCCAGCTGTCTAACATGATTAGTTAGGGTATGTGCAGTTTCAGTCTTCTTGTGCAAGAAGTACACCCAAGTGTACCTTGTGAACTCATCCACTATAACCATAGCATATTTCTTCTTTGCAATAGACATGATATTGACTGGACCAAATAGATCAACATGTAGTAGGTGATAAGGCTCAAGAATTGATGACTCAGTTTTGCTCTTGAAAGAACATTTTCTTTGTTTTGTCTTCTGACATGAATCACAAAGACCATCGGGAGCAAATAATGTTTTTGGCAGTCCTCTCACAGGATCTTTCTTTACAAGCTCATTTATATTGTTGAAATTTAAATGAGAGAGTTTCTTGTGCCAATTCCAGCTTTCATCAATTGATGCTCTACTCAATAGACAGATTGCAGAACCATCAGTACTTGTTGAAAGTATGGCTTCATAAATGTTACCATGCATGTACCCTTTCAGAACCACTTTTCCTGTTGAATTACTTATAACTTCACAGTGTTCTTCAAAGAAATCCACATGATAACCTCTGTCACAGATTTGACTTATACTCAACAGATTGTGTTTATGTCCTGAGACAAGAGCTACTTTTTCAATGATGACATTCCCAAGATTGATCTTGCCATATCCCAAAGTTTTTCCAATGTTGCCATCTCCATAAGAAACTTCTGGTCCAGCTTTCTCCATAAAATCTGATAGCAGGGCTTTATTTCCAGTCATATGTCCTGAACATCCACTATCCAGAACTAGGATGTTCTTCCTGTTGCCCTGCAATCACAAAGACCATTAATGGTTAGTTTTAAGGACCCAGACTTGCTTGGATCCTTTGGCCTTTTTAAGTTTGTTAACATTTGCAGCGGATTTAACATCAGAGTTTATGCTAATAATTTTAGTATTAACAGTAGCAGACTTTGCATCATGCTTTACACTAGAAGTAATTAAAGCAACTTTCTTCAAAGAAGGTTTTATCTGATAATAATCATAGTAAAAACTATGATATTCCTTACAAGTATAAATGGAATGCCATATACTACCACAATGAAAACATGGATTTTATGGCTTAAATCTAACAGACTGACTCTTAACTCCTGACTTAGAAAGTAAGGAGTTTATATTCTTATTCTTCCTGCAAAAAGCAGCCAGATGGTTAGAGTTTCCACATTTATAGCATTTCTTTCTAGGAGCATTAGGAACAGGCATATAATTGTTACTTTCATTCACACCTTCCTTTTCATTCCTATATTTCCTAGCTACCTTTACCTTGTATACACTGGTAATCTCTTTCAGCTTATGTTTAAGCTGCTTCTTAGTCATTAAGCCTATGTTAACTTTAGTTGGTTTATCCTGTTCTAATTTGTCAGAAGTTGACTCTGCTATCACTTTTGTCTCAATATCTTTCATCTTTTCAGAATCATACTTTACAGTTTTAGCTACAAATTTAACAGGATTTACCTTTGGATTAGTAGTCTATTTAACAATAATTGGCTTAACTTGTTAAGTTCCTTTTTCACTTTTCTCATCTCCATAACCTAAGCCCTCTTTCCAATTTCCACTACTTAGCATATCCTGAGTTGCTCTGCCAGAGTTAGTCCAAGTCCTGATAATCTCTCTCTCCTTTTCTAACTCAGTTTTTAGAGATTTATTCATTTTTGGCACTTCATCTCTAACATAGAAAGCATCATCTCTATCCTTCTGAGTTTGATGGAACACAACTAACTCTTTTTCTAAATAATCATTCCTCTTTTTAAAGCAAGATTTTCAGAAGTTAATCTTTCACATTTTAAAGTTTGATCTCTATAGCTAATAAACATGGTTTTAAGATATAATCTCAACTCAGTAATATCATCAGTATGAAAGGCATAAGTTGTTTGAGGTACCTTTAACTCAGCAGCATCAGAACTGCTATCAGCATTTACCATTAAGGCATAGTTCTCCTCATCTTCAGAATCTGAGGTGTATGTCCATCTTTTCTTCTTTGTGATAAGAGCCTTGCCTTTATCACTCTTTCCTTTCTTGCAGTCAGGAGATATGTGGCCTTTCTCACCACAGTTGTAGCATTTGACATTTGAGTAATCTCCTATGTCAGACTTTCCTCCTTTGCCTTCAGATTTTCGGAAGCCCTTCTTATCAGAACTTCTACCTTTCCTGGAAAACTTCTTTCCTCTTCTGAATTTCCTGTAGGCTATCTTTTGAAGGGTTTTTAGCACATAAACGCAGCGAAAATGTAAATTTAAATCATAAAAAAAACCGAAACCCTTCGCAGGATCCATGCGAAAAATAATATTTAATTCGTACTTCAGTATGTTTACCTTAAGAAGCATTACATTAATGGAAAGATGGAGGTCTTTAATGGCGATCAAAAAATAGTGAACGGAGATCCTTAGCAGCTGCTCCTTAAGTGTGAAGCACTCCACCGATATTCACCAAGAAAACGATGTAATGAAGGAGAAGGAGATGGAGAGAATTAGGGTTTTGTAAATCTTTTTGGTTGAGGCAAAAATAGGGTCTATAATAGTATATTTATAGGCAAAATTTTCAGCTGAAAATTTTCCCATAAAATATTATTATTATTATTAACCCTTTATTATTCTCACTAATAATTAAAACACCTTTTAATTATTAATCCTTTTTCTAAACTCTTTAGAAATAATTCTCTCACTTGATTTAATTTTCAAAAATTAAATTCTTAATTAATAATATTAAGAACCTTTTCTTAATTAATTTATAATCAATTAAATCTCATTTAATCAATTATTAAATTTTCCAATTAATTATTTATTTCATAAATAAATAATTATCAGCCATTATTAATTAATTCCTCCACCATTAAATCATTCGCTTTTATGGTGTGACCCTGTAGGTTCAATATTAAGCCGGTAGTAGAAATAAATAATAATAAAATTATTTTATTATTATTTATATAAATTTTCTAATTCATTAAATATGATTAATTAATTAATCATATTTATTCTATATCGTGAGGGATACTTTTTAGCATATCGCGACTATCCGGATAATACGAATTCACTGCTTAGAATACCAAGTACCTATTCAGTGAGTAGTTACCGTACAATCAATTCCTTCTACCCTGCAATGTCACAATTAAATACAAGGCATGGAACTTGTGTCAATCCTATCTTATTTAATCACTTGATTTCCCATTCACTATGCTTAGTTCTATTTAATGTAAATTAGAAACTCCTTTCTAATTTCATTCACTCTGGCCAGAGATTCCTGAACTAGCATAAGTGGATCAGCATTGAACATTCTCTTCCTTCACTGGAAGGGGTAGATCCTTTATTGATCATACACTATCTTCATGTACAAATTCCTATACCCAGTAGAGCCCTTATAATTGTCCCTTGAGACTAAGAACTAAACCAAAGCATAGTTAAGTGTACACAAGATGACTATGATGACCTCAAGTCTAAGGATACTTGTACAACTATCACTATGTGAACAACTGCTGACACGCGAGTGAACTCCATCAGTTGTTCAGCTGTGTGAGTCATATTTAGTGAACTTATTCTATAATAAGTACCTACATACTAGCTATAGTGTCACCACACAAATGTCTATGAGAACATACATCCTTCATAATGAAGCAAGCATAGTATGTACCGATCTTTGCGGATTATTAATTACCAGTTAGTAATACTACGACCAGGAACTATTTAAGTTTAGAGTTATCATCTTTTAGGTCTCATTATTATGATCTCATCATAATCCATAAAAAGCTTTACTCTAAACTGTGGTATATCTTATTTAAACATTTAAATAGATAGAGCCCGCAATAAAAACAAAACAAGTCTTTTATTAATATCAATGAAATCAAAACAGATTACATAAAAGTTATTCCTAAATCCTCATACATGATTGGACTTAGGACATATCTCTTTCAATCTCCCACTTGTACTAAAGCCAATCACTCTGGTATCTAATACCCATCTTGTTTTTATGACGATCAAAGTGACTCTGAGAAAGTAGCTTTGTGAGTGGGTCTGCTACGTTTTTATGTGTGTCAACTATCTCGACGTTGACATCTCCTCTTTCAACAATCTCCCTAATCAGATGAAAGCGCTGCAGGACATGTTTGGAATTTCTATGAGACCTAGGTTCCTTGGCTTGTGCTATTGCTGCATTGTTATCACAATACAACACAATAGGCTCTTCAACGCTAGGAACAACTCCAAACTCAGAAACAAATTTCCTCATCCAAACGGCTTCTTTTGCAGCCTCACTTGCAGCTATATATTCTGCTTTCGTTGTGGAGTCAGCCGTTGTAGACTGTTTGGAACTCTTCTAACTAATCGCACCACCATTCAGAGTAAACACGTACCCTGACATGGATTTGCTATCACTTTCTGATTGAAAATTAGAGTCAGTATAACCCTCTATTTTCAACTCAGATTCCCCACCAAAAACAAGAAAAATGTCCTGAGTCCTTCGCAAGTACTTAAGGATGTTTTTCACTGCTTTCCAGTGGTCTTCACCTGGATTGGACTGATATCTGCTCGTCACACTAATTGAATAAGCAACATCAGGCCTTGTGCATAACATCGCATACATGATAGATCCTATTGCTGAAGCATAAGGAATCTTACTCATACGCTCTCTTTCCTCAGGTGTCTTAGGAGATATTTTTTCAGAAAGGGACACTCCATGGCTCATCGGTATGGGACCTCTTTTGGAGTTTTCCATGTTAAACCTTTTAAGCACTTTCTGGATGTATGTACCCTGGGTAAGACCTATCATTCTTCTAGATCTATCTCTATAGATCTTCATACCGAGAATGTAGGATGCTTCTCCCAAGTCCTTCATGGTGAAGTTCTTTGATAGCCATACTTTGACTGATTGTAGCATCAGTATATCATTTCCTATAAGAAGTATGTCATCCACATACAATACAAGAAATGTTACCGCGCTCCCACTAACCTTCTTGTAGACACATGGTTCATCTATGTTTTTAATAAAACCAAACTCTTTGATTGTCTCATCAAAACGGATGTTCCATCTACGAGAAGCTTGCCTTAAACCATATATGGTTCGCAGCAGCTTACACATAGGTGCTCATTTCCCTTGGAAAGAAAACCCTCTAGCTGTGTCATATACACTTCCTCCTCAAGTTCCCCATTGAGGAAAGCCGTTTTCACGTCCATTTGCCAGATCTCATAGTCGTAGTAAGCAGCAATCGCAAGCAAAATCCGAATTAATTTTAACAGGGCTACAGGCGAAAAAGTTTCATCAAAGTCAATCCCTTGCCTTTGTTTGAATCCTTTTGCCACGTGCCTGGCCTTATAGGTCTCCACCTGGCCATCTGCTTCAATCTTTCTTTTGTATACCCACTTGCACCCAATAGGCTTAACACCTTCAGGCGCCTCAACTAGAGTCCATACTTGGTTGGTATACATAGATTCCATTTCGGATTTCATGGCACTATGCCATTTCTCTGAGTCAACACTACTTATAACCTCATTATAGGTCATAGGGTCGTCATCATCAATGATTGACAACTCATTGTCATTCTCAATGACAAGGCCATAATACCTCTCAGGTTGGTGAGACAATCTCCCTGTCCTACGAATGGGCTGCTCCACAGAAGCTTGTTCAGTCTGAACAGGTGTTTCCACTTGATCCGTAGTACTTTGTGCTTCTTGAACTTCATGAGGTTCAATTTTGCTCCCACTATTTCCTTCAAGGATAAACTCCTTTTCCAAGAAGGTAGCATGTCTGGAGACAAACACCCGATGATCGGTGTAAAAGTAATACCCCAAAGTCTCTTTAGGATATCCCACAAAATTACATTTTACGGATCGAGATTCCAGCTTATTTGGGTCAACTTTCTTGACATAAGCTGGACATCCCCAAATCTTAACGTGTTTAAGACTCGGTTCCCTTTCTTTCCATATCTCATATGGTGTTTGAGGAACAGATTTGGAAGGCACCTTATTCAGTAAATATGCTGAGGTGTCCAATGCATAACCCCATAGGAATACTGGAAGATTCGCATAGCTCATCATGGACCGAACCATGTCTAACAAAGTTCGATTTCTCCTTTCAGATACCCCATTTAACTGTGGAGTATATGGATGAGTCCATTGGGAGACTATACCATTTTCTTCGAGATAATCTAGAAACTCTCCATTCAAGTATTCACCACCTCGATCTGATCGAAGAGTTATAATACTGTGTTTGGTTTGTTTCTCCACTTCATGTTTATATTCTTTGAACTTTTCAAAGGCTTCAGACTTGTGTTTCATCAAATACACATATCCGAATCTAGATCTATCATCTATGAAAGTAATAAAGTACGAAAATCCACCCATGGATTGCGTAAACATTGGTCCACATACATCTTTGTGTACCAATCCTAGCAAATCTGCAGCCCTCTCTCCATGTCCACTAAATGGAGATTTGGTCATTTTACCCAATAGACAAGACTCGCATGTAGGATATGATTCAAAATCAAAGGGGTCAAGTAACCCTTCCTTATGCAATGTCTGCTGTCTATTTTCACTAATATGACCTAGCCTATAGTGCCATAAATAGGTCAAATTTTCATTATCTCATTTTCTTTTATTAGTTTGTTCAATCTGAAGTAAATCATGCTCTATGTCACATACATACAGACCATTATTTAAAATGCCACATCCAAAAAAACATTACCTCTAAGGATATAACATTCATTATTCTTAATAATAAATAAAAAACCATCCACATCCATCATAGGAATAGAAACAATATTCCTCACAATAGAGGGAACGTAATAACAATTATTCAAAATAATAGTCTTGCCCGCAGGCATATGTAAACTAAATGATCCTACAGATATGGCCGCAACCCTTGCTCCATTGCCCATACGTAGAATCACCTCATCTTTTTCAAGAGTCCTACTTCCCTTTAGTCCTTGCAACGAATTGCAAATATGAGAACCACAGGCGGTATCTAATACCCAAGTAGAAATTTGACCTAGTGACATATTAACTTCGATCATGAACATGCCTGAATCAGAAGCGGTAGTCTCACTACCCTTCTTCTTCAATTCTGCAAGGTAAACCTTACAGTTCCTTTTCCAGTGCCCCAACTTGTTACAGTGAAAACAAACAGCTAAATTAGGACCAATCAACTTGTGAGCATCTAGTATGCTCCAGAGTGATAGTACAGAAGACATGAGGAATATAGTAAATCTGTAAATGATTAACACATAACAACACTTAGCAAATATTCAATTTCATTTCAAAACACTATATGAATCGGGTCTTTATTCATAAGTGTCTCCCACTAGTTTATCTGATTTTTCAACCCCCTAAGTGAAAATTAAGCATTCATAATGCTAGTGGGAATAGGGATCCTACATTCCATCACACAACCTCGGCTGTGGCACGAAACGTCATGTGATGTTCAATAGGAAGACAACTCTTGTCAATTACATCTTATGTTATTCCCTAATATAATTTTAGCCTCTTGAATAATTGAGTCATGGTTGTTGCACGACAAACTCAATATTCTAAGTCAAGTCTAACCCAATATTTCGTACAATTGAATCAGTCTCCAACGGCCACGGCTGTAGCACGTATCGACCTTTAGATTCTAATTTAACGTACACATCTCTATGTAATAGACAAGTATTTCTTATTTCGAAATTAAAGCCCTCGGCTGTAGCACAAAACGACAATGATTTAAAAATAAGAACCACTTTCTACCATGTTGGAAGGCTATGACCGACACAAGCCCGTTGTGTCATTGGCCAATTACTAATTGATATTATTTAATTTTAGAGGAATTATATTACGTTACAATCATAATCATATGATAAAGAGATTCTTCCTTTTAAATTAAATATTTCAAATCAATAATCGATAATCAGATGATTCCCAGATTGGGTGGAGCATTGTCAAGAGGCGTCACTTAATAACCCTTTCTTACAGATAGAAATCTGTTGTTGACAGAATCATCCTTTCTCTCAATATTGAAAATTCATATTCAATTACGTGTTTCATAAACACAAGAATCTCATGATCGTATTCATAATATTTATTGTTAAGGCAAGAAACGATTCCTATTCTAGATTTTCTAGAGCACACCTTATATTGATTTAAGTTCACATAAATCTATCATCGTATGGTAAACATAGGCATATATCTCATATATAAAATTAAATAAACAAGTAAATGTAAAGTGCAATAAAGTAAATGTGTTTGGTTATGGCCCCATCCTATGTGATCGTTATCAAGCTCATGATAAAGATCAAGGTCAATCTAATATGGTGATAGAAATAAATACAACTAATTATTACATAAGTCTTCTTCTTTGTTTAAACTTCTTGTATGCCTCGTCTTCTTCTTTATATCACCTCCATTGGATAGCCTTCTTGAGTCTTCAATTACATTACATGATTGAAAGTAAAACTAATCTAATGAACTTACAAGAATAACTCGAGTTACATTCGAGATTTATGATTACAAAGATTGACGACATGCAAGTCGTATTTAAAACCAAAACCCAAACCAAAACCATTACACTAAGGTCGAAAGGCCATAACCATCCACCATGCTCATACAACATATAAAAGCATGTTAAAACACATAATCTGATCTTAACATATCATATTATCCATGATCTAATCATAAAAAGAAAATATGATAAAAATCAGAAAAATCAGAATCAAATCATAAAAACAAGAATCACTGTTTACGGGCAGTAAACGACGTCAAACGCCTTACAGACGAGTCGTTGATAGCTTTTGCTATCGGTTTTGTTCAGACGCTCGTTTACCTATGGAATAGGATAATCGTTTGCGTAAATCGGACACCAGACCCAGATTTCAGCAAATCTGCAGCAGCCAATTCAGAATCCGTATCTAATATATTTCTCATAATTAGAACAAACATAAATCATGTATATATCAGTATATATACAAATTACATAATCATCTTATGATTATACAACTCACATGAATATCATATATTCAAAACCATACATATATAAGCATATTATATCAACATCAAATCATGGCGAATCACGTACATGTTCATATATCGAAAACAGTTAAACACATAAATGAATTAAACACTTTTTGCAAGTAGCTTTGATGTCATTGAAGGATTTTAGCACATAAACGCAGTGAAAACATATATTTAAATCTTAAAAAAAACGAAACCCTCCGCAGGATCTATGCAAAAAATAATATTTAATTCGTAGTTCAGTATGGTTACCTTAAGAAGCTTTACGTTAATGGAAAGATGGTGGTATTTAATGGCGATCCAAAAATAATGAACGGAGATCCTTAGCAGCGGCTCCTCAAGTGTGAAGCACTCCACCGGTATCCACCAAGAAAACGATGTAATGAAGGAGAAGGAGATGGAGAGAATTAGGGTTTTGTAAATATTTTTGGTTGAGGCAAAAATAGGGTCTATAATAGTATATTTATAGGCAAAATTTTCAGCTGAAAATTTTCCCATAAATTATTGTTATTAATAACCCTTTATTATTCTCACTAATAATTAAAACACCTTTTAATTATTAATCCTTTTTCTAAACTCTTTAGAAATAATTCTCTCACTTGAGTTTATTTCCAAAAATTAAATTCTTAATTAATAATATTAAGAACCTTTTCTTAATTAATTTATAATCAATTAAATCTTATTTAATCAATTATTAAATTTGCCAGTTAATTATTTATTTAATAAATAAATAATTATCAGCCATTATTAATTAATTCCTCCACCATTAAATCATTCTCTTTTATGGTGTGACCCTGTAGGTTCAATATTAAGCCGGTAGTAGAAATAAATAATAATAATAAAACTATTTTATCATTATTTATAAAAATTCTCTAATTTATTAAATATGATTAATTATTAATGATATTTATCCTACATCGTGAGGGATACTTCTCAGCATATCGCGACTATCCGGATAATACGAATTCACTGCCTAGAATACCAAGAACATATTCAGTGAGTAGTTACCGTACAATCAATTCCTTCTACCCTGCAATGTCACGATTAAATACAAGGTATGGAACTTGTGTTAAGCCTATCTTATTTAATCACTTGCTTTCCTATTTACTATGCTTAGTTCTATTTAATGTAAATTAGAAACTCCTTTCTAATTTCATTCACTCTGGCCAGAGACTCCTGAACTAACATAAGTGGATCAGCATTGAACATTCTCTTCCTTCACTGGAAGGGGTAGATCCTTTATTGATCATACACTATCTTCGTGTACAAATTCCTATACCCAGTAGAGCCCTTATAATTGTCCCTTGAGACTAAGAACTAAACCAAAGCATAGTTCAGTGTACACAAGATGACTATGATGACCTCAAGTCTAAGGATACTTGTACAACTATCACTATGTGAACAACTGCTGACACGTGAGTGAACTCCATCAGTTATTCAGCTGTGTGAGTCATATTCAATGAACTTATTCTATAATAAGCACCTACATCCTAGCTATAGTGTCACCACACAAATGTCTATGAGAACAGACATCCTTCATAATAAAGCAAGCATAGTATGTACCGATCTTTGTGGATTATTAATTACCAGTTAGTAATCCTACGACCAGGAACTATTTAAGTTTAGAGTTATCATCTTTTAGGTCTCATTATTATGATCTCATCACAATCCATAAAAAACTTTACTCTAAACTGTGGTATATCTTATTTAAACTTTTAAATAGATAGAGCCCGCAATAAAAACAAAACAAGTCTTTTGTTAATATCAATGAAATCAAAACAGATTAC
Organism: Apium graveolens; assembly: GCF_009905375.1. NCBI lineage: Eukaryota > Viridiplantae > Streptophyta > Magnoliopsida > Apiales > Apiaceae > Apium > Apium graveolens. Next base: position 170,903,722 of record NC_133649.1, read on the forward strand.
ATAAAAGTTATTCCTAAATCCTCATACATGATTTGACTTAGGACATATCTCTTTTATCTTTGTGATACCCTTCACCATAAGAGCACACAGCTTCATCATCTCTTCATTAACATCTACTTCAGGTAGACTTTCAGTTTCTGAATCATCATCATCAGAACTTGATGATTCTGAATTAGACTTTATGATGAGAGCCTTTCCTTTTCCTTTCTTTGAGACAACCACTTTGGGGATTCCTCCTCAGCATTAAGAGCAACTGTTCTTGACTTTCTCCCATGTCTCTTGCTTCTTTAATCCATCTCAAGTTCATAAGTCTTGAGCATTCCATAAATTTCATCAAGAGTAGTTTCATCAAGAGCATAGTTATCTCTTATAATAGTGGCTTTCAAATCCCAACTTTCAGGAAGAGCTTAAAGGAATTTTAGATTTAAATCTTCAATGTCATATTCCTTGTCCACCAGTGACAGATCATTCATGAGTTTGACAAATCTGTCATATAAGTCAATTATTGACTCATCACTTTTCGAGTCAAAGTGCTCATACTCTTGAGTGAGTATAGTCCTCCTGTTTTTCTTGATTGCATTAGTTCCCTGACACCTTGTCTCCAAAGCATCCCATATCTCCTTTGCAGTTTTGCATTGAATTACCCTATTTGACATGACATTATCAATGACATTATGCAGAAAATGCCTTACCTTTGCATCCTTGGAAATATATGAGATATCTTCAGCTGTGTATTCACTTTTCTCCTTTGGTATGGTCTTTGTTGGCTGATCTGCAACTACAACATAGAGTTTGGTTGGCTTATGTGTCTTTCATAAATTCTGTCAAGGTATTTTGGATCTATAGCTTCCAAAAACATAGCATCTTCACTTTCCATATGGGATACTCAGAAGGTCTCAACATGGGAACCCTGATAGTCTCATATTGACTATGGGTTTGAGTCTTTGGAGTTTCTTCAGTTTTGGGGGGCTTGGTTGGATTTTCTGGTTCTTCAGACATGATTGTTTTGGATCTTTACTGTATGTATGTTAACAGATGTGCTCCGATACCACTTGTTAGGTCACACAACACTATAGAAGGGGTTGAATACAGTGTAGAATACAATCAAATCGATTTAAAGCACAAGTAACAGAAAATAGATGTATTCGATATGATAAACTCTGTTACAATGGAACTGTTCTCACTCAGTGATGAACAAATATCACGAGAGCTGCTAGGTTACAATATATGATCTTCTCGATGATCGTAACTCTTATAGAGTAAACATATGTCTGTTTTTATATAGACACACAGTTATAAGATAACTTCTAGTTGATATCGAATATAATTCTGTCTCCTAAAATATATCAACCATATATCTTATATAATTCTTCTAGTCCTCTAACTCTTTCCATGCATATCTTCTTCTTGTATTAGTCTCGATCTTCTTTCCTGTGAATCAGCTTCCTTCCTTAACTGTAAGTCCTCCAGTTCTTAAGTTCTGATATCCATCTTCTAATATTATCTTTTGATAATCTAAGTCCTGATATCCTTAAGTCCTGACTTCCAATAAGTCCTGATTCCAGTAAGTACTGATATTTCCTATTAGTTAAGATCTGAAAACTAAACATGAAACATATTAGACATGACATCTCAAATATATCCAACAGGTTCAGTTTTGACAAAATTGAATGGTTCGCCAGAGTACCGGTGCAGTTGTTCGGTTTTTGGCAGGATTGATCAAATCCTGGAGTGATTGTTGTTGTTGAATAATTGATGAAGTTGCTGGTAGGGTGTTTAACTTTTTGGGATTAAAAATCTGGATGAACACTTGAGTTTTCGGGGGGATTTGAAGTCACCGGAGTCCGGCAAGGGGTCGCCGGAAACTGGGTTCATCCCCAGAATCTGGCGAAATTCATCCCGGCCTGGATTAAATTCATCCCGACCGGTTTCTTGATTAAACAACCCGGTTTAGATTCTTTTTTCCCCTATTCCAAAACCAAAAACCTGTTTCTGCTGATTTCTTTTTACTTTTATTTCAAAAATTCAATTTTCTATTGTTAAAAATCATTTCTTTTGTTTATAAAAATCATTTACTTATTATTTTAAATTCTAAAAATTATTTACTTAATTATTCTAAATTCAAAATTATTTCTGTTATTATTTTTACAAATCCATATTTGTTTTATTTATTTATAATTTTTTTATTAATTATTTATAGATTTAATTAATTGGTTAATTAATTTAATCAATTAATTTTATTTATAAATAGTTAAATAAAATGTAAATTATTTATAATTAATTCAAATAATTCATAAAAATTACTTTTAAGCTTTTAAAAATTATATTTTGGTATTTTAAAATCAGATAATATTATTATTAATTGATTTATTCCTAATTATTCGTATTTTATTCGTAGAAAATAAACCGTTCATCCGTTTAATACAAAACGAACGCGTATAGACTCAGAAAAATATTCTAATTTTAAAAAAAATACTTTCGAGATCCAAATCCCTTTGTTTCGAAAGGTCGTTTGTTTTACGAGTCATTTTAAGTCGATTATTGATCGATAAATCATATTTTTGACCCGATTTCACTTTTTAATGTACCGAGTCGAATGTTATAACGAACTGAGTCGTGTGTTATATGAATTATGTGATACATGGATTATGTGTTTATATGTTATGAGAATTACGTGCTTGCATGGGTCATGAGTCTTTGACTATTTTCTTTATGTATGAGCTATCGTATGGGCAGACAATATGATTTTGACAAGCAATTCGTCGAATAATTATTGGATAGACGATTAAAGTTGTATATTTTAATTATAGATGCAGATCATTCGAGTTGGTCAAGATTAGACATTGGAAGGAATGAAATGGAATGGTATTGGATATTGGGCTTCTAGCAATCGCAGGAGCATCATATCAGTGAATTGTTATAATAAAAGACGGTGATGTCTTGAGATGCCAGACTGAGATAATTGCATTGTTACGAGTGTGAGTAACTGCTAAAAACCCAAAGGCAAGTATCCCTATCATCACTTATTTTTCCAGTGATATTTATTTTGAATCTTATTATGCAAGTTTTCTACGCTATTCTAATTCCAGAATAGTTCAATATTTTTCATATCCAACTGCTTATGATTATGCAAGTATTGATTTCCCTATTCTCAGTTCAGAATAGATAAATGTTTTACATATCACTGAATTAAATGCTTATTATGCAAGTACCCCCTGCTATTCTATGTTCAGAATAGTTAAATATTTTTACTTATCAAATTACTGGATTTATAAATATTTTGGATTTTGAGAAAAATGATTTGGTTGCTAGTATTCCTGCCCAAGTAAATGGGGGAATAATGTTTATAAGGGTATCGAATATTATGACCCCTTTCAAAAAATTATTTTAAGATTGGATGATTGCGTAAGAGGCTGTGGCGACGGTCTAGCGGTGAGATAGGTAATATACAGGATATAATACCTTTTTAGGCCAATATATGCCTCGGGTACCCCTTTGTTTAGTTGGATATGCTTCGACATAACGGTGTTGCTCCGCGGGTGATCACCGGCGGCAACACCCCGTCGTTTGAGGATTCCAATCTAAATTGTTATATTGCTTTTGATAATCTTATAAGGAATGATTTATCAAGAGTTTTGGTTTTGGATAAAATGTGAGTTACAGTTTTGATTCAGTTTCTGCCTAATGTGGATATTTAGGTTGTTGTTAAATATCAAAGATGGTATTAGTAAAAATGATTGATGTTGACTTCGGTATGGGATGTTTTGAGAATCAAAGTTTGTATTGATATTTAGTTTGATATGACAACAAAATGAGTGTTAATATCAAGAGTTTAGTTTTGAATTAAGTTTATGATTCAATCCATAATCATTATTTCATGTTATTGTTGTTTACGATATTGCCGTACACACTGTTTTACGAGTTTTATTCTTGTCAATATTCAATATATTGCTATAGCATTTTCGCTCGAAAGTATCAAAAAGGGTTTTGAATACAGTAAGACACAATTATCCGATTCTTTAATAAATTTTCGGATTAAGCAATTATGATCTTAAATGTTCTGCTCTAGTGTAGATATCGGTTTTATATCAAAAAGACCATATATATGCTATAATGATCTTGCTGAGCATTTCTTTCTCTCATACTTGTCTGTTTTCAAATTTAACCTCCAGTGAGGATTAGCTTGCGCTGTTTAGCTGCTTAATTCAAGGAAGCAAAGAAGAAACTTTTGGAAGGTGGTTGGTCCAGGGTTTGCAGACTAGTGTTAGTTTTATTGTTTAAAGTTGTGTATAAATATATGTATTAGTTATGTATTGAATCGTGGGTCTAGTATACTTTTTTTCGAAGTTAGACTAGTGGATTGAGTTTTAAGATTTGGAACTATTTATTTATCGAATTTGGATATCTTGTTTTTAGAACTGTAACCTAAAAAGATCTTGGTGTAGTTTGGGGTCATAGATGCTAAATATCTTCTGCTGGCATTTCTTATTGATTAAACATGTTATTTTGGATTGAAGTTTTATAGTGACGACCGAATCCTCTGACCCCAGATTTGGGGGCGTTACATTTATTTTGGGTAAGAATTTCGAGATTCCGTTTTTCTACTTGGGTATATTATTGCATGTTAGTGTATACATATTTATTTCATAATTATTAGAAGTTGTGGTGAAAGTCGGTTTTGGCCGTGTTTTTCATTTCTGGCATGTTTATGAGTGCAAATATAAATTATTGTGTGTTTAAAATTTATTAACTATATTAGAGTATAGTTGGATGATATTGTTTGGGTTTGCTTTTGAGGGGCTCTGACCCCGGGGAAAAGTCCGTTTTACAAAGAAGTTATATCAATTTTTTTAAAAAAACATGTGATTTCAATCTTAATTTATCTTTTATTATTTTTGAAAATCATTATTTAATTTAATTATTTATAATTTATTTTGAGTAATTATTTATGATTTAATTAATTGATTAATTTGTTTGATTAATTAATTTATTCATAAATAGTTAAATGAAATATAATTATTTATAATTAAGCCAAATAATATTCTAAAATTATTATGACCATTTAAAAATATATAGAGGTATTGAATATTCAATGAATATTATTATTAATTGAATTATTCTTATTTTATTCGTAGAAAATAGCCTGTTTATCCGTTTAATATGAAATGAACGCGTGTAGACACAGAGAAAAATGTCATGCTTTTGTTAAAAATACTTTCAAAACATAAATCCTTTTGTTTCGAAAGGTCACTTGTTTTGCAAACGATTCTAAGTCGCGTATTTATCAAAAAAGTTATATTTCGACTCGATTTTAGTTTTAAACATACCAAGTCGAGTGTTGTGATGATTTGAATTATGTGTTATATGAATTACGTGTTATGTGAATGTGTTTACGTGCTATGTGAATTACAAATGTACATCGGCCAATGGTCTTATGTTTGACTGTTATCTTTATATGCAAGCTATCGTATGGGTAGACGATAAAGTTTTGACGCGAAGTTCATCGGATAATTATCGCTTAGATGATAAAAGTACTATAGTTTAATTATAAATGCGGGTCATTCGAGACGATCAGAACCAAACTTTGGATAAAGAGTGAAATGGAATGGTATTGCATATCACGCTTATACCAACAACATGAGCAACAGACCAGAGAATTAGCACAGTAAATGATGGAGATTTCTTGAGGCATAATGACAGAATAATTATGCTATTGCGAGTGTGATTAATTGCTAAACACCAAAGGAAAGTATCACTATATTCACTTATCATTCAAGTAAATATTTTCTTTAAACCCTATTATGCAAGTTTCTCTACACTATTCTAATTCCAGAATAGTTAAATGCTTTACCTATTAAAGTGATTGGTTCTGATTATGCAAGTACTCTTCTGTTATTCTGTGTTCAGAATAATTAAGTGTTTTTACTTATCAAATTACTGGATTTATAAATGTTTTAAAATTTGAGAAAAATGATTTTTTTTGCGAGTATTCCTGCCCAAGTGAATGGGGAATTAAATTTATAAGGTTGTCAATTATTATGACCCATTTCAATAAAAGGTTTTAAGATTGGATGAATGTGTAAGTGACCGGGGCGGACAGTCCAGCGGAGGGCCATGTATTATATGAAATATTTATAATACAACTTATGCCACAGGAAGATATATTGCCTTTTTATTTGAGTACTCGTGTTGTGGGACATGTTTCTATAAATCATGATCTAGTGCTATCACACGGGCTGATCAGCATGTGATAGTAAGTCTATTGGTGAAAGAATCCAATCTAAATTATTATATTGTTTTTGATAATCATATAATAAATGATTGATCAAGTGTTTTTGTTTTGGATAAAATGTAAATTTCAGTTTATTATTGACGTTGATACTTAATTTGCTGTTAAATATCAAAAGGGTTTTGAATACAGATGAGGAACCAATTTTGGGATTCCTTAACTAAATTTTCTGATTCAGCAATTACATTTTAAATGTTTTGCTCTATTGCAGAAGTCGGTTTTTATATCAAAAGACCATATATATGTTATAATGAACTTCCTGAGCATTTTTTTCGCTCATACTTGCCTGTTTTCTAAAATTTAACCTTCCAATGAGGAATAGTTTGCGCTGTTTAGCCGCGTAATTCGAGAAAGCAAAGAAGAAGGTTCTGGAAGGTGGTTGGTCCAGGGTTTGCGGACTAGTATAAGTTCTATTGTGTAAAGTTGTTTATGTTATATTATTTAATAGTTGTGTGTTATATAGTTGGGCCTAGTATACTTCTTTTAAAAATAATACTAGGGGGTTTAGCTTCCAGTTTGGAATTGGTTTAAAAGAGTTTTAAAAGAAGGAAAAAAATTTATTTGTGGAATTTGGATATCTTGTTTCTAGAACTGTAACCTGAAAAGATCTTGGTGTAGTTTTGGGTCGGAGATGTTATATTTCAATTATTAAGAATTATTTACTGTTAAATAGGTTAAGTTGGATTGATGTTTCATCATGACGACCAAATTCGGGGGCGTTACAATAGAAGTTGAAATGGGTGCTATATGGAAATGTTTTAATCAAGATGATTTTCTACCAATTTCAAAAGAAATATCAAATGATGACTACAATAATCAACTAGCTGAAGAAATAGTCAAAATTTGTGTGGAAACTTTGGGAGAGGTAAAATTTATTTTAAGGATGGCACATTCAACTTACTCGACAAATAGGTAACTGAAAATTATTCAACAGTAGAGCTTGAAAGCGTAAATAGTTTGATGACTGGGAATGATACTTTTACAAAGATGAGGAAGGTTAAATAAAAAGTGAATTCAAAGCTAAAGGGTTGAGTAGAGTTTCTCCATATGGTGTTTTTCTAAATATCAAAACTCACAGATTCTCAAGGTACATAATCAAATATGTTAGAAGTTACTCATTATATGAATGGCTAAAGCGAGTGGAAGCTCTAAGGGGGACTGAGATAATTGAAGAACTTGAGTGTCTTATCAAATTCAAGGAGTTGATTAGAGAGCAACCGGGATTTGAAAACTTTAGCTGCTTCTATAAATCCAGTTCTCAATATAACTGCAACATGAATCTCATGTATAAAAGCTTGTACTTTGCTTATCTGCTAGTTTTAATTTTAGCTTGGCGTTTGTCTTGTTATTAGGCATGAATTTGTGACAAGTACTCTTCTCACAAAATGGGGGAGATTGTTGTGCAAGACATGCCTCTACATAACAAGGCTAAGTCACTTTAACAACCTTAAGATTTAGTTATATGATAATTATTTTGTATTATATAATTGTATACCTTGATTATGTAAAAATGTTAAGGAGATTAGACTGTTAGATTTTTATTTGAACGGCTAGCAAGCTAAAGAATAAACTCTGAAAGAAGATCGAACATGATCATGCCTCAGATAGAAGTGTATAAGCTTAGAATTGAATAATGTTATTTTTGGAAAAATGTTTTAAGTAACATATCGACAAGTCACAGATCGAGATGTACAGAGATATCTATCGAGAAGTCAAAATATCTTGTAGAGAAGTCACTCTACTTGTAAAGATGTCATTATACTTGTAGAGAAGTCATTCTATTTACTGAGATGTCATTCTACTTGTAGAGAAGTCAAAATTACATGTAAAGAACTGGAGATGTCAACAAGTCAATGATGCATGTAGATAAGTGGAGATATCGACAAGTCAAAAGTGGTTGTAGAGAAATGGAGATGTCGACAAGTCAAAACTGCATGTAGAGAAGTGTAGATGTCGACAAGTCAAAACTGCATGTAGAGAAGTGGAGATGTTGGCAAGCCAAAACTGCCTATAGAGAACTAGAGATATTGATAAGTCATTCTACATATCGACATTAGACATCTCTACACAGTAAGGAAGATCTCGATAACAAATCAAATATACAGAATATAACCAACTTAAAAATTCAAGATTATCAATTAATAAACCGTTTTATCACTAAAATGGGAAGTCTACAAATGCATCTTGAAGAGTGCAAGATCAATGGCCAAGATGAACTAAACAAGGGAGGGTCAAAGACCTAGTAGATTCTACACTAATATGCTCTACTGGAAATAAAAATAGACAAATTAGCTTTAGAAATTGTGTTAGTCTATTTTAGTGCAAGTTCTATAATATAATGCCCCCGAATTCGGGGTCAGAAATCTGGGTCGCCATGCAATCCTTCAATCATGTATAACATGTATTGACTTAATAACCCAATAATTCCATATCACAGAAAACAATCTCTTTCTCACACACACACACACAAGTTACATCCTTAGAAATGATGTACAAAATGTAACATATATTATTACAACTCAAATGTACATTGCAGGATCTCAAACTATTATTCGTAAAATCTACATGAAGTTAAACAATCTTATAATTATCTAAAGCCTATCTAAATGTTCTGGCTTTCCTGAAGCAATGCTGCAAGGAATTCTCTTCGCGGTTGCAGACCACTAAGTCTTTCATCGGCAGGCTGATTATCAGTTGTGTTGTGACATTTAAAAGAAAGCAAGAGTGAGCAATAATGCTCAGCCATAATGTATAAAACAGATTGAAAAAATAACTGTTAAAATAATACTTCTATAATTTATCATATGATAGGAAGATTTGGAATCTCGGTGGAATACACCTTTTTCTCTTTAAAATCAAATCAGATAGTTTATAAATTTCAAAATATTATGACAATGCTTTCGATAGTAATATATACTCAGGAGAATAGCTTTCTTGGTGATACGCACCTCTTTTCGAAACAATATTTTTGATTGCTTAATTTAATATGCAATCACTTTAATGGTAAACCCAGCACTGAGGGTTGGGTTATGCTATTACATCTCAATTACAATTGGAAGAAGAGGACATTCACCGGAGCCCCTACTATATGATGATCAGTCGTACAACAGAATATTATTATTGTTCTCTGCAAGTAAAAGGATGACATCCTTAATCCCGGCTGTCACCCTTAGCGGCATTTGGGCTTCATATGCCTCCCCTTACTTTCGGGTATATTTTGCATGCTTCGCATGTTCATCGGTATACAAGGTACCTTTTCATATGGAATTAATTCAGTAGTCCCTGCAGTACGCCAAGTACTGGAGTCTACTCCTCCCTTGTCCTTTTAAGAATTATGTCATATCTCGAACTTATATTTTCCCCAAGCGAAATGCTTGTTAATAGGCATACTCTGTTATATATATATATATATATATATATATATATATATATATATATATATATATAAAAGGACGTTATAGGACCAACAAATATTAATATAAACAGTAGGGAGAGTAATATAGTAAGACTAAGACATGGTATGCATATTATATATAACTATGTCATGGCAAAACATAAGAATTAACACATAATAATTAAAACATGATATGAACAAGAATAGGATTTGAAATTACTTGGAAACGCTTTTGATTATATAACTGAAAGCAATCTGCTAGTCTTTGTGAACAACTTGGGAAAACTTGAGACTAAATTCAGAAATATGAACTGCTATCACTGGTACAAGATGTGTATATTATATGCTATCTAATTTCAAGTGTGTTTATTACTCTCTTCTTCTTCCTATTTATAGAAGGCTGAGGACTCTAATTTCTTGAAACAGCATCATTCTTTTTCTTGTAGTGGAGTTCTGCTTTCCTGAGTGGATGACTTGACTTGAGTGGGAGGTCCTCTTTTTCTTAGTGGAGGGGCTACTTTCCTGAGTGGGAGGCTGCTTTCTTCACAGGATTTTGAGTATGATTCCTCTTTCACCGAAAATTGCTTTGTTTGGAGAATATTGGTGAGTTGGTCTAAGTGGGAATCTTCTTTTGTGTCTTCTTTGTCTTCTTTTGAATAATGCTGAGTTAGTCTCAGTAGAAAGTGTCTTCTCTGTCTTCTTTTGTGTCCTCTGCTTATTTTACAGAGAATGCTGATATAACGAACATGAATTCTGTATTATGCAGAACTACATCTCCTTCAAACTCTTCCACTAGTACGTCAGACTCAAGAAATATTACACATAGTAAGGAAACTAACGTCGAAAACCTCCAAAAAGCAATAGAGCGTTGGGACATCCCAAAAATCCCAAAAAACAAGTTTATGATGCAAAATGGTATAGTTCAAGTTCTTCCATCAAAACCGAAGAAAGGGACATACACCTATCAAAATCATTCGAAACAATTCACCTTCTCACGAACCTAGAAAAACTAGCAAAATCATACAATTACATCCATATAGGTCTAGTCCAAGTGGGAATTAAGCCCTTAACCAAAGAAGGATTAGACACCTCAATATTAGCCATTTTAAGAGATGCTAGATTCCTTGAGTTCAATGACTCTCTGTTAAGTTCCATAGAATCAAGTCTATGTAACGGACCCATCTCTTTTAGTTGTTATCCAAATTTATCCATTTCTCTTAAAGACAGGAATGTTATCCATAGCATGACACTCCAAGTTAAAACTCACAACTATAAAATGTTAGAAGGATCAATTTCGGTTGCTTTAATCTTTCGAATTCATTATAAAGCAATAATGTCCATTGGTGATGATGGGCATACAAATGCTTTCGTCAAAGGAGAAACCATCCTTCTTCAAACTGACCTTTCAAGGTCTAACATAGTCATTCCTCGATCCATAAAATGGCATGACATTTCCCTTCCCACTGAATGGGTTTTAGAAGGAGTAGCTCACCCTAGATTATCGAAAAGATTGGAACCAAACACACAAATACACCGAGTTCACAAAGATGACAATGGAAGAGTCACTCTTGCATTTGATCGATCATCCCGAGCCCGTTTTATAAGTTCCCGATATTCTGATGCTTCCTCAAGAACCTTAAATTTAGGAAGGATTTCTCAAATCCCTTCTATCATTAACACTTCGTCAAGACAAAGATACTCTACATCAGATATACCCAATACCTCTATGGGTGGTGTGGATTATTCTTCCAATATACCTCACCCTTTCTATAAACAAAGTCAATTACCACTAAACCAAAACACGGTTTCCCCTTCATCACGAACATCCCCAACCTTCTCTGCTATAACTGAGAATATGGGAATGCCAAGTGAGCTAAATGTGATTGAAATAGAATTTCAAATCAATAAAACTTTTCTTTGTGAAGAGTTCTACTCTCCCCAAAATACTGAAAAAAGAAATTGGTTTTTTACCAACTTCAAAGAACAAAAGACACAACTTCAAGAAATTTATTATGAATTTCTCAACCAAAACAAAATCCAAAATGCTATTCTTTGATTGGTTGGAAATTTACTCCTCTGACCAAAACTTATTCTTCCCATTCACAAATTACCTAAACCCCATCACTCGAAGCATGAGCCAAAAACAGAAATAATGGGAAACAAGTAGCGGAACTATAGAATCACACCACCCACCTTTTAGAAATGTCACACTAACAGTTCATAGTAAAAAAATCGAGGCACACCCCATCAAGAGACCAGATGACGACATACTAAAAAATAGTAGGAATACAATCCTTGCTGTCAATTACACAAACACCCACCTAAATAGCATAGGAAGTCAACTAAACCGAATAGAAGACCGAATTCAAAAAACAATAGATTTCCCCAAAGGTATTAATAACCAAGAATCCATCTTTAAGCCATACCAAGTTTCTGGACAAAGCCAACAACAAATTCAAACAAATAGACCAGAATTCATTAAAGTCATCAAAGACCATCTTAGCTGACTTGAAACCTCCTCTTCCACAACCCAAATAGCTGCTGACAGTGTTTAATCTAAACAACTGAATGTCATACATCATGAATCAGATGAAGATGCTTTCATAAATAAAATACCCCAAGTTCATGACCTCCGACAAATGATTCCAAAATTCACAGCCCTAGACATTGGAGTTGAAAATAGACCTGAAATTTTAACCTAGCCTAAATTCAATGCATCCTCTATTTATGAATGGAATACAGACGGAATGTCTGAATATAACATTCTAAATCATTTACAACAAATGACCATGGCAGCCAATGCTTATACAACCCAAATAGGAACCCCAGACAAAGTTATAGCTGAATTACTCACAGCAATGTTCTCTGGCCAATTAAAAGGTTGGTGGGACTATCACCTTACCCCTGAAAATCATCTTGAAATCTTAAATTCCATTAGGAAGATGAAGAGGGAAAACCCATTTTAGATGAACAAGGAAACCCTATCCAAGGAGCAGTAGCACAACTCATTCTAGTCATAACACACCACTTCATTGGTGACCCTTCTCACCTGAGAGATAAGAATGCTGAGCTTTTACATAATCTCAAATGTAAAAAACTTTGTGATTTCTAAAGATATAAAACTACTTTCCTTACCAGAGTCATGCTTAGAGAAGACTCAAACCATGCAAATTGTAAGGAAAAATTCTTAGCCGGACTTCCAACCTTACTCGGTGAAAGAGTTAGAACTTCTTTAATAACTAAACACGGAAGCCCGATACCTTACAAAAACCTGATAATGGCCAACTCATAAGCCAAACACAACGAGAATGCCTAAAGATTTGTCAAGATTTAGAACTTCAAAGACATCTCAAATGGGAAATGAAAAGAACAAAGCAGGAATTAGGTACTTTCTGTCAACAGTTTGACTATAATCCCAACAAAAGCTATTCAAAAACAAAATGTGATGGCGAATGCAAGCTATATCAAAGACCTTATCAGAAAAGGTCTTTCAGAAAACCTAAACATTTCTATAAAAAATCAACAGAACCATTCTATAATAAACCTTCCTTTAATAATAACAATAAACCTTCATACAACAAAAAACCTTTCAACAAAAATAGATTTACTAAACCAACCAATAAAGATATAACTTGTCACAAATGCGGAAAAAAGGGACATATATCTAGATTCTGCAGACTTAATAGGAAAATACAAGAGTTAAACATAGAAGAAAGCCTATCCAACAAAATTTCGGCTTTACTCCTTGAATCTTCCAACTCTGAGACATCTGAAATGTCTGGAAATGATGAACCTCTTCAAATAGATGAGATTGCAACAAGCTCATCTTCCTTTCACAATTCCTCCTCTGAAGACAGACGAATCAACGTCCTCGCCAGAAATGAGGAACATTCTCTCGAAATTATAGAAAAGACAACTGATCCCCGAATAAGAAAAGAGCTCTTAGAAAAATTACTCCAACGAGCAGTTGAACCCAAACCAGAACAAAAACCTTCACAAAGAAATCAAAGAAGAATTAAAAATCCTTAAAGAACAACAGAAGATAGATTCTGAAGCTTTAAATGTCCTTTTAGTTCGTGAAGTAGAAGAGCAAAATCCTGAACAAAAACAACTAAGCAGTTTAAACAATACTCCTGAACAAGATGAAGATTTCTTATATGAATTAAGACAAGTTACCTACCGAAAATATCTCATAAAAGTCAAAGTTGTCTTCTCAGGTGACTTTATCTTATATACCATTGCCTTATTCGATACAGGAGCATATTTGAATTGCATTAAAGAAGAAATAATACCAAAAAGATTTCATCAACATACCAACGAAAACTTAACCGCCGCTAATAACTCAAACCTCAATGTAGTTAGTAAGGTTAATGCCTTTATCAATAATAAAACCTTTCAAATTAAGACATCTTTTCTCCTAGTTAAAGGAATATATCATCTTTTCATATTAGGTACACCTTTCTTCAATTTAATAACCCCCTATACTGTCACCTACGAAGGTATTACTTTCAAAACCCATGACACCAAACTTACCTTCCCATTTCTTGAAAAATCCAAAACAAGGAACCTCAATACAATAAAGGCATATTATATATATAATAAAGAGATAAATGCCTTAATACAAGGCAAACAGATAAAACTATCCCATCTAAAATAAGACCTGTCCTCTCACAAGATTGAGAAGTAGTTACAAGACCGCTTTATCATATAAAAAATCTTAAAATTACTAAAACAAATAGAAGTGGAACTCTGTTCTGACTTACCGAATGCATTTTGGCATAAAAAACAACATATGATTGATTTACCTTAAGAAAAAGATTTTGATGAGAAGGAAATACCAACAAAAGTGAGACATATCCAAATGAACTCTGACCTAGAACAACATTGCAGAAAAGAACTCACCGATCTCGAATCCAAAGGAATCATATCAAAATCCAGATCCTCGTGGTCCTGTGCAGTTTTCTATGTAAATAAAAATGCTGAAATTGAGAGAGGGACACCAAGGCTAGTTATCAATTATAAGCCTCCAAATAAAGCCTTAAGATGGGTATGATAACATATACCTAATAAAAAAGAACTTTTACAAAAATTAAGATCTTCGGTAATATTCTCCAAATTTGATTTAAAATCAGGATTTTGGCAGATTCAAATCCACCCAAAAGATAGATATAAAACCGCTTTTACGGTCCCATTCAGACAGTATGAATGGAATGTCCTTCCATTTGGAATCAAAACTGCCCCTAGAGAATTCCAAAGAATTATGAATGATGTAATAACCCCAAAATTTTCAACTTTTTTGTAACCCTTGTGAATAGTGTTTTAGCTGAATGAGAAAACTTTTCACGCCACACTATGTAGGGGTTCTGTTATGGATATTCTGGGATATTATTAGTACTCTATGAAGTATATAAGTGTATGTAAAGATTGTCAGAATCCAATTCCGAACACTTTGGTTTTTCCCGGAAATCCACAAGATACGGAGAGAATTGAGTATAAGGTAACAGGATAAAAAGGATTTAAATTAAAGGATTATAATAGAGGATCATAAAAAGGAATATAATGTATTGAGAAAGGTTAAGGGAACCTAAGTAATAAGATCCCGGGTGTGATCCTTCAAACGATAAACGAGAACGAAAGTTAAGCGAACCGTATAACAGATCAGCGGTCATTAGGCAAACGATTAGGAAGTTAATCAAAGGGATTAGTGGGAATGATGTCATCCAACCAATAGAAAGAGGACAAGGAAGGGAGGATGACATCATGAGGATGACATAAGCATGACATGGGAAGGAAGGAGGTGTGGTAGCTTTGTAACCACACAATTTCAAGGGCAAGAAGGTAATTGACTAAATCAAATACAAAACAAGTCAACCAAGCCAAGTAAAAATCATTTCCATCAAAAAAATCAAAAGCAACCAAGGCTTGTTCTTGAGAGCTCTCGGCTTTTTAGCATTTTTAAAGGCAAAGAATTTCAAAATCAAAGATCCAAGCTTCCTAAATTGGTAAGATAATTCCCTAATCATCTTCATGCTTAGTTAGGACTATATCATGGGTTTAAGCCATTAATTCTTTCTCAATCTTCTTCATTTAATCAAAGAAGAAGACAATGAATAGTGTTTTCAAGTTTTTAACTTGAACTTTTTCTTGTTTTTCTTGAAGATCCAAGCATTCTTAAGACTTCTCAAAGCTTCTTAAGGCTTCCTAGCTCCACCCACCACTTCAAGGAAGGTATACCATCTCCAAACCCTAGATTCCTATATATTATAAGATGATTTTGATTAGTGGGTTGATATTGTAGCTTGTTGTTATGATTTAGAGTTTGGGATTTGGAATGGTAGTGAAATGGAATGGTAATTGTTGTGGTTTTGATTTAAAGGAACTTAAGTATGATTAAAGTTAAGTTTAGGCATAAGTATGAATGATTAAATTGAATTGGTTGGGGTTGTTATGATGTGATAAGGATGGATGTTGGTTGTATGTTGGATTTGAGGTTGGTTTGTGGTTGGTTTTGTATGGTTTAAAATTTGGAAATCGCGTAAACATAGCCGTCGTAACGTCCGATTTTCTTTGGACTGTTTTTGTGCATAGCATTAGGACCCGAGAACCCCCTGCTAGATTATGACCACTGCCATGATTAGATAGCTCATGTTACGAGCTTTGTTTTGATATGTAGTTCGTTCGATTCCGATGCACGGTTTAGGAGAAACGACCATTTCAAGTAACGGCGTTTCGCGAACGAAACTTTTTCCCTCGCCTTACTTTGAAACATAGGTTAAAGACCAAAAAGGGTTAATTAATGTATGAAACATTTATGGTAAGTGTGTTAGGCAGTTGGTAAGACATTCGCGAAGGAATCGCTTTAAAACTCGTAAAGGTTAAATTATTAAAAATGGTGGAGCCGCGGGTACCCGAGTGACTTAAGCAAATCAGTGAGCGCAAAACAAGCGTTAGAGTCTAAGTTAGTTAAAGTATAGGTTTACAAGTGATTTTGGTTTAATTCCAACTTACTTGTTGTTTATAGGTTATCAGACTCGTCCCGAGCCTTTCTCACCCCCAAGTCGCTCAGGCAAGTATTCTATCCGTTATACTGTTGTTGTGATGTATACACTTGTATATACATTATCTTGCGATAGATGCATGATGTTTATATTAGCAAATGTTGCAATATATTGAAGCATGCTGCTATGGTATATATATGCATGCCTGTTTCATATTCTTTCCATATATAATTGTTGATTCAGTTGATAATACCTATGCTAGAGGATATCGGTAACTTGCATATACCCTTAGTATAGGGACCCAAAGGTGAAAATATTTTCTAAAACCGGGAGTCGAGGATCCCGAGTAGATTTTGTATATATGGATATGGATATATATATATATATTTATATATATATATATATATGGTTATAGTTTTCCAAACTATTAATCGAATAAGGTTTATTCGATTACTTTAACTTTATTTTATTATTGAATATTATTTCGAATATTATTCGAAGGCGTATGACTCCTTTTATTTGTTTATCTGAATATTATTTGAATATTCATTCGAGGGCTTATGACTCTTTTATATTATTTATTGAATATTATTTGAATATTCATTCGAGGGCTTATGACTCTTTTATATTATTAGTGAATCTTATTGAATATTCATTTGAGGATCTATGACTCCGATTATTTGCTGAAATATATTCTGTATTTTATTAAAGAATAATGTTTCCATAATCAAACTTATTTTCAATTATTCAAATGAAGATAATACTTTCATATAAGTATATCTTTGGTTATTTAATACTCGTTTCAAGTATAAATTTTAATACTTCTACTTCAATTATTTTTATAAAGATTATTCTTTATGGGAATATTATTTAATTAATAATATTCAGTCATTTTCTAAATATTCTGGGGACTGATTTGCTTCATTAAATCAGCTTTACTCCAAACACTCTATGAAGTATTTTCGAGTCTTCAAAATGATTTTTAAAAGTTAGAGCGGATCCCAAAACTCATTTTTATATTTAAGATCTTCCTTTTTAAGGGGATTTAAATACTCACTTAAAACCTGAGGGATCCGGCTCTGTGGTGTATTTTATATTCGCAACAAGGTTGCAGTTTTGGTAAATGAATTGATTACTTACCCAACGTTCGGGAAGTAAGTCCATCTATTGAGTCGGCATAAGCAACATGGGCTCAGTGGGCGTCCATGATAGTGTAAGTGGCTCAGTGGGAGTCCATCAAATGCATAAGTGGCTGAGTGGCAGTCCAGCATAGGTCCTAATGCGGCCAGGGTGATGACCAGTGGGGAATTCGTCCATCTACTAGTAGAAAAGGTTACTTATGGGTATCTTCGCCTGATCAGCAAGATATCTGGTTTATGCCAAAGGTTTTCTTTTCCTTCCAAATTCATTGGATATTGCAACTCTGTTCATACTTTACATAACAGAGGTTCCAGGAAATGTTTTAGAGATATATATATGTGGATATATATATATCGGGACTAAATAAAGTATCTCATAACTTTTTCATTCAATAATATTTCAAAGATTGAATCTATTCAAGTCTTAACTTGTGGTCTCATCTATGGGATGTTTTTCTTAAAACTTATAATACTTTGAACGGTGGTAGTTCAAGTAGCTTTATAAATGATATAAGTGTGGTGAAGTATTGGTAACTTCATTCCTTGTTTTTACATTATATCTAGTAAGTAATTATCTTACACACGATAAAGATTCTAGTGAGTATCCATTTAGATACTTATATTATTGTTATCACTATGTATTATCTTGCGGGCTGTAAGGCTCACTCTTGCTTTATTTCTTCATCACACAACAACAGTTAGGAGAGATGGCCAGACTCCAGCAGACCCAGCGCAAGCGCGTGGGAAGCGCCCCGCGTCTTCCCGATGATGTTGTGGCTGCTATAGCTGCAGAGGTAGATCCATTGTAGTTCAGACCATCTACTTTTGAGAATCAAATTATGTATAATTATAACTTGTGGCAGATAATGGCAATTAACTGTAAATTATCAAGTAATCATTTTGGGTTGTAATAATTTTAAATTGTGGATTCAAAGACTTGTACTTATTTCAATTTCATCTCTGAGACTATAACGGGTTGTGGTGTGTGTTAGTATGGGGTCACAGCATGAGGTTATTTATTATTAATTAAGTGAAGTGATATTGTGGAAAGAAAGACCGTGACAACCCGGATCCCCGACCCCGGATCCGGGGGTGTTACAAATGACATATTCAATGACTATTCTACATTCTGTATAGTATATATTGATGATGTTCTAGTTTTTTCGGAATCTATTGAACAACATTTCAAACACCTTAAAAATTTATGCCATGTATCTAGAAAAAATGGTTTAGTCATATCAAAATCCAAGATTTCACTTATTCAAACTCGTATAAGATTTCTTGGCCACTACATATCAAAAGGAACAGTTACACCAATTGAAAGAGCTCTAACTTTTGCAACAAAATTTCTCGATAAAATCACAGATAAAACCCAACTCCAAAGATTTTTAAGAAGTCTCAACTATGTCCTAGACTTCTATCCAAACATCAATAGGATAGCCAAGCCCTTACATGACCGCCTTAAAACTAACCCCGTCCCTTGGTCATCTGAACATACCGAAATTGTTCGACAAATCAAAGCTCAGGTTTTAGAAATCCATTTTCTACACCTTGCTGATCCAAATGCTTCTAAAGTAGTTGAAGCAGATGCTTCTGAGTTAGGATACGGCGGTATACTAAAACAAGTAGTCAATGGTAAAGAACAAATAGTCCAGTTTACATCTGCACATTGGAATGATTGTCAAACAAATTATTCTACTATAAAAAAGGAAATACTTTCAATTGTTTTATGTATTACAAAATTTCAGAGTGATTTATTAAATCAAAAATTTCTCCTTAGAGTCGATTGTAAATCTGCAAAAGAGGTTTTACAAAAAGATGTCAAAAATATTGCATCAAAACAAATTTTCGCCCGATGGCAAGCATTATTAAGCATTTTTGATTTTGATATTGAACACATTAAGGGAGATATGAACTGTGTCCCTGATTTTCTGACCCGTGAGTTTCTACAAAACTGATAGTCTCATGCCTCGAAAAGGCAGAGGTGGGGGAAAACCCCAGCCTTTCCCGGACAACTTCCGGTCACTCAACAAAGCAAAGCGAGTACTTCTTCAGGAAAACCGATCACATCCTGGATCGATAAGGTAATTGCAGATGAAGAAGACAATAAATTATTTCTAGCCCTTCAAACCATCAAAGGCCATGACCTCAACATCCAAAATCCCTCAACAGCCCCCCAAACCTCTTCAGAAAAATCAACTAAAGTTACCCAACAAAACACTTCTTCCAGCCAACCTACAAATAATCCCTTTCAAACTACACAAACAGTCAGTTTTAAAAAGCCAACCCTCTTAGTTCCTCAGAGACCTATGTCAAAATTAGAAATTGATACCCCAAAAATGCAAAACCACGAGGTACTAGTAAGCCAGTCAAACTTTTCAAAATCCAATTCTGATTACTATACCAAAAGAAATCATCAAAAAATAATATTAGTCAAAAGGGGATTTAACAATGACAATGCCTCCCTAGCAATTTCAAATGTTTTCCCTAAAGGATGGATGTTCAAACCCTGGGATCTATCAAAAAATAATGACTATTATCAAGCCATTCTCTTGTCTACTGAATCGGTCACGTTCAAACATTTTTACAATGCCCAGGATGGAGAACACTCAACGCCTTCATGCACAACATGTCAAATACAAAAGGTCATCTACCCAAGTCAATGGGGCCAAGAACTCCACCGTCCAAAATTTTTTCCTTCAAACTTCAAAAGAAAATTAAATCACTGCTCCTCATATTCCTACTGGGATTACCAGCAAGCATGGCATAATTCATTCTTTATTCAAAATCAGAAGAATAGTAATTCTTGGTTGTTTTATTTCAACACCAAAATCCAAGTTCAGGAACTCCCTGTTTGGTTCCTTCAATGGTGGGATTTCTTTGGAGCAATTGAAGAAATTCTTACTCCAAATGCATCTGAATGTCTAAAACTGTTCAAAACACACTTCAAACCCACAGAATACGAAAGACGTTTTCCTCCTATTTTAATGTTATGTTCAAATTTCTTTCTTCCATGGGTCTGTTCTTGGGATTTTAAAATTCATTTCAACCAAATACAGTCATGTATTGTTCGGTCCTTTAAAGTCAAATGGTGGACCAATTTCAAAGAAGACCAAAAGATTTCCAAAGAGATCATTCAAAAATGGTTATCAAGTCAAAATTTTATTACCAACAAAGACGTTACCACTTTCTTTGCCCAAAAATCAAATGCCCGGGCATTATTAGCCCAAGCAAAAACCAGAAGCCAGTTCAAAGAATTCTTACTTCAACTCGCAAATTCAATTTATGATTCCGACGATGATAGCAGTCCGGTTCATTTAGGAGATGACAACGAAGATGACTGCCACGGGATTTTTTCCCCTATAGTTTCCACTGATTGAAATCTCAAAAAAAAAGAAAAGAAAAGAAAAAAGTCCAAAATACCCCCAAAAATTTCATGCAAATTCACATCATTTCATATTATTTAGTTTTCCTTTATTTTCATTATTGTAATCAGTTTGTATAGATACTTTTTTTCTCCAAATTATTAAGGGTAAAACGGTAAAAAGTACTTAAAAAAAAAGATATTGTACAACATTTAAATTTTGTATTTAGTTTTCATTATATCAGCATTTCTCTGTAAAATAAGCAGAGGACACAAAAGAAGACAGAGAAGACACTTCCCACTGAGACTAACTCAGCATTATTCAAAAGAAGACAAAGAAGACACAAAAGAAGATTCCCACTGAGACCAACTCAGCAATATTCTCCAAACAAAGCAACTTTCGGTGGAAGAGGAATCATACTCAAAATCCTGTGAAGAAAGCAGCCTCCCACTCAGGAAAGCAGCCCCTCCACTAAGACAAAGAGGACCTCCCACTCAAGTCAAGCTGTCCACTCAGGAAAGCAGAACTCCACTACAAGAAAAATAATGATGTTGTTTCAAGAAATTAGACTCATCAGCCTTCTATAAATAGGAAGAAGAAGAGAGTAATAAACACACTTGGAATTAGAGAGCAGATAATATACACATCTTGTGCCAGTGATAGGAGTTCATATTTTCAAAGTTTATTCTCAAGTTTTCTCAAGTTGTACACAAAGACTAGCAGATTGCTTTCAGTTTTATAATCAAAAGCGTTTCCAAGTAATTTTAAATCCTATTTTTGTTCATATCATGTTTTAATTCTTATGTTTTGCCATGACTTAGTTATATATAATATGCATACCATGTCTTAGTCTTACTATATTACTCTCCCTACTGTTTATATTAATATTTGTTGGTAAGGACGTTGTAATATTGTTGCCTACTGTTTCTCTGTTCTTAGTTCTTAACTTTTGTAGCTCAGCCCTTGCCGAGTCGTTTTGCCTAGTTTATCGGTTATAAGTCCATAGGAGGCAGTAAACCTGTTTTCTCTAGGATTATAAGAAAAAGCTTAGTCTACATCTTTTTTGAACCTTGAATATGGATTATGTATTCTGCAGAACTACATCTCTTTCAAACTCTTCCACTAGTACGTCAAACTCAAGAAATATTACACATAGTGAGGAAACTAACGTTGAAAACCTCCAAAAAGCAATAGAGCGTTGGGACATCCCAAAAATCCCAAAAAGCCAAGTTTATGATACAAAATGGTATAGTTCAAGTTCTTCCATTAAAACTGAAGAAACGGACATACACCTATCAAAATCATTCGAAACAATTCACCTTCTCACCAAAAGTTCCCTAGAAAAACTACCAAATCATACAATTACATCCATATAGGTCTAGTCCAAGTAGGAATTAAGCCCTTAACCAAAGAAGGATTAGACACCTCATTATTAGCCATTTTAAGAGATGCCAGATTCCTTGAGTTCAATGACTCTCTGTTAAGTTCCATAGTATCAAGTCTATGTAACGGACCCATCTCTTTTAGTTGCTATCCAAATTTATCCATTTCTCTTAAAGATAGGAATGTTGTCCATAGCATGACACTCCAAGTTAAAACTCACAACTATAAAATGTTAGAAGGATCAATTCTGGTTGCTTTAATCTTTCGAATTCATTACAAAGCAATAATGTCCATTGGTGATGATGGGCATAAAAATGCTTTCGTCAAAGGAGAAACCATCCTTCTTCAAACTGACCTTTCAAGGTCTAACACAGTCATTCCTCGATCCATAAAATGACATGACATTTCCCTTCCCACTGAATGGGTTTAGAAGGAGTAGCTCGCCCTAGATTACCGAAAAGATTAGAACAAAACACACAAATACACCAAGTTCACAAAGATGACAATGGAAGAGTCACTCTTGCATTTGATCGATCATCCCGAGCCCCTTTTATTAGTTTCAGATATTCTGATGCTTCCTCAAGAACCTTAAATTTAGGAAGGATTTCTCAAATCCCTTCTATCATTAACACTTCCTCAAGACCAAGATACTCTACATCAGATATACCCAATACCTCTATGGGTGGTGTAGATTATTCTTCCAATATACCTCACCCTTTCTATAAACAAAGTCAATTACCACCAAACCAAAACACGGTTTCCCCTTAATCACCAAGATTCCCAACCTTCTCTGCTATAACTGAAAATATGGGAATGCCAAGTGAGCTAAATATGATTGAAATAGAATTTCAAATCAATAAAAATTTTCTTGGTGAAGAGTTCTACTCTCCCTAAAATACTGAAAAAAATAAATTGGTTTTTACCAACTTCAAAGAACGAAAGCACAACATCAAGAAATTTATTATGAATTTCTCAACCAAAACAAAATCCAAATGTTATTCTTTGATTGGTTGGAAATTTACTCCTCTGACCAAAACTTATTCTTCCCATTCATAAATTACCTAAACCCCATCACTCCAAGCATGAGCCAAAAACAGAAACAATGGGAAACAAGTAGCGGAACTATAGAATCACACCACCCACCTTTTAGAAATGTCACACTAACAGTTAATAGTGAAAAAATCGAGGCACACCCCATCAAGAGACCAGATGATGACATAATAAAAAAATACTAGGAATATAATCCTTGCTGTTAATTACACAAACACCCACCTAAATAGCATAGGAAGTCAACTAAACCGAACAGAAGACCGAATTTAAAAAACAATAGATTTCCCCAAAAGTATTAATAACCAAGAACCCATCTTTAAGCCATACCAAGTTTCTAGACAAAGCCAACAACAAATTCAAACAAATATACCAGAATTTGTTAAAGCCATCAAAGACCATCTTAGTAGACTTGAAGCCTCCTCTTCCACAACCCAAATAACTGTTGACAGTGTTTCATCTAAACAACTGAATGTCATACATCATGACTCAGATGAAGATGCTTTCATAAATGAAATACCCCAATTTCATGACCTCCGATAAATGATTCCAAAATTCACAGCCCCAGACATTGGAGTTGAAAATAGACCTGAAATTTTAACCCAGTCTAAAATCAATGCATCCTCTGTTTATGAATGGAATATAGATGAAATGTTTGAATATAACATTCTAAATCATTTACAACAAATGACCATGGCAGCCAATGCTTATACAACCCAAATAGGAACCCCAGGCAAAGCTATAGCTAAATTACTCAGAGCAGGGTTCTCTGGCCAATTAAAAGGTTGGTGGGACTATCACCTTACCCCTGAAATTCACCTTGAAATCTTAAATTCCATTAGGGAAGATGAAGAGGGAAACCCCATTTTAGATGAACAAGGAAACCCTATCCAAGGAGCAGTAGCACAACTCATTCTAGTCATAATACACCACTTCATTGGTGACCCTTCTCACCTGAGAGATAAGAATGCTGAGCTTTTACATAATCTCAATATAAAAAACTTAGTGATTTCCAAAGATATAAAACTACTTTCCTTACCAGAATCATGCTTAGAGAAGACTCGAACCATGCAAATTGGAAGGAAAAATTCTTAGCCAGACTTCCAACCTTACTCGGTGAAAGAGTTAGAACTTCTTTAATAACTAAACATGGAAGCCCGATACATTACAAAAACCTGACATATGGCCAACTCATAAGCCAAACACAACAAGAATCCTAAAGATTTGTCAAGATTTAAAACTTCAAAGACATCTCAAATGGGAAATGAAAAGAACAAAGCAGAAATTAGGTACTTTTTGTCAACAGTTTGACTATACTCCCAACAAAAGCTATTTAAAAACAAAATTTGAGGCTAATGCAAGCCATATCAAAGACCTTATCAGAAAAGGTCTTTCACAAAATCTAAACATTTCTACAAAAAATCAACAGAACCATTCTATAATAAATTTTCCTTTAATAATAACAATAAACCTTCCTATAACAAAAAACCTTTCAACAAAAATAGATTTATTAAACCAACCAATAAAGACATAACTTGTTACAAATGCGGAAAAAAGGGACATATATCTAGATTCTGCAGACTTAATAGGAAAATACAAGAGTTAAACATAGAAGAAAGCCTATCCAACAAAATCTCGGCTTTACTCCTTGAATCTTCCAACTCTGAGACATCTGAAATGTCTGGAAATGATGAACCTCTTCAAATAAATGAGATTGCAACAAGCTCATCTTCCTCTCACAATTCCTCCTCTGAAGATAGACGAATCAACGACCTCACCAGAAATGAGGAACATTCTCTCGAAATTATAGAAAAGATAACTGATACCCAAATAAGAAAAGAGCTCTTAGAAAAATTACACCAACGACCAATTGAACCCAAACCAGAACAAAAACCTTCTATTCTCCCATCAACAAAAACTACATATGACTTGACCACAATATTAAAAAAACAAAAACCCAACCAGAAATCCGTTCCAATAATACAAGACCTACAAAAAGAAATCAAAGAAATCAAAGAAGAATTAAAAATCCTTAAAGAACAACAGAAGATAGATTCTGAAGCTTTAAATGTCCTTCTAGTTCGTAAAGTAGAAGAGCAAAATACTGAACAAAAATAACTAAGCAGTTTAAATAATACTCCTGAACAAGATGAAGATTTCTTATATGAATTAAGACAAGTTACCTACCGAAAATATCTCATAAAAGTCAAAGTTGTCCTCTCAGATGACTTTATCTTATATACCATTGCCTTATTCAATACAGGAGCAGATTTGAATTGCATTAAAGAAGAGAAAATACCAAAAAGATTTCATCAACATACCAACGAAAAATTAACCGCCGCTAATAACTCAAACCTCAATGTACTTAGTAAGGTTGATGCCTCTATCAATAATAAAACCTTCCAAATTAAGACATCTTTTCCCTTAGTTAAAGGAATACATCATCTTGTCATATTAGGTACACCTTTCTTCAATTTAATAACCCCCTATACTGTTACCTACGAAGGTATTACTTTCAAAACCCATGACACCAAACTTACCTTCCCATTTCTTGAAAAACCTACAACAAGGAACCTCAATACAATAAAGGCATATTCTATATATAATAACGAGATAAATGCCTTAATACAAGGCAAACAGATACAATTATCCCATCTAAAACAAGACCTTTCCTCTCACAAGATTGAGAAGCAGTTACAAGACCGCTTTATTAAAGGAAAAATCTTAAAATTACTAAAACAAATAGAAGTGGAACTCTGTTCTGACTTACCAAATGCATTTTGGCATTGAAAACAACATATGATTGATTTATCTTATGAAAAAGATTTTGATGAGAAGGAAATACCAACAAAAGCGAGACCTATCCAAATGAACTCCGACCTAGAACTACATTGCAGAAAAGAAATTACCGATCTCGAATCCAAAGGAATCATATCAAAATATAGATCCCCGTGGTCCTGTGCAGCTTTCTATGTAAACAAAAATGCTGAAATTGAGAGAGGGACACCAAGGCTAGTTATCAATTATAAGCCTCTAAATAAAGCCTTAAGATGGGTATGATACCCTATACCTAATAAAAAAGACCTTTTACAAAAATTACGATCTTCGGTAATATTCTCCAAATTTGATTTAAAATCAGGATTTTGGCAGATTCAAATCCACCCAAAAGATAGATATAAAACCGCTTTTACGGTCCCATTCGGACAGTATGAATGGAATGTCCTTCCATTTGGAAACAAAATTGCCCCTAACGAATTCTAAAGAATTATGAATGACATATTCAATGACTATTCTACATTATGTATAGTATATATTAATGATGTTCTAGTTTTTTCAGAATCTATTGAACAACATTTCAAACACCTTAAAAATTTCTACCATATATCTAGGAAAAATGGTTTAGTCATATCAAAATCCAAGATTTCCCTATTTCAAACTCGTATAAAATTTTTCTTGGCCACTACATATCAAAAGGAACAGTTACACCAATTGAAAGAGCCCTAACTTTTGCAACAAAATTTCCCGATAAAATCACAGATAAAACCCAACTCCAAAGATTTTTAGGAAGTCTCAACTATGTCCTAGACTTCTATCCAAACATCAATAGGATAGCCAAGCCCTTACATGACCGCCTTAAAACTAACCCCGTCCCTTGGTCATCTGAACATACCGAAATTGTTCGACAAATTAAAGCTCAGGTTCTAGAAATCCCTTGTCTACACCTTATTGATCCAAATGCTTCTAAAGTAGTTGAAACAAATGCTTCTGAGTTAGGATACGGTGGTATACTAAAACAAGTAGTCAATGGTAAAGAACAAATAGTCCAGTTTACATCTGCACATTGGAATGATTGTCAAAGAAAAATTATTCTACTATAAAAAAGGAAATATTTTCAATTGTTTCATGTATTATAAAATTTTAGAGTGACTTAATAAATCAAAAATTTCTCCTTAGAGTCGATTGTAAATCTGCAAAAGAGGTTTTACAAAAAGATGTCCAAAATATTGCATCAAAACAAATTTTCGCCAGATGGCAAGCATTATTAAGTATTTTTGATTTTGATATTGAACACATTAAGGGAGATATGAACTGTGTCCCAGATTTCTTGACCCGTGAGTTTCTACAAAACAGATAGTCTCATGCCTGGAAAAGGCAGAGGTGGGGGAAAAACCCCAGCCTTTCCCGGACAACTTCCGGTCACTCAACAAAGCAAAGCGAGTACTTCTTCAGGAAAACCGATCACATCCTGGATCGATAAGGTAATTGCACATGAAGAAGACAATAAATTATTTCTAGCCCTTCAAACCATCAAAGCCCATGGCCTCAACATCCAAAATCCCTTTTAACAGCCTCCCAAAGCTCTTCAGAAAAATCAACTAAAGTCACCCAACAAAACACTTCTTCCAACCAACCTACAAATAATCCCTTTCAAACTACACAAACAGTCAGTTTTCAAAACCCAACCCTCTTAGTTCCTCAGAGACCTATGTCAAAATTAGAAATTGATACCCTAAAAATGCAAAAGCAGGAGGTACTAGTAAGCCAGTCAAACTTTTCAAAATCTAATTCTGATTACTATACCAAAAGAAACCATCAAAAAATAATATCAGTCGAAAGGGGATTTAACAATGACGATGCCTCCCTAGCAATTTCAAATGTTTTCCCTAAAGGATGGATGTTCAAACCCTGGGATCTATCAAAAAATAATGACTATGATCAAGCCATTCTTTTGTCTACTGAATCAGTCACGTTCAAACATTTTTACAACGCCCAGTATAGAGAACACTCAACGCCTTCATACACAACATGTCAAATACAAAAGGTCATCCACCCAAGTCAATGGGGCCAAGAACTCCACCGTCCAAAAATTTTTCCTTCAAACTTCAAAAGAATATTAAATCACTGCTCCTCATATTCCTACTGGGATTACCGGCAAGCATGGCATAATTCATTCTTTATTCAAAATCAGGAGAATAGTCATTCCTGGTTGTTTTATTTTAACACCAAAATCCAAGTTCAGGAACTCCCTGTTTGGTTCCTTCAATGGTTGGATTTCTTCGGAGCAATTGAAGAAATTCTTACTCCAAATGCATTTGAATGTCTAAACTGTTCAAAACACACTTCAAACCCACAGAATACGAAAGACGTTTTCCTCCTCTTTTAATGTTATGTTTAAATTTCTTTCTTCCATGGGTCTATTCTTTGGAGTTTAAAATTCATTTTAACCAAATACAATCATGTATTGTTCGGTCCTTTAAAGTCAAATGGTGGAGCAATTTCAAAGAAGACCAAAAGATTTCCAAAGAGATCATTCAAAAATGGTTATCAAGTCAAAATTTTATTACCAACTAAGAAGTTACCACTTTCTTTGCCCAAAAATCAAATGCCCAGGCATTATTAGCCCAAGCAAAACCCAGAAGCCAATTCAAAGAATCCTTACTTCAACTCGCAAATTCAATTTATGATTCCGACGATGATAGCAGTCCGGTTCATTTAGGAGATGACAAAGAAGATGACTGCCACGGGATTTTTTCCCCTGTAGTTTCCACTGATTGAAATCTCAAAAATAAAAAGAAAAAAGTCCAAAATACCCCCAAAAATTTAATGCAAATTCACATCATTTCACATTATTTAGTTTTCCTTTATTTTCATTATTGTAATCAGTTTGTATAGATACTTTTGTACTCCAAATTATTAAGGGTAAAACGGTAAAAAGTACTTAAAAAAAGGATATTGTACAGCATTTAAATTTTGTATCTAATTTTCATTATATCAGCATTTCTCCGTAAAATAAGTAGAGGACACAAAAGAAGGCAGAGAAGACACTTCCCACTGAGACTAACTCAGCATTATTCAAAAGAAGACAAAGAAGACACAAAAGAAGATTCCCACCGAGACCTCAGCAATATTCTCCAAACAAAGCAACTTTCGGTGGAAGAGGAATCATACTCAAAATCCTGTGAAGAAAGCAGCCTCCCACTCAGGAAAGCAGCCCCTGCACTAAGAAAAAGAGGACCTCCCACTCAAGTCAAGGTGTCCACTCAGTAAAACGGAACTCCACTACAAGAAAAAGAATGATGGTGTTTCAAGAAATTAGACTCCTCAGCCTTCTATAAATAGGATGAAGAAGAGAGTAATAAATACACTTGAAATTAGAGAGCAGATTGTATACACATCTTGTACTAGTGATAGCAGTTCATATTTCCGAAGTTTATTCTCAAGTTTTTTCAAATTGTACACAAAGACTAGTAGATTGCTTTCAGTTATATAATCAAAAGCGTTTCCAAGTAATTTCCAATCCTATTCTTGTTCATATCATGTTTTAATTCTTATGTGTTAATTCTTATGTTTTGCCATGAATTAGTTATATATAATATGCATACCATGTCTTAGTCTTACTATATTACTCTCCCTACTGTTTATATTAATATTTGTTGGTCCTATAACGTCCTTTTGTGTTGGTCCTATAACGTCCTTTTGGTATATATATATATATATATACTTTCGAAAACTTTTTAAGGAAGTATTTTCATAATATGAGTTGACTGTTGTCAACAGATAATTAAATAAACGGGAGTTTCTTTTGAGATTATCATCAAAATATTTAAATTACGTCGAGATAACATTTCTCGACGATGTGACAATATTCGAATCATTTTCTGAAACTCGAAAAATATTTTAAAATAGGTTTTATAATTTTAAATCATATTAAATTATTTAATAAATATTTCATAATTTAATAATTATTATTAAACATATAAACCTCGAATAAATATATTTTAAAAGAATATTTGAAAAAATATTTCACAAGTGATTTATGTTTAAGTAATTAAATTAATCTTTATGTAAATATTAAATAATTGAAATTATTATTTAAATGATCGTTGGAGAATACTTCTCCTTTTTAAATGAATATATGAATTAATATTCATTGTTCGAATAATTAAATGAAGTTGAGGGAATATGATATTTGGAAATCGATGTAAATAAAATTCGATGTATTTAATAAATCATTAGAGGGTATCGAGTCCCTTGGAATAAAATAGATACAGACTTTAGTCGTCCAAAACATCTCCGGAGTACTTCCGGGTTTTTTAAATAAATATACCGACCGAAGCTTAGTCTACAATATATACGTCACACTACTCGCTAGAGTTAACACTTCTCAAATATAATCACCTCTGGAATATTTCTGGTTTTTTATAAACTTACACCGACCGACTCTGGGTCTAAATATATCATTTTAAATCTGATATTTTACTATATCAATAATATGAACAATTACTCGCAACAACATATCTTGTTTGATAAAACAGTTTAAGAAGTACATTCATATATTGTAGTTATTCAAAAACAAACACAACACAACAATTTTGAAGGTTTAAGGTTTGTAAACTTGCCTAGAATCCAAGATACCCTTTCCGACTTCCTCTCGTTCTGGGTTTTCTAATCAACAAATATCATAATCTTAATTAATATTCCTAATTTCATCAACGACTTATATTTCTAATGATTTCAATAATTTACAATTTTTGATATTCGACCGACTCGAAATAACTACCAATCAATGGTCGAAATGGACGGTCAAAGTGGTCTCTGTAATTGAGTTTACCGAATGCTACTATTACGCGACTCGCACTCTAACATTTTTAATAAATTGAAAAAATAATATTTTAATACAAAACCACCTCAGGGAGATTTTTGAGTGTTTTTAATATTTATCATAAAAGTTTCACTTTGATAAAATGATTTTTAATAGGTGAAAAATATTTTAAAAGTTCGGTTAACTACGGAGTATTACTATTCATGCCACTTTCACTAAAATATTCATTTCTCTCAAAACGTTAACTCAATTGATGCACCATGTTCGCATGAACGATCTAGACAAAATTTAGAACATATTACATGACAATGGTTTTCTGGGAAGAGGGCTAAAAATACCGAAGCAACAGTTCTAGGCAGTGGCCATGCTGTAGTCATTTTTAGTACTCTCTCCTTGCGTAACCTTTGCTCCGACATTTTTATGAAATATAATTTTTAAAAACTTTAGCTCAAATTTTACATAGGACTTCCTCACTGTATAATTCATCTATTGGCCAATTTTTATAATTTTAAACAATGCTTAAGGGTCTCACTTGTACCCTCAAAGTCAGCACTAGGTAGTAGTTTGGTTTTCTCGACTACGTTCACTAAACCAAACTTTTCTCCTAATCCGTATATCCTCTCGACACGATATTTAAATGGTTACAAACTAGAAACTAATATATTTACATTCATATTCATTTTTATTCAAAAATAATGATATTATAGTTCTCAAAATGTGCTTCAAAACAGTCTTAAATATAAACGGACATTACAACGGCTATAAATGTGACGATTCCCGATTTTAACTACGTTAATTTCATTAACAACAACTCAAACACCAGTTCCTTCATATTTATTGCAAGATAAGTTTCTAAACTCTATGAAATAATCACCAACATCAATCCATAACAATCAACCATCAAAATCTAACTTTTTACAATCCAAACTCAATGAATCAACATATACTTAAACATAACTCAAACTCAATTTTATAAATTATGGAAATTAAAGGGTGGATGATGTTTATACATTTCTTGAAGATTTTTAATAATTATAAAGTCCTAAGATCCTTGATGAGACCTTGGTCTGGCGTTAGGAGCCTTAAACTTCCATGAAAAATCAAGAAAATATTAGTAATTTTCGGAGTCACTATTCACCCTCATCTTTGAACATTTTTCATAAATTGAAAATTTAATGGATGACCTTGAAATTTGGTACGAACCTTACCCATTGTATGGAGGAGCTATGGTTAAAAATTTGTGATTTATGAATGAGGAAAATATATAATTTGAATTTTTTCTTTCCTTGGTGTTCTTAAATGGCCAAAATGGGAGAATAGTGTGGAAGAAGCTTTACCTTGATTTTGATTTATTTGGTGTGTGAGGGTGATATTTTATATATGTGTATATGTGTATAATTCAGCCACTCTTTGTCCAATGCTACGTTCATAGGCTTTAGTACTTGGTTGTACCAAAATCAACTCCTGAAATAATGCTTGGTACCTTTCCTACTATTCATTCCATCAAATTACTATTCTTATTACTATTTGATTATAATTCCTTAATTGGTTTGCATGGGAAGGTTCATAGGTTTATTACATTTATTCGTTCACTTACATATTCACTTGGTCGCTTTTTCGTAATCGTGATAAATTCTCTTAAGTGATTCGCGGAGTAATCCTTTATTTTAAATCCATATATTTCGTAAGGACTTATTTAGTCCCTTCTAGTTTTATATTTCTAGTACTATGATACTTTCAAAGTCGTATTCATTATTCTTGATAGCACCTTAGACGTATCTGCATTTATTGGGAGCTTCTACTAGCGGCCTTTAAAAGGGCGTGTATGATCTTCCTTGCCTTCTGCCAGCTCTAACAATGATATCCTCCTATTTTTTCACTTTGTCCTTCGTAAGGGATATCAGTGGCTATTTTACGGATGCTCGCATGGTAAGAATAACTACACAAAATTTCTAATGACGATGGCGATTCTTCTAACCACTCTTAAATAAATGGAGAACCGTTTGACATATCTTCAATAATATGGATGGTTCTTTCATTCTACTTGTTGATTTGAGAATTCTAAGTCGTGCCTCTGCTCGTTCTCTTTCACCAAATACTTTTGGAGGTAATCTCGTTATGAAATTAAATCTTGGGTTCTTGCCTGGCACGATTACCACGGGGTCTCGCTGTCACCAATTATCTCTTTCGGGTTCATAACAATTTTGTTGAGTGGAGATCTATCATTTGTATAATAAAATAAGAGGTCTTATTTACCCCATCTAATTTAACCCCAAATACCACCATGACTCAACTTGGCCCATGGTAATACTTTTTTAATACGCATTTGTATAAACTCTTATGTCCATTCGGGCTTTCTACAAGCTGTAATCTCTCATTTAATCGTCACTACACTCCTTTTATTTTCTGACATGCCAAGTACTTACTTAACCAATGGCAACCCTTTTCATATTTGGTCATTAATAACGTCCTCTTCAGTTTCTAGACATCTTCATGTTATCTAACTTCAAAATTCATTCGTTCTATCCTTCTCATTAGTTATCTTGAAATTTGTAATCATCAATCTCTCTTTTTATACTGGCGGCCACCATATTGTTCTTTCCTTGATGATAATATATTTCTCAATCATAACCCTTGATCAACTTTAGTATAGCCTCTACGTCTTCTTCAGTTTAAGTATACACTTAGGAAAATAATTATAAAAACAAAATCCAATATTTCCTCATAAGTTAACCTGGTAGGAATATGTTGTGTACTTGATGATAAGTTAAACAAAACACCTTAGTAGATTTAATTTAGTGATTTTGTAGATATCAACAGATGATCACTTTTACATCCGTTAAAAGGGTAGCTTATGTATTAATAATTTTGGTAGCACATTTCTGCATATTGTAATGCCTTAGAGAACTAGATGTTGTAGAACGTTTTAAGTCATGTTGACTACTAGATTGATATGCAAGATAGGTTGGCTAACTGTAAATATTAGATACCTTGTAATTTTGTATAAGTGAAATAGAGTTAAATGTTATGAAGATGCTCTCAACGGATGTTCCACAAGGTTTCAACGGATGATCAACTTGAGCTTCAACGGATGATCAACCAGACTCTCAACGGATGATCAACTAAAGTCTCAACGAATGATCCCCCAGCGTTTTAATGGATGATCAAATTCAAAAGCAGTTTATAGTGACTTGACAGTCACATGCGTTAATTTATTGCAAATGGAATGTGACAGCCTATTTGCAGGTTTTAGAGAACAAAGAAGCATTTCCATTTCCATGCTAAACTGAAGATATTCAAAGATGCTGGATAGAGAAATGAAGAAGCATGAAATTAGACTAATAAATATTTTGTCTTATTTGTTTGTCTTTTTATCATGTAACTTGGTGATATATAAACCAAGTATAGCAAGTAGAATAATGATCGAAGTTAGTAAGCAATTACCAGAGAAATAGATAAGGCAATATATGTAAAGAATTTCTCTGTTCTTTGTAAATTCAACTTGTAAGCAACTGTGTGCAAATCTTGCATCACAGAGTTCTTAAATTTATATATATCTCTGGTGGAAAAGTTTAATCCACCAGAAAGTATTTAAATACCTGTATTTGATTACTTTGTGTTTGATTTCTTCAATACTTTCATTCCGCACCTTATCTAAATCAAACACGGTTATATATTCAATGTAGAACAGTTCTTAAAATTCAAAAAGTTTCCAGAATTACATTCAACCCCCCTTCTGTAATTCTTTGTTAGATTGTTTGGGAATAACAATTGGTATCAGAGCAGGCTCTTGAAGAACAAAGAGTTTAAAGATCATAACAACTAACAAGATAAGCAGAAAAGATGTTGGAGTAAAGATTCCATTTCTAGACAAAGACAACTATCACCACTAGAAGGTGAAGATTCACCTGCATCTCCTCTCTCAAGATAAAGAATATGTGGACTACATTGAGAAAGGTCATCATGTCCCTAAGAGAGCTGCTACAGGAAATGAGCCATCTATCCCAAAGCCTAGAGCAGAGTGGACTGATCCAGATATTGAACAAGTTCATAAGGATAAGAAGGCCATGAACATTTTGTTTAATGGTGTTGATGGTTTGATGTTTGACAACATCATAAACTGCAAAACTACTAAAGAGGTCTAGGATATAATTCAAGTTATATGTGATGGAACTGAGCAAGTAAGGGAAAACAAAATGCAACTCTTGATTCATAAATATGAGCATTTTCATAGTGAAGAAAGTGAGTCACCCACAGAAATTTTCAGTAGATTTCAAAAGCTACTGAATGCTCTAAAGTTGCATGGAAGAGTCTATCAGACAAAGGACTCAAACCTCAAATTTCTTAGATCTCTACCAAAGGAATGGAAGCCTATAACAATCTCACTAAGAAACTCTCAATATTACAAGGAATTTTCCTTGGATAGACTGTATGGGATTCTATAGACCTATGAGCTTGAAATAGAGCAAAATGGGAAGCTGGAGAAAGGAAGTAAGAAAGGAGGATCCATTGCATTGGTTGCTGAGCAAGAGAAAGAGAAGGAGACAAAGGTTAAAGCTATGTAATCTACACCAAACCCTAGAGTTTGTGAAGGCGAGGGAAAAGGGCTAGTAACTGAACATGAAGACCATCTTAGTCAAGATGACATGGATGACATAGATGATCATCTGGCTTTTCTATCCAGGAGGTTTTCCAAGCTCAAATTCAAGAAGAATTTTGGAGTGTCCAAGCCAAACAGAAACATGGTTGACAAGTCAAAATTTAAATGTTTCAAGTGTGGCTTGAGTGGTCATTTTGCAAATGAATGCAGAAAGCTCGATTCTGATAGAAAGAGATTTAAAACTGTAGATTACAAAAAGAAATACTTTGAGTTAATTAAACAGAAGGAAAGGGCTTTTATAATTCAAGAAAATAACTGGGCTACTGATGGATTAGAAGAGGATAAGGATACAAGTTATGTCAATCTAGCACTTATGGCTAAATCAGATGAAACAGAAGCCAGTTCATCAAGTAATCAGGTAATCACCACTAATCTAGCACATTTATCTAAAGATGAGTGTAATGATGCTATAAATGACATATCTATTGAATTATATCATTTGTGTGTTACACTCGAATCACTTACTAAAGAAAACACGAAATTTAAAGAGAATAATTTGTTTTTAAGTGAAAAGACAATGTGTTAGAAACTCAGTTTGTTGAGTTTGAAAAGCTGAAAATGGAGTGCAAGATTGCCAAAGATGAACTGACTGAATCATTAAAGAAAAATGATATTTTAAGAAAGCAACTTGAACAAGAACAGGAAGTAATTAAGGCATGGAAATCAACTAGAGATGGCCATGCTCAAATTACTAAAGTTCAAGGTATAGAATCTTTCTGTGATGAAGCCTGGAAAAAGAGCAAGGAGAAGCTGAATCCCAACTTGGAAGGAGGACTTTCAACGGATGTGGATTCGACGGACGATGAATGTTATCCGTCGTATGATCAAAAGAATTATCCGTCGAAAGACAAGGAATCACATCCGTTAAGTGAAAGAAAGCCAGTTAGCAAATCCTAGATAGCTAAGTTAAATGAGAAATATGGATCAATTTCCAAGAATTTTGTTCCAGGAGAAATAAGTCAAGTGAAAAAGAACAAGAGAGTCAATGTAGGGCATCTTTCAATCAAGCAATTGAATGACAGATTGGAGAAAATAGAGGTTAAAGTAGAATCAAAAAGGAAAAATAATAGGAATGGGAAAGTATGAATTAACAAACATAACAACTACACACATGATAAATATGCACCTAGAAAAATCTGTGTGAAATATGGTAGTGTTAATCAGTTGTCTGTTAATTGCAAACTTGTTATGCCTGCACCCATGTCTGCACCTTCCTTATTTCCTAACATGCCTACACTTCCTGTGAATGTTTTGCCTGCATATAATTTGAATGCACAATTTTTTAATATGCCGTTTGCACAAAATCCCTACTATGCTGCATTCAATATGTCACAAATGCCATTTAGCATGCCTTATTGGAATAACATATTTGCATAGAATATGCATTTCCATGTTAACCAACCTGTGCATGATAATTCTGTAATGATCAATGGTTTTAAATGATCTACTCAATTGACTAAGGATGAATCTCAAATACCCAAGTCAAATGAGGACAAGCCAAAGAAACCTAAGAAAAAGGCTAACAAAATAGGACCCAAGGAAACTTGGTACCAAAATCAACTTGATTTGATTTTGTTGTGTGCGGGGAAATAAAAAGAATCTTTGGTATTTTGATAGTGGGTGTTCAAGGCACATGACTGGAGATTCTACCCTGCTCACAAAGTTCAAGGAGAGAGTTGTCCCAAGTATCACTTTTGGAGATAACAGCAAGGGGTATATTGTGTGATATGGCTTGTTTTCTAAAAATAATGTCATCATTGAGGAAGTTGCCTTAGTGGATGGACTCAAGCCCAATCTGTTGAGTATCATCCAGCTTTGTGACAAGGGCAACTCAGTAACATTTAATTTTGAAGCTTGTGTTGTGACCAAAAAGAAAAGCAACAATGTGGTTCTCACATGTGTGAGAAAAGGAAATGTGTATCTAGCTGACTTTAACTCATCAAATGCAGAATGCTTCACTTGTCTCTTTAGCAAGGCAAGTCAAGATGAAAGTTTGTTATGGCATAAGAAGTTGTCCCATCTTAACTTCAAGACAATGAATGATCCTCAAGTGGAATTCTCAAAGGATGGATTGTGTGATGCCTGTCAAAAAGGAAAGCAGATCAATGCATCTTTCAAAAAGAAGATTGATTCAATAATTGAAGGACCTTTACAACTACTGCACATGGATATATTTGGACCAGTCAATGTGTTGTCCATATCAAAGAAAAGATACTTCCTAGTAATTGTGGATGATTTCTCAAAGTTCTCTTGGAAATATTTTCTCAAATCCAAAGATGAAGCTAGTGAAATCATCATCAAGCACATAAGACAAGTCAACAATCATCCTGATTTCAAAGTTAGAAGAATCAGGAGTGACAATGGAACCGAGTTCAAGAATTTTGTGATGAGATTGTTTGTGAAGAAAATGGGATCATACATGAATTCTCAGCAATAAGAACCCCACAACAAAATGGAGTGGTGGAAAGGAATAATAGATCTATTATTGAAGCTGCAAGAACAATGCTAGAAGAATCAAAGTTACCAACATACTTTTGGGAAGAAGCTGTAAATACTGCATGCTACACTAAGAATATTTCTTTGGTATCAAGCAAAATGCATGACACCCTACCAATTGTTCAAGAACAGGAAGCCAACATTAAACTTTTTTCATGTCTTTGGATGCAAATGCTATATTTTGAGAAATCAAACTGATCAGAATGGAAAGTTTGATGCCAAAGCAGATGAAGGCATTTTTGTTGGATATGTAGTTCGAAAAGCATATAGAGTCTACAATCTTAGAACCAATATTGTTATGAAATCTGTACATATTGTGTTTGATGATAAAAAGATTGAATGACTACACGATGGAGATTTTCATGAAAGCCTCAAATTTGACAATGTTGAGATGATTTGTGATGACAGTGATGATGAAAGTGATCAAGAAACAATATCTAAGGATAATGCAGAAAAGTCTACAACAAATGAAGCACATAATTCACAATCTGTTGAAAGACCAAGTGCATCATCCGTTGAAAGACAATCTGCATCATCCGTCGAAAGGAAAAAATTAACATCTGTCGAGTCATCAATAGGATTTAAAAGCGAATACAGATCACAATCAGAAAGAACCCCAACTTCAAGTCAAAGATCCCAAAACTCAGGGGGAGTTTCTTCAAATCAAAACCCAGTCACACATCAAGACAACTATGAGGCCTCTTCATCTAGAGCTAATCTACCTCAATAGAGAAAATGGACTAGAGATCACCCATTTAAATTGATTATTGGTGATGCATCTTCAAGAGTGCAAACTAGGAAAGTAACTCAAGAAGAATGCTCTACAGCAGCTTTCTGTCTCAGGAAGAACCTAAAAAGGTAGAAGAAGCTCTGTTAGATTATGACGACTGAGAATTATGCGACGTAATTAAGTCAATAAAGTATGTGTTATGTGATGTGATTATGTGATTAAGTGCTGACTAATTGTCTTTTATGTACACTAGAGTTTAGGAGCGTGGATATAAACGTTCCAATTTAAAGAGTCAGCTTAGAAGTATAGCTGTGGTGTCGGGCCGTCAGGTAGAACGGAACCCGTCCTAGTAAGGAACTAAAGAATATAAAATATGAATTATGTGTGATTGAATGAAATGAATGAGTAATAAAAGTATTTTGTCCTAAGTGACGTGTTGATTGATAATGAAAATAAGAAGCGTAATCGAAACGCTGAGCGTCGGGCCGTCAGGCTGAACGTGACCCGGTACGCGTAAAAGAGGATAAAGATTATAGCGGGATAGATTCTATGACCAGACCTGAGTCGTTATATGATTATATATATGAGATTGTTGTCTGTGTGCATGGCTATGTGATATGTGACAGTTTTTGTGAATTTTAAAGGAATTACGTGATTTAAATAAAGGTTTAATTAACCTTCGTGCATTTTTATAAAATCATTCGAGTAAGATAAAAACATGGGATTTGTTCTGTGATCTTCGTAGTGGTCCTAGAGACTTTTTAAAAATGATGAGTGAATTTGATTGTTGATCTTTGCATTTTTAAAATTGATTTTATGTGAAAAATGTTATTATTAAAGCAAGTTTGCGAAATTCATATAAAATCAATCGTTCGCTCAAAATTTTATTATGAGTAATGGTTAAAAAGCTAATTTCGAGGCCTACGTATTAAAAATGTCATTTTCAATAATTCTCGACTTCCCGAGAGAGATATATATTATATTTAATCCTTGTTTTATTTTAGTAAAAAGATGGGACAAGTAAGAGTAAAAAAGGAATTAGAAGATTACCAAATTGCCCTTGTTTTTGAGTGATATATAAAATCACTCCCTTTCTTTTTTGTTCTTCTTGCTCCCGTGCTTTCACTTTCTCTCTTCTCTCTTTTCTCTCCTTCTCACTCGAACACTCTCTCTCTCTCGGCTTTCTTCAATCTCTCTCGGTATACCTCTCTTTTCTTTGATCAAACTCACCAATCATCCCTAAATCTTCTTTCTAAACACTTATATGTAGGTAGAAGTGTGTGCATGTGTGTATACCCACTTGCATGTCGATGTGTGTGTGATGTGTGTGCTCGGTGTGTGTGTGTTCACCCGAGAACCACTTGGTTCTTGTTATTGTTGTTGATGACATCTTGTTTAAGCTTGATTCTTTGTAAACAAATGATAGAGAAGATGTGCATGTTAGTTATTTTGCGTAATTGATGGTAATCGGGGGTTTCGTGGTTGGACACCCTCGAATGAGGGCACCACCGTGATGCCACCGCCACCGGTGATGAACTCCGGTGAACCGGTCGTGAGCCATGATGTTAAAAACTGAGTTCTACTATACCAAACACTTAATTATTGCATGTGTCATTCTTGAAAAACCCAAATGGCTTTGATCTTTGAAGATATTGATTTGATTTAACTTGTTTAAAGTGATTATGGATTGTTAATAGATTAAAAATAAATGAAATTGTTGTTGCATGCTAAGTTTAGGTTCGGATTTTGTGCTAATAAGAAGAGGAATTTGATTTTTGTGAGTTAATCTTGGTAAACACTAAGTTTATATTGCCTAAAAGTGATTGCATGTTAGTTTTAAAGAAGATCAAGAAATGCATGTCATTGATTTGTCCTTGAGATGTAAATTTGAGTTTTTGCCGATTGGGAATTGAGTTGAAAAGGGATTAATTTGATGAATAAGTGGATGCATGTTGTGATTTAGGTGAAATTCGAATTCTTGGATTGTGTTAAGAAATTTAGTTGGTTTAATTGATAAAAATGAAGTGTTTGATATAATGATGAGTTGAAATTGAATTGCATGCGAGCATGTATGTATGTTTTGGTTCGAATGGTTATTGATAAAGAAAAGGGTGTTAGTTTAAAAGTTTGATTATGCTAAGAATAAGGATGCATGGTGTAATTTTGAGAAATTTGATTGTATATATATGATTATGGTTCAAATTTTTATGATTAAAAGAAAGGAGAATGATTCCTTAATGGTTTTGAATGAGTTATGTGTTTATGTGAATTAAAGTACGTATTTGGTTGATTTTGTGTGATAAGACCGAATAGGCCATAGGGATTAAAAGTCAAAAACTTGGTTTTGATGATCAAAAGGATGATTGAAGGTGTATAAGTGAATATCTATGAATTTGTTTGCTTGATTGTAGTATGTGGTTCGAATTAAGGAACAAAAGAAAAAGGGAACTAAGTTGATTGATTTTAAAAGATATAAGTGATAGTTATGGACGTAAGTGTTTGGTTGTGAATAAATCTTGTACTCGTAAGAGTTATAATAGTGTGATTTGAGAAATAGCTAAGAATAAGAAAGTGTGCTTTGATTGTTAAGTATATAAGGATATAAAAGTTATGAAAAAGAGATATGCTATGTTCTATGTGCTTATATGTATAAGCTATATTCGTATGCTCGAGTCAAGGATATAATCGAGTTATCGTATAGAGTGATCGTTCCGGGAACGAGAGTTGAGAATCTAATTAAGGTTTTGGTTTTATTGTAGATTCGGAGCGTGAGGGCATTCAGACTAGGAAAGGAAAGGATTTACTAGGTGGCAGTAGTTCAACCTTCAGGAAAGCAAATTCAGGCAAGTAACTCTGATTACTTGTGTAAATGGATATAAAGAGAATGTTGTTCATACCATGTAGAGTATTGAACTGTTTAAGTATGAAACCCTTGCTTTATGAAACCCTGATATTGATTTAAAGTACCCTTGTTCTTGATAATCTGTTATTGACAAGCCTATTGATTTCACCCTTTGATAATCTGTCCTTTCTGTTCAAGTTACCTATTAAGCCATGAATTGTATTGAACCTTTTGATTATCCTTGTTAACTCTGTTTAATGATACCCTGTTTCTCTTGATCAACCTATTGATCCCTAAACCAATGTTGATCTTTCTAATTTAGTGCTTTGTTATCCCTGATACAAAATTCTTATGAATTGTTCCTTGCGTATCTTTGAATCACTCCCTGAACTTTGTTTTCTTAAAATCTGAATTAAGAATGAGTTTCGACTTGAAAGAGTCCGAATGATTTCAAATGCTTGGTAATGATAAAATGGATTTTTGAAAACCTACTTGTTTTTCCAACTCAAGGTTTTCCAAATGAATTCCTGATGGATTGGATTGGGACGTAAGAGGCTAGTGGGACTAGTCCAGTCATGGTAAGAGGCTAGCGGGGCTAGTCCAACTTAAGGCTGAAATTATGCCGATTGGTACCTTAATGACCGGATGGAGGTCGGTACGGGCTGATCACCCGTACATAATGAAATGGAAAGAAAAGTAATCCAATCAAGGGTTCTAATTGATTATTTAAAAAGGGAATTGAAACTTTTGTTCAGTAAATTGATTTTTGGAAATGAAAATGGTTTATAATGCTTTGAAAAGAGTGATTATGTTATTATGGAGCTTAAAGCTCGAGAACCCTGATTCTTGAAATTGTTGATCATATGATTGATTCTATATCTTGAAATACTATTGCTTTCCTCTATTGAAAGATCTATTCTGGTCCTTTAATGATTTGTGATGAATGTCGGCTTTCATCCTGCTTTGAACCTTGTTCCTTGAAAGCCCCACACTTTTCTTCAGAAACCTTTCCTTAACCCAAAAGATGGAAATCTGCCACCTAGATCAAATAAAGTAGAATGCCCTGAGTTTGTTAAAGCATATTGTGATTTGATATCGTAGAACTGCTACAAAGTTACTTGCTGAGTTTTATACTCATTTGTTTTATTTTAATCTAACCATGGCAGTTAAACAAGAAGATGGCCAGGCTTAGGCGCACTGCTCGTAAGAGCGTACCTGGTGGTCCCTACCGTGTTGAGGGCTTCCGGTTGCCAGAGCAGGTAGTGGTAATTATAAGTGAGCTCGCGCCTAGAAAGAAGTGTATAAAGATACAATGGGTTATCTGTCGGTTCCCAGCCGGAATCGATATTGGTTATTTAATAATATTTTGGGCCTGTAAGTTATATTTTTCGATTGGTAGTTGTAATCTTGTCTCATACTTTATCCTATTGATCCTGTTAGTAGTTAATCCGGGTTTATGTATATTTAATTATTAGATTAGAGGTGTGTGAGTCCTCATTTCCTAACCCCGAGATTGAGGGC
Source organism: Apium graveolens (assembly GCF_009905375.1). Lineage (NCBI taxonomy): Eukaryota > Viridiplantae > Streptophyta > Magnoliopsida > Apiales > Apiaceae > Apium > Apium graveolens. The sequence goes on from NC_133649.1 coordinate 170,947,189, forward strand.
GTCACATGGATCTTAAAAAGGTAGAAGAAATAAAGTTTGGAAGCTGCTACCCAAGCCTAGAGGAAAGAATCATATTGACACCAAGTATGATTCAGAAAAAGATGGATGAAAATGGCATAGTAGTCAGGAATAAAGCTAGATTGGTTGCTAAGAGATACTGTCAACAAGAAGGAATATATTTTAATGAGACATTTGCTCCTGTTACAAGACTTGAAGCCATCAAAATTTTTCTAGCTTATGCAGCCCATGCTAATTTCAAAGTCTATCAAATGGATGTTAAAAGTGCCTTTCTGAATGGAGATTTGGAGGAGGAAGTCTATGTTAGTCAGCTTCCTGGTTTTGAAGACCCCAGCTTTCCAGAATATGTCTACTATCTTTTAAAAGCACTTTATGGACTGAAGCAAGCACCTAGAGCCTGGTATGACACTTTGTCAAAGTTTCTCTTAGAAAATCATTTCACAAGAGGTACTGTTGATAAAACTTTATTCTATAAAAATAATAATGGCTCTAGTATACCTGTTCAAATTTATGTAGATGATATTATATTTGTCTCTACAGATGAGAAACTTTGCAAAAAGTTTGCCAAATTGATGCAAAGTAAATATAAAATGAGCATGATGGGTGAACTAACTTACTTTCTTGGTTTACAAGTTAAGCAAGTTAGTGATGGAGTATTCATTAGTCCAACCAAATATATTTATGATCGTTTAAAGAAGTTTAACTTAATGGATTGCACATCTGTAAAAACTCTCATGGCCACTGCTACTAAACTTGAGGTAAACACTACTGAAAAGTCTGTGGTTATCTCAAGCTATAGAGGCATGGTTGGCTCACTTTTATATTTAACAGCCAGTAGGCCAGATATAATGTTTGCTATTTTTTTTGTGCTAAATTTCAGGCTGATCCTAGAGAATCTCATTTAGTAGCTATTAAGAGAATTTTCAGCTATTTCTAAGGAACACCAAAACTTGCATTTAGTATCCTAGAGATTCTGGTTTTAATCTAACTGGTTATTCAGATGCAGATTATGTAGGTTGTAAAATTGATAGAAAAAGTACTACATGAACCTGTCAATTTCTAGGAAATAAGCTAGTATCCTGGTTCAGTAAAAAGCAAAATCCATTCTCTACTTTTACAGCTGAGGTTGAATATATTGTTGCTGGTAGCTGTTGTGCACAAATTTTATGGATGAAAAATTAACTGTTGGACTATGGTCTACAGGTGAATAAAATTCCTATTTTCTGTGATAACACAAGTGCCATAGCAATTACTGAAAATCCAGTACAACATTCAAGGACTAAGCACCTTAAAATCAAGTACCACTTTATTAGAGAGCATGCCATGAATGGTATTATGGAACTTCATTTTGTTCCAAGTAAAAAGTAGCTTGCCATTTTCACCAAGCCACTTGATGAATCCACCTTTACTAGGTTGGTAAGTGAGTTAGGTATGATTAATTATTCCTAATTTGTTTTGATGTCTAAGAAATTTGAAATGCAGCCAGAATAAAACTTGATATTTCTTGTCAAAGGTGAAATTTTGGCTAAGTCAGAATTAACCTCTCGACGGATGTTCATTATCCGTTGAAAATGAATATCCGTTGAATTCTATCATCCGTTGAAATATCAAATTTTATTCTGGGAACTTTTAATCCTTATCCGTCGATTTGCTCTCAATCTGAGCCATTAGTTCTAGATATTATCCGTAGAATTTACTTACAGCCTGCAAGTATACTTTGATGGATAATCATTAGAATTTTGACAGTTTTCTTTAGTTTTTAAACGGCTATTTTGGGCTAATTTGATTGGTTACTTTATTTTTTTTCTTTTACTTTTTAACTAGTTTATTTTTGAGAAAGTATAAAAGCCAAATTCAATTTCATTTTTATTTACTTTTTTCTTTCTCAAGCTATCTCTAATCTCTCTTCATCTCCAAAGCAAAAACCCCCTTTCTGCAACTACTTTCAATCACAGTAATGGCACCCGTAGTCAAAATCATATCTCAAACTGGGTATGTCTATGAAAAGTACAACTTCGAGCTTTGGTGAACAAGAAAATTCCTGCATCTGAAGACTATCATAAAATGATAGACTTCATTTAAAGCTGCAAACTAAGTTATGCTATGCTTCAGTCTCCAATCATCTACTGTGAAGTTGTTGAGGAGATTTTGACTACTGCTGTGTTCAACTCCAAGGATAAAACCATTACCTTCTCTCTCAAAGGTAAGGAACACTGCATAAACTGTGATGCTCTTGAAAAGTGCTTTAAATTGCATGAAAATAACACTCTTGCTCCACACACAGACACTGACGTGAGTAACATGCTTATTTCTATGGGTTATGCTCTTACTGCCACCAAGTTAGGTAAAGTTGGGAGACTAGGCTTTAGGAAAGAATGGAGCTTCCTATGTGATTCTTTTATTAAAGTGTTTTCTGGTAAAGTTAGCAATTTTGATGTTGTAACTTATTCTCTTGTTAACATGCTTTATATGCTTCTTAATGATAAGTATTCTAATTTCAGCACCTCTATGATGTATGAATTAGGGAGTAAATTAGGAGACATTAAAAAGAGGTCTAAGAACATCTATTAATATGCTAGATTCTTTATGATGATAGCTAACTTTATTTCTGAGGATCTCTTAATTGTGAACCCAACAAACAAGTTAGATTGTTGGATCCAAGAGAGAATAGTCATTGCTGACCTTAACAGGGCTAATCACCATAAGGAGGTTCCCCTTATCTACATGCCAATCATGGAGCAGTCTCAGGTAAGTGACGTAAACACTTCTGTCCCTACTACTTCTCTTCCACCGGTTTCTTTGCAGACAACTGTGGCTATGACATCTGTGACAATGACCAAACAGGTGCCTACCCAAGCCACAAAATAAAATATTTCCAAATCAAAACCAAAGAAAACCCACTTTAGTTTCTCTCAAACAAAACTAGTTTTAAAACCTACTAAAAACCAAGAGGGGAGTGTGAAGGGAAGTGATCCTGGTGAGGGACAGGGTGAAAATCAAAGGAACCCTAAGGATAAGGAGGGAGATATGTGTAACCCAGCCTAGCCACACTGCAGTTTCCCAACAAACTGTAGTGCTTAGTAAGCATTCTACCTCTTTACTAGTTTCATCCTACCAAAATGATGTCACTATTAAAACAAGCTCTCAACCAAGAGCACATGCCAAAAGGGTTAGGGACACAGACTCACCCCAAACTTATACAAGAAAGAAGAATTCTAAAACACTTAGGGATGCACAGGGTGTACACACTATGCAAACTGCAGTTCAGTTATAGCACCTTCTCAAAGTCAGGTTGATGTGGATCCTGTAAATGTGGAGTCACAGCCAAAATCTCTCACAGTAGAAGCACCACACACACAAGACTCACCCATAAATTCTTTGGATGTGGAAATGATTCACAGATCAATTCCTGATTCTCCATCTTTAACTCTCATGGAGAAGCCAAAATCTCAAGCAAGTGAGCATCATCTTTTGGATGACTTGTTAGCTCACTTGCCATTGCTTTTTTATTTTACTGAGAAATATGTGCAAAATCTGAAATCAATCACCACAGATTCTACAGTAGTTTCAACTCCAAACTCTGTCATTTCTACTAACTCGACGAATATTTTTCATCTGTTGACTAGTGATTGTATCTCGACGGATGTGCTTAACAGCAACCATCTGTTGAAACTCTCAACTGTTGCCTCGATGGATGTTTCTCATCCGTTAAATATTACTACACCACTTGAAATCTCAACTATTGTTACAAGTACAGATGATTTAGTAGTTGTACAATCACTCCTAGGATTGAGGGAAGGGAGTGAACAGAGTGAGGGGCTGAGTTGGTCTCAGGAAAAAGGAGAGGAAATGAGTGAACATCTGCAAGCTATTTCTTCCAGCTTGGAAAAAGTAAGTGATAGGAGTCCCACCTTAGAAGGTGAAGGTGAGGGTGGGAAGCCAATGGGAGCCCTTGATTCAAGAAAAGAGAAAAAATGAGAGAAAAGCAGGTACTGAAGAATGGGAAGAGCCCATTGTTAGTGAGTTAATGGATGTCAATTAGGCTGAAAAGAAACAACTACTTCAGCAAGAATATCAAGTTGTCTTAGATTATGTTTCTTATGAGGCTGAGGCATTTACTCACCCTGTTCCAGCTTATCAAACTTTGGCTGAACAGGACAATGAGACTACTGAGAGAATTCTCAACTTGGTGCACACAACCGCTTCAATGCAAAGGGCCAAGGATGCAATCACTTCCATGCCCTCCACAGCTTTTGCATATCTAACTGGTGGTTCTGAAGATAATTTTGGGGATGATAGTGACGATGATGAAGGAGATTTCATGGACGTAGGGGGAGAAACATGTCCTAGCTCAAGCACAAATACTCCATCATGGATGTTTAGCAAAGAATGCAGTGAGAATCACTTTAAATTAACTTTATTTCACATAATCCACCAGACTCAGACAGCTCTTCAAGCTACTACAGATGCCAACACCAAGAGTCTTCTTCAAGCACACCTTGAGTCTCTTCACTTGCACAAAATCCAATTTCTCAGGAAAAATCAAGATGTATCGGAGATCAAGACAAAAATTGGATAAGTCAATGACATCAATAAAAGATTAGAATATCTTCTTCCTAACACTACAATGACAGATGTAAACATGCAACTTAGGAAAGATTCTGATCTCAGTAGCAAGGTTGATTCTTTGGACACAAGGTTGAAAGTCTTAGAAACCTCTATCACCAAAATCCAACTCCATCAATCTCAACATACACTACTTCTTCAAAAATTGGTGGCTGCACAAACCTCAAACTCTGCTCAACTTGATGCTAACAAAAATAAGTAGAAATATTCTATCGTTCTAGTTAGTCAATGGGAGTCAATTAGGGAGGGGGAGAAAGTGCTCAACATTAATGTCAGCAAGGTAATAGTTCCATCAATTACCTTCATAAAGCCACCAATGTTAGATATCATTGACTTAATCAAGATAGCAGCAGCTGAACTAGAGCTGACATAAAAATGGAAGAAGATTGATTACAATATTGAAAAGAAGTTTGGTCCAATTGAGACACAAGACAAAGCTTTCTCTCATATCTCTCAATTGAGACCAATTTCATCCAATGACATGAGCTTAAGGAACATGGAAATGGGTCAACCCTCAAAAATAAAATCTCCAAAGGCCAACGTGATTTTTCATCCAAAGAGTAACTATCCAAAGAAATCAGACAAAAATCCATTGGACCTAGTTTATGAAACCCCCAATCCTGATGAGAAGAAGATGATTGGAAGGTCTATTTCTTTCTTCAATGATCCTAGAGACTCAGTCATGAAGAAAAGAATTGCTAAAATCTACAGGAATAGTAAATTAATCTGTTTGGCGGCTGGACATCCACAGTTTGCAGAAGCTAAGAAAGAATAAAATGTGAGGCTCAAATAACAACAAAAGAAAGCTGCTTTAGATGCCAAGAACCAAGCTAAGAAGCCTAAAACCACAGAATCTAAATTGCCAGCTGTGATAGCTGAGTATGAAGAAAAGAAAGAACCAAAGCAGAGAAAGAAACCAAGATACATATACAAACCAAAGAGGAAGCTGAATTTTAATGAAGATAAGGAAGAGTTCATGCCTACCTAATCTACTACTTCAAGTCAAGCCGCCATACCCATAATGGATCAGGCTGAATTCAAGGTTTATCCTGACATGAATTTCCAATCCAATCCTAAAAATGAACCTGTTGATTGGGAAAGCCTGCCTCTTCCTGATCTAAATATTCCAATCCAATCCAAATCAAACCAAGGAAAAGAAAGTCAAGAGCAATAAAAAAGTCCAAGCCTGTCAAACCTCAATCTAAAGCCTTAACCAAACCCAAACCAATTGTCAACAAGGGAGATCAACTCTTCATCTGTGACATCAAGGAATTTTCAGACATAGACCTCTATCTGGATGAGCTAGAAGAAGTAAGAGCTATTGATGCTTATAAGCATCTTCCAGAGAGATTGGTCTTCAAGTATAAGAGTGGAAAATAGCTAACTTGGCCTCTTCACAGAATTCTCAATGAAGGCTATTCTATCTTGGTAAAGATTATCTCCTCAATAAAGAAGAACTTTGGGTTCAACATTGTTGCCAAAAAAATTGGTGTTGAATAAAAGTAAGGAGATAATGAACAGGAGAAGAAACCCAAATGCAATCCCAAGAGTCCTAACAATTCCATACACAGGAAATAGAGTGCATTTGAGGCCTTACTGGTTGATGGAGTTCAAGGATGAGAAATGTATCAGAAGATTCTTCAGATTAGAAGATCAGCTAAAAATTTCAAGCAATGGAACTCTCTTGGAGATACAAGAAAAGCTCGATCAGAAAAATGAAGATGAATTAGAATTCTAAAGGCAACTTCATCACCGGATTGAGGAAAACGATGAGAAATTGGGAAAGAAGGTCAGACAGTCAAGGAAATAAGTTTAATCTGCTCAGTCAACATGAGTACCTTGAAAATGGCTTGTGAGATTCTCTGTAAACTTTCCTCTACATAATTTTCAATAAATTACAGCACTTGTTAATTTTATCTACTAGAAATCAGTCTGTATTCATAGAGTGTTTTGTTATCATCAAGTTTCTCTTAATTTAGGCCTACAATTTTAGTAGACATAAATTGGGGGAGATTGTTAGGAATATGTTGTGTACTTCATGATAAGTTAAATAAAACACCATAGTAGATTTAATTTAGTGATTTGTAGCTTTCAACGGATGATCACTTTAACATCCGTTGAAAGGGTAGCTTAGGTATTAATAAGTTTGGTAGCACATTTCTGCATATTGTAATTCCTTAGAGAACTAGATGTTGTAGAATATTTTAAGTCATGTTGACTACTAGATTGATATGCAAGATAGGTTGGCTAACACTAAATATTAGATGCCTTGTAATCTTGTATAAGTGAAATAGAGTTATTTGCTATGAAGATGCTCTCAACGGATGTTCCACAAGGTTTCAACGAATAATCAACTAGACTCTCAAAGGATGATCAACCAGACTCTCAACGGATGATCAACTAAAGTCTCAACGGATGATCAAATTCAAAAGCAGTTGATAGTGACTTGACAGTCATGTGCGTTGATTGTATGCAAATGGAATGTGGCAGCCTATTTATAGGTTTTAAAGAACAAAGAAGCATTTCCATTTCCATTCTAAACTGAAGATATTCAAAGATTCTGAATAGAGAAATGAAGAAGCATGAAATTAGACTAAGAAAACATTTTATCTTATTTGTTTATCTTTTTATCATGTAACTTGGTGATATATGAACCAAGCATAGCAAGTAGAACAATGATCGAAGTTAGTAAGCAATTACCAGAGAAATAGATAAGGCAATATATGTAAAGAATTTCTCTGTTCTTTATAATTTCAACTTGTAAGCAACTGTGTGTAAATCTTACATCACAAAGTTTTCAGATTTATATATATCTCTGGTGGAAAAGTTCAATCCACCAGAAAGTTTTTGATTACTTTGTGTTTGATTTCTTCAATACTTTCATTCTGCACCTTAGCTAAATCAAACACAATTATATATTCAAGGTAGTAGAGTTCTTAAAATTCAAAAAATATCCATAATTATATTCAACCCCCTTTTGTAATTCTTTATTGGATTTTTTGGGAATAACATAACCTCTTTGTGCCTTTCAGTGTGAATCTTATCGCGATTATTCTAGATCATTATTAGGACACCTTATGCCACGATCCTTAAGTCGCATAGATGTATCATTATATTTTACATAAAGTCCTCTTTTATCGTCAGATATTTTTAACGCTGGGCTGTTACTAATCTTACCTTTACTTTTTGAAAACCCTATTCCCCAAATTCATACATGCTTGGTCGTTCTCGAATCCATTAAGTACTCATTCTAACAAAATTTTGTAAGAGCGCACCTTTACTAATCACATCAGTATCTTTCATATCATCCTTTTATTATCATATTAAAGATCCTCACGGTTTTTTCTAAACGTGTTATTCCCACTTTAAATAGTTTACTCATCATAATGATTCGATTGCAAAGTCATATCACTGAGTTTTCAGTCTCAATTTAGCTCAACGATTCTCAAATGTCCCTCCCCTTGTCCATATGGTAATCAACATTGAAAAAAATGATTTTCAAGATATCAAGGTTGTTTCGACCATTAAAAAAAGACTCCAACACGGGTAGTCCCAAGAAATAATGAGTTCTGGATGTAAAGAGCCTCAATGCTAAAAAGATATAAGAATTGGCAGAAAGAATATAATAAGGTTTATCCTTCCATGTCCTTAAAGTTTTATATCTCAATACTATAATGAATATTAATCGAAGGAAAAAATTGCTTGGATATAAACCCCATAAGGGTGGTCTTTATAAGATTTTCACATCAGACTTATACTTTTCCTCTGGAAAAATAAGGGGAAAAATGTTGAAGAACTCATTGATTAAAGTTGACCAATAGGGATTCGTAAATAACAACAATATGAAAATGAGTTATACTTCATGGTAAAAAATAATGAAGTAATTTGTAGTTCAAATAAATTTTGAATTCGAATAAATATTCGTTATATAAAAAAATTGAATATTCAAATAATGGAATAATTCATAGAACTGAAGTTGAATTCTCGTTTGAGTGGGTGACCTAAATAGGTCTCAACTAAGTTTTTCTTTGAAAATTTTCATCATCATATATTTTTGCATATATAATGCATTGTGAATAAAATTATTTGATTGAAAGTGGAACTAGAAAAACCATAACCAGTCCATCTCAAGAAATATTAATAATCGACTAAGAAAATGGCTAGCTCAATTGGCTCGGCATACAACAACTAGCTAGAATGATTAGCTAAATTTTCATCATATCCATTAAAATTACAAGTAGTTAGGCCAATTAATTAGTCGTTCAATAGAACTTATGCAATTAAGAAAGTTCAGTTTGATCATATATAGAATCTCAACATCGGAGCCACTGAAAAACATTGTGGCTATCTGGGTAACGAGTTTGAAATAACGAGTTATTCAGTTGGGCCGAAAAGGAAAATGTAAACTCTGAATCAAGTGGTCTTGGCATCAGAACAATCGATAGCCCCTCATCAAATATTTCTTTCCAATAAAATGGTACACTCATAGGTGTCGTCGTTCACATACTTTATCAGATTCTCAAATAGAATTGAATTCGGAAAACCAATATCAAATTGATACCCTTACTATGATTTCAAAGTTCAATATACAAGCTCATCCAGAATAAAAGAAAATGATTCCCGAGGAATCTAATTAGGATATTAGATCATCCATGTTTTTAACAATTTGTTAAATATTTACAATCTTGACTGAAAAGAGTAAGTATGAAAGAAGAATCAAATGGAGATTTTCAGTATGAATATTCATCGATTATTTGACGATAATTTATTAAAAATTCTTCGTATAGTTGAAATAAAGTATAAATGGCTCTAAGCCGAACAAGAAGATCATAATTTATGAATGAAAGTTCATGGATCAAAAAAAAACTTTGGGTAAGTCCTTCTTCGGAAAAAAATATTTAAGTTGTTTGTCATATCAAAAGTTCAAAATAGAGAACTAAAAGGATTTCCTGATATGACTTATCAAGGAAATACGAATAATAAACAGTTTGGAGGGAGTACTGTTATAGTGAGTAGATGCCAAAATAATTCACTGATTATCCTTACTCTCATCATTATCCATTCGAGGATGATCCCATCTCTTCGTCTTCATAATTCTATGTTTAACTAGTATCTCTCTCAACATCATTTTAAAGTCATTTATTAATTCATTTTCACAAATACATCTATTATTCCAGTGTTTTATCTTGAAGACCTTACTCATAATTATTTCAAAAGCATATGTTAAGCCGAAAGGGGCCTGTACACGCATTCGTTACTAATTACAAGTGGCAAGTTCCCCCCGGGGACAGACCAAAGAGATCTCTCAGAGATCTCAATACAGTCCATAAGTTCGGTGGCATGTGTGTGTAAGTGAACATACGTTACCGAATACATAGAGGTCTATAAGTATATATACGTAGTATCTGACAACATTTTTACTGAAAAATTTCATTTTAGACTCACTGGTCTCTCCTAGCTTGGGGCAATAACCTCAATTGTATATTATTAATTAGACTTCATGGTTCTCACATGTGATTCCCCCTCATGGACAACCTATAAAGACTACGAGTAACCAGGCCTGTGTTATCCAAATGAACATATGGTGCTGGTAATACCGTCTTTACCTCAAATGCATTGAACACCCAGCTCTAATTTTTATATAACATCTTTCCCAAATCATATTCAATTCTAAATTTTCTTCTCATCATTTCGATAATCTCCAATGATTTTATTAATCACAGTTTAATACCTCTAATATACTTTTATCTTAACCTACTCATTGGTACTACATCCGGTAGTCTAAGGATGAACTCTATATGAGCTCTTACGCAATCTCATATCTAGACAAAAATCCTAACACTCTCGTCTCTAGGTATTATAACATACGGCTCTGATACCATTACTGTAACCCCCCCCCAAAATTCGGGGTCAAGAATCTGGGTCGTTACGCAATCCTTAAATCATGTATAACCTGTATTGACCCAATAATCCAATAATTTTATATCACAGACCCCAATCTCTCTCTCTCACACACACACAAGTTATAGCCTTAGAAACGATGTACAAAATGTAACATACATTATTACAACTTAAATGTACTTTACAGGATCTCAAACTATTATTCATAATCTCTACATGAAGTTATAAAAATCTTATCATTATCTGAAGCATATCTCAATGTTTTGGCTTTCCTGAAGCAATTTTGCAAGACTTCTCCTCGCAGTTGCAGACGACTAAGCCTTTTATCCGCAGGATGATTATCTGTTGTGTTGTGACATTTAAAATAAAGCAAGAGTGAGCAATAATGCTCAGCCATAATATATAAAATAGATTGAAAAAAATAACTGTTAAAATAAAACTTCCATAATTTATCGTATGATAGATTTATTTGAAATCTCGGTGGTATACACCTTCTCTTCAAAATAAAATCAGATATTTTATATATTTCAAAAGATCATGACAATGCTCTCGATAGTATTATATACTCAGGAGAATAGCATTCTTGATATACACACCTCTTTTCAAAATAATATTTTTTATTGACTTATTTAGTATGCAATCACCTTAATGGTAACCCCAGCACCGAGGCTTGGGTTACGATATTATATCTCAATTCCAATTGGTAGAATATAATATATTATTATTATTGTCTACATGTAGAAGGACGACATCCATACTCCCGGTTGTCACACTTAGCCGTATTTGGGCTTTATATGCTTCCCCTTACTCCTGGGAATATTTTGCATTCTTTCCATGTTCATCACTATCATCAGTATACATGGTACCTTCTCATGCGGAATTAATTCAGTAGTCTCTCCAGTATGCTAAATACTGGAGTCTACTCCTCCCTTGTTCTTTTAAGAATTCTATCATATATAAAACTTATATTGTTCCCCAAGCAAAATGTTTGTTGATAGGTATGCTCTGGTATTATGATAATGTGAGTTGACCGTTGTCAACAGATAATTAAATAAAAGAGAGTTTCTTTTGACATTATCTTCAAAATATTTAAATTATATCGAGATAATATTTTTTGATAATCCAACAGTATTCGAATGATTCAGAAACTCAGAAAATATTTTAAAATAGGTTTTATGATTTTTAAATTATATTAAATTATTTAATAAATATTTCATAATTTAATAATAAATATTAAATAATTAAACCTTAAATAATTATATTTTAAAAGAATATGCGAGATAATATTCCTCAATTGATTTATGTTTAAGTAATTGAATTAATCTTTAAGTAAATATTAAATAATTGAAATTATAAATAAAATAATTGTTGGAGAATAGTTCTTCTTTTTAAATGAATATCTGAATTAATATTCATCGCTCGAATAATTAAATATAGTTGAGGAAATACGATCTTTGAATAAAATAGATACAGACTTTACTCGTCCAAAATATCTCTGGAGTACTTCCGGGTTTTTTAAATAATACATACCAACCGACTCTCGGTCTATAATATATATGCCATGATACTCGCTAACGTTAACATTTGTCAAATATAAACACCTCTGAAATACTTCCGGGTTTTTATTAACTTACGCCGACCGAATCTCGGTCTAAATATATCATTTCAAATCCGATATTTTTATTTATCAATAATATTAACAATTAATCGCAATAACACATCTTCTTCAGTAAAATAGTTTAAGCAATATCATGCATATATTGCAGTTGTTCAAAAATAAACACAACACAACAATTTTGAAAGTTTGGGGTTTGTAAACTTTTCTGGAGTCCATGGTACATTTTCTGACTTCCTCTCGTTCCGAGTTTTCTAATCAACAAATATCATAATCTTAATCAGTATTCCTAATCCCATCAAGGACTTATATTTCTAATAAGTTCAATACTTTACCATTTTTGGTATTTGACCAACTCGAATAACTACCAATCACTGGTCAAAATGAACGGTCAAAGGGGCCTCCTGTAATTGACTTTAACGAATGCTACTATTATACGACTCACACTCTAACATTTTTAATAAATCGAAAAATTAATATTTTAATATAAAACCACATCAGAATCTTTTTGAGTGGTTTTAATATTTATCATAAAAGTTTCACTTTGATAAAATGAATTTTCCTAGGTGAAAAATATTTTAAAATTTAAGTCAACTACAGAGTTTTACTATTCATGTCGCTTCCACTATAACATTGATTTCTCTCAAACCATTAAATCAATCGACACACCATTTTTGTATGCAGGATCTAGAAAAAATTTAGAACATATTACATGAAAATGATTTTCTGGGTAGAGGGGTAAAAATCCCGAAGCAGCAGTTCTAGGCAGTGGCCACACTGCAGTCATTTTTTGGTACTCTCTCCTTGCGCGACTTTCTCTCCGACATTTTTATCGGAAAACTAACAACCTTAGCTCAACTTTTAAAGAGGGCTTTCTCACTATATAAGTCAGCTATTGGCAAATTTTTATAATTTTAAAATGTTCAAGGGCCTCAATTATACCCTCAAAGTCGGCACTAGGTTGTTGTTTGGTTTTCTCGACTACGTTCACTAAAATGAACTTTTCTCCTAATTTGCAAATCGTCTCGACACGATATTTATATGGTTACAAACTAGAAACCAGTATATTTACACTCATGTACATTGGTATACAAAAATTGGATTTCACATTTCTAAGAACGTGCTTCAAAACAGTCCTAAATACAAGCGGACATTACGACGGCTATACGCGTAACAATTCTAGGTTTTAACTACGTTAATTTCATTAACAACAACTCAAACACCAGTTCATTCATATTTCTTGGAAGATCAGTTTCTAAATTCTATTAAATCATCACCAACATCAGTCCATAACAATCAACCATCAAACCTAGCTTTTTACAATCCAAACTCAATGAATCAACATATACTTAAACATAACTCAAACTCAATCTTATAACTCAAGTAAATTAAATGGTGGATGATATTAATACCTTTCTTGAAACTTGTTAATATTTAATAAAGTCCTAAGATCCTTGATGAGACCTTGGTCTACCTTTAGAAGCCTTAAACTTCCATAAAAAATCAAGAAAAAAAGTTAGTAATTTTTAGAGTCACTATTCACTCTCATCTTCAAACATTTTTCATAAATTGAAAACCAATGGATGGCCTTGAAATTTGGTATGAACCTTACCCTGGTATGAAAGAGATATGGTTAAATTTGGTGATTTATGAATGAGTAGAACATGGAATTTGAATTTAATTTTCCTTGTTGTTCTTGAATGACCAAAATGGGAGAAAATTGAGGAAGAAGCTTTACCTTTTTTTTGATTTATTTGGTGTGTGAGGGTGATATGATATGTATGTGTATAATGCAACTACTCTTTATCCAATGCTAGTTTCATAGGCTTTAGTCCTTGGTTGCACCAAAATCAACTGTTGAAATAGTGCTTGGTACATTTCCTACTATTCATTCCATTAACTTACAATTCTTCTTACTATTTGATTATCATTCCTTAATTGCATTTATGCTAATTAATTTTCATGGTTGGCATGGCTTGCATGGGAAGTTGCACGGGTTTATTATATTTATTCATTCACTTACGTATTCACTTAGTCACTCTTTCATAATCGAGATAAATCCTCTTAAGTGATTCGCGGAGTAATCCTTCCTTTAAATCCCTATATTTCGTAATCTTGTACTTTGGTTTTATTCATAGGATTTTAAATACTTGAGTAATGTTATTCTCGTATTGCTCGATAATTCGTAAAATAAGGTCATTTTAGAATATTGTTTTTTTTTGAAACTAATGACTTTTACATACACTCATTTGTTACGTATAATCTAAATATCCACTCAAAAACTTAAATTAAATACCCATATATGGCGTGGCCAATAATATACGGGATATAGCGTGTAATTATATTTATCAATAAATAATTATTACGTGATTATTATGTGATTTTTGGTGAATTATCTGATGATTGGCGTTGGTATGTGGATGTTTATATGTGATAAAGTATAGGTATGTTAATTTTATTATGTCCAGAATAAAATATAGATAATTAAGTTATTTTCTGGTAATTTTTGGTCTGTTATATGATTTTATATTGATTTATAAATTTATTAATTATTTTCTTAATAATTACAAAATTATTTTATAAAGTTGGGAATCGTCTAGCTTCAACCGTTTTTACGTTTTTACAACCCGAAACTCTTCCGAAAACTTCTTCCTAACCTAATCTGGTAATTCCAGACATTTTCTGTGTTTTAACTTTTTCGATCCGGATTATGGTTTGACCCGTGTGCGTCCCGGCGCACAATTTTCGATACGATAATTATACCGATATATCAACAAAACGTGACGAGATAATATTACTGTAATAACCCCAAAATTTTTGAACTTCTAGTAACCCTTATGAATAGTGTTTTGCTGATTATGCTGAATAAGAAAACTTTCCATGCCACACTATGTAGGAGTTCTTCTATTGTTATTCTGAGATCTTATTAGTACTTTATATGGGATATAAGTGTATGTAAAGATCGTTAGAATCCAAATTCGAACACTTTGATTTTTCCCGAAAATCCACCAAATACCGAAAGAATTGAGTATAAGGGAACAGGATAAAAAGGATTTAAATTCAAGGATTATAAGAGAGGATCATAAAAGGAATATAATGTATTGAGAAAGGTTAAGGGACCCCAAGTAATAAGATCCCGGGTATGATCCCTCAAACGATAAACGAAAACGAAAGTTAAGCGAACCGTATAACATATCAGCGGTCATTAACCAAGTAATTAGGAGCTAATTAAAGAGGTTAGTGAGGATGATGTCATCAAACCAATAAGAAGAGGACAAGCATGGGAAGATGACATAAGATTGATGACCTAAGCATGACCAAAAAGGAAGGAAGTGTGGTTGGTTATTAACCACACAATTTTACATGGTTAAAAGGGTAATTAAACAAAACAAAAACCTAGCAACCAAGCAAAACAAATCACAAACACAAAAACACATCTTGACTTCATTTTTCCAAGAGAAGCTCTCGGCCCTTTTCCATTTTCAAGAAGAAAAAACCCAAATCCAAGTTCCAAGCTTCATTAATTAGTGAGGTAATTATCTAAGGTTCCTTATGCATAGATATAGCTATCCGATAAGTTTAAGCTTCAAATTCCTTCACAATCTCTTCCTAAAATTCATGGAAGAAGAGGGTGAATAGTGTTTTTCAAGAACTTAAAATTTTGTTCTTGAGTTTTTGTTTAGATTAAGCTTTGGTAAGGACTTTCAAGCGTGATTCCAAGCTCCTTAGTTACTTTTACTCACCAAGGAAGGTATAATCTCATACCCTAGCCCTACTTTTTTATATTTAGAGTTTTTGTGTTTGGAATGGTTCATGAGAAGCTTGATTATTGTGTATTTAGAGGTGTGTTGGTTTTGTGATGTGTTTGGAGTTGTAAATCTTGTTGATTAGTTAAAGAACTTATGTAAGCTTTTAGTTCATGATTGGGAAGTAGTGTAAATTGGAAATATTGAGTTGTTGGGGCTGTTGTAGCATTGTATGTATGGATTTTGGTTGTATGGTTGAATTGTGCTTGATTGGTGGTTGATTTGGAGTAGGATAAAAATTGGTAATCGCGTAAATATAGCCGTCATAATGTCCGATTTACTTTAGACTGTTTTGTTCTTAACATCAGGACCCGAGAACTCACTGTTAGGTTTTGACTCCATGATTAGATAGTTCATGTTACGAGCTTCTTTTTGATATGTGGTTTGTTTGAATCCGATGTACGGTTTAGGAGAAACGACCGTTTTAAGTAACGACATTTCGCGAACGAACCATTACCCCTTGCCGTACTTTAAAACATTGGTTAAAGACCTTAAATGACTAATTGGAGTATGAAACATTTATGTAAAGTGTATTAGGCAGTTGGTAAGGCACTCGCGAAAGAATCGCCTTAAAACTCTTAATGGTTAATTTATTAAAAATGATGAAGCCGAGGGTACTCGAGCGACTTAAGAGAATCGTTGAGCGCAAAGCGAGCGTTATAGTCTAATTGGTTAAAGTATAGATTCATAAGCGATTTTGGTTTAATTCCAACTTATATGTGGTTTATCGGTTACCAGACTCATCCCAGGACTTTTACCACCCCCAGTCGCTCAGGCAAGTTTTCTACCCGTTATACTGTTGTTGTGATGTATATATGTATATGCATTATCTTGTGATAAATGCATGTTGGTTAATTAGCAAATTTTGCGATATATTGAAGCATGCTGATATGGTATATATATGCATGTCTGTTTCGTAATCTGGTTATCTATCTGTTGATTTCAATGCTTATAGTTGCATAATACCTATGCTAGAGATAAGCAGTAGTTGCGTATACCCTTAGTATATGGGACCCAAAGGTGAACATTTTTCTAAACCGGGAGTCGATGTTCCCGAGTATAATATATATATATATATATATTGATATAGTTTTCAAAACTATTAATCGAATAAGGTTTATTCGATAACTTTATTTTATTTATTTAATGAATATTATTTTGAATATTCATTCGAGGATTTATGACTCCGTTATTTTATTTAATGAATATTAGTTTTGAATATTCATTTGAGGACTTATGACTCCGCTTATTTACTAAATATTATTCTTTATTTTATTAAAGAATAATGTTTCAATAATCAAACTTATTTTCGATTATTCAAATAAAGATAGTACTTTCGTATAAGTATATCTTTGGTTATTTAATATTCATTTCAAGTATGAGTTTTAAAACTTCTACTTCAAATTGTTTATATAGAGATTATCCTTATGGGAATATTATTTAAATAATAATATTCATATATTTTCTAATATATTGGGACTGGTTTATTTTATTAAATCATCATTACTCCAAACATTCTTAAAAATGTTTTCGAGTCTTCAAAATGATTTTAAAAGTTAGAGCGGATCCCAAAACTCATTTTTATATTTAAGATCCTCCTTTCAAAGGGGATTTAAATACTCGCTCAAAACCTGAGGGATCCGGCTCTGTGGTGTATTTTATATTCACAACGAGGCTGTTGTTTTGACAAATGAATTGATTACTTACCCAACGTTCGGGAAGTAAGTCCATCTATTGAGTCGGCATAAGCAACATGGGCTCAGTGGGCGTCCATGAAAGTGTAAGTGGCTCAATGGGAGTCCATCAAATGCGTAAGTGGCTGAGTGGCAGTCCAACATAAGGTCCTATTGCGGCCAAGGTGATGACCAGTGGGGAATTCGTCCATCTACTAGTAGAAAAGGTTACTTATTGGTATCTTTGCCTGATCAGCATGATATCGGGTTTATGCCAAGGTTTTCTCCTTTCCAAATTCATTGGATATTACAACTCTGTTTATAATTTTCATAACAGAGGTTTTCAAGGAGTGTATGAAATGTATATATAATATAGGTGTACATATATATCGGGACTTAATGAAGTATCTCGTAACTTCATTATTTATAATGATATTTCAAGGATTAAATCTATTCAAATCTTATCTTGTAGTCTCATCTATGTGATGAACTTTTGAAACGGATTATACCTTGAACGGTGGTAGTTCAAGTTGTATTCGGAAAAGATATAAGTATATTGGAGTATCTTGTAACTTCATCTTTTAAACTTATATCTAGTAAATGATTATCTTGTGCATGTCAAAGATTTTCAGAAAAACGTTGAGACAAGGTTAGATATATGAGATCACCTTGCAACGATATTTTTATACATTTATAAACTGGAACTCTGTGTATATTATACATGTCAGAGGACTTCAAAGATTGTGAAAAGTATATATGTATATATATACTGAATATTTTACGACTTGGTCGCGTTAAGATATCAGCTTGGTTCATTTCTTCTTTACCAAGACTTTCATGAGTACGATGAGAATGCTCATATATTGTTAATTATTATATATATTATTTCGGTGGGCTTGTTGCTCACCCTTGCTTTCTTCTTTCATCACACAACAACAGATAGAAAAGATGAACAGGACCAAGCTTCCAATTCGCAAGAGGTTAGGAAACGTTCCGCAGCTTTCTGGAAGCGTTGATGCCGCTGTAGCTGAGGTAGAAATTACCAATAGGCTAGGCTTTCAACTTCTGATGTACCAGACTTATGTACCTATATGAATTGTAATAATGGCAAAGAAATGTAAATTTATTCAGAAACCCTTTTAAGTTGTAACGATTTATAACTGTGGAATAAAATAACTTGTGTTACTTTTGGTATTCATCTCTGAGACTATAACTTGTGGTGTGTGTGTGTGTATATTGTGGGGCCACAGTACTCAGTAGCTGGTCGACTGTCAAAGTTAAGTATTGATAAGGGAAATGGAACTCGTGACAACCCGAATCCCCGACCCCGGATTTGGGGGTGTTATAATTACATTATTTTCGTATAAAGTGTTTTATAAGAAGCCCAGTCTGGATAATTATCCAATACGGGTATCAAATCGGATCGTTTTTGCAGTTACCTAGCGGCTAAACAACTAATTTATCGATCCAAAATGATCCAACATGAACCAATATTCCATAAATATATATAGCCCTTTTATTATTTCATTTTATTCGTATAATCATAATCGATCAGTAGAAATATAGAATTTACAGAGAAAAACCCTAAAAATGTCGCATTCTTCATAATCAAATGCACAAACGAAGGCATTATCGAACTCTGATTCAAGCGTGCAATATATTAAATCGAAGCTCTTAAAAACCTCTTTCTGAATCCACTCTCTATTCAAGTGCAGAAATCAAGGTATTTTTCGTATTTAATTATTTTAATTCAAATTAATTATGGATTAAATTATGAAATTTTGTTCTTGATGTTTTTGATGTGATTTGATGGCATAATCATGTACATCTTTTCCTCCTGGTCATTTTGGTATATTATATGACTGATTTGGAGTTAAATAACATGTAGAAATTGATGTTTGATTATGGATATTAAAAATTAGGGTTCTTAAACCCTTGAATGTTCTTAATTAATTTCGGGCGTGTACATTTGGTTAGACCTGGGTAGAAATTGATGCTGCCATAACGTTTGTTTTGTTGTGAGGATTCATAATATGTGGTCAAAACAATTGTTCGAATTGAAATGGAGCCTTGCCGGAGTTCACAAACTCGGCGGCGGCGTGATTTTTTGCAGCGATATTCCGGCCAAACGACATTCCTTTTGCCCAGCCTGTCACCATAATAAGACTCATGAGGTGGATATCTTTCCATCTGCACCTTCCTGTGCGTTTCTGGACAGAGGAACGACGGCCGGCGACGTCGCCTGGGGCGGCTCGTTGAAACAGGTGGCGGGGGTGGGGAAAACTTCACTTTAACCCCTATTGTTTTCCTGTTTTCAGTTTTCGTACCCACTTTTGCAAAGGTTACATGTTCAATTTTACTATTAACAGTTTTAAAATCTTACACTTTACCCCTTTTATGAATTATTTTTAAATTTTTATTTATTTATTTATTTATTTTCCAAAAATCATTATTTTAATTCTGAAAGTTATTTTAATTCAAAAATAAATCTGAATTATTTAATTAATTAATTTTAGTTAATAATTAATTATTTAATTAATCAATTAATTTGAATATTAATTGATTAATTGATTTAATTAGTTATTAAATAATTTTAATTGATTATTTAATTAGATTTATTTATTTATTTGGATTTAAAAATTCCAAAAAATAGTTTCGAGCTTTAAAATATTATTGTAAATTATTTTCAAGGCTCGATAATTATTATAAAATTATTTTAAAGTCAGATTCGGGTGTTTGAACATGTTATTTAATGATAAAATGATTCGGAGATCCGTATTAATTCAGACAAATGTTCAAAAATTCGTATTAAATACTTGGAAAATCGTTTTAACCCCGAATCTTCCTCAAATAATTATTTTAATTGAATATCTTACGTGCTACATGTTATATGTGATCTGATTGATGCATAATATGACTATACGTGCATTGTTTGACGGTTTTGTTTATAACTTTCAATCCGTACGTCGGATTTGGGTGAAACGAAGGGTAGATGAAAGCTTATGACGTCTATGTGATAATTAAAATGATATAAAATTGAGTAATGATAGATACTTTTGATGCCTAGCAGTGTAAGCGAGGCATAGGAAAGAAAGCCAGTGATCCGTAAATAGAACGGAAGCGTAGAAAGAGTAGGCAAGTGATTGATAAATAAAAACAAGACATAGAAAGAAAACAAAAGTGATTGATGAGTAAAATTGTGAGATGAATACAAATAAAGTTGGAAATCATCTATGATAAGGACAGTACTTCTGAACCTTCTTCAAGATATATTGCAAATTTTTTCGAACGTTCTCATAACATGTTGCTAGTATTCAAAATAAATCATCTTTTATATTACAAGCGCTTTAAACTATTCAACCTTGAATCCTGATCATATCATTGAACTTAAGCTGTAAGCCTTAATTCTTGTAAACCACCAATGGTTGATTTCCCAGATATTAAACATAAAAATATGATACTACTCCACAAATATATACCAATCATAAACAAAATATTGAAATAGAATTACTTGAGCATACAGAAACTGATATACCCTATACTACCCTATATCATCAAAGATCTATATCCGCCTTTATCATTGAACCATTGTTCATCAGATACTTGATTCTTCATCAGGTTTAAAGTCGTCCTTCATATTTACACCTTGATATACCCTGGTGATACCTATGAAATGGTTTATGCTCTGAAATAAATATTTTATCAATGTTAATTATGATTCTGTTTTATTGAATTACAATGGTTATTATATTGAATCATTTTAGAATTGGATAGTTTTATAAATGTGGACCAGATTTGTGGTCAGACCAGATTCGTGGTCATATTAGGACAAAGCATGCCTTGGATCCAGTATAGAGAGCAGAGCTCTGTGCCCTGCTCGGGGTTAGTGCGTGACTGATCAGCAGCCTAACCTTGGTTTTTAATATAAAAAGTAAATATCCAATTCTAATCATTGCTTATCAAGAAACTTGATTTTTCAGAATCATTTCAATTGATCACTATTTAACCTCAATTATTGTTATTATGAATTGCTGAGCTAGTTAGCTCACTATTGCAAAACCTTTTCAAATTTTCAACAATTGAAACGGAAATTGTTGATAACGAGGATTCACAGTCCAATGTACGAGCTAGGATTCCGAGTTAAATTGGATCGAGCTAGCAGGAGCTTATTATTGTAAATGAGTTATGCAGGATTGCCAGAGGGACATCATTATAAATTGTAAGTTGAACTAGAAGGGATTTGGTACGATGAAATAAAAGTTAAGGTTGTGGCTTGTTTTCATACTTTAACCTGTTGCGATCTGCGATTGTGTAAAGAAGGGTCAATGCATATAATATTTTATATACAGGTTTAAATATGGTGTGTGTGTGTTGTGGACCCCAAACTTCTGACCCGGGTTTGGAGGGTGTCACAGGCTTGGTATCAAAGCACAGGTTATAAGTCACTAAAACAAGCCTAAATTATCGAGAAAGGATAGAGGGTTAGGATTAGGATTAAGAAATAGAAAGATAGGTCGTCGAGAGGTTGGGTGCGACTGTACAATAAGTTTTGGTATGATTCGTGATGAGATTCGAGATTCTTATCTAGCGACACGATTTTCAGATAGCGGTGATGGAAGATTCTTTTATCCCGGGATTGTCTGATCATTCAGAGCATTCAGACGGAGGACCCTCATTTGATTCACGCCCTGCTCTTCCATCGGTGTTAGCCATATCACCTTCGGTTACGATGATTGCACCTTTTATCTTATCCTCTGATGCGAGACTACCAATTCGAGAATTCCCCACATGCCGATTCTAGTTCTACGGGATGTTCAACTGTGAGTGCATATTTTCTGTCTTCCCTACATCTTGTTCTATACCTTCAGTTTAAAACTCGTCCTATGAAGGAACAACACCTATGGGGATGGATTCGAGAACTACAGCATATGGTGAGTGTACAAGATATTAAGAAAGGTGAGAAGAAACCTAGAGAAAGGATTCATGTGCTCCGAAGGGTAGCTGCTACTAGGTTATGTAGAGCTACTAGTAAGTATGCCACCCATAATTATCTGGTGGAGTGAGCTAGATGGATTTTAAAGGAGTTTTAGAAGATCGAAAATGAAGAGTTTTCTTGGAATTAGATGATGGTGTTATGACCAAACATGATACGTATAATAGTAATGTGATGTGATATTATCTGATCTTGTTATATAAAATAGATTTGATGATTATTGGATAGACCTGTTATACTTAGTAATCGTAAGAGATGATGATGGGAAATTTACCAGTATGGAAGACTAGAAGTGAAGTTATGAATAAGATAATATGCAACGGTAACTGGAGTTTTGTCGACCAATGAAGATGAAATGGACCCAATAAGGGATGTAAGATATATGGAAATAAATGGGCTCTTATCTGATTTTTTTACTAATTGAATTTCCTTGTGGTAGTTGAGAAAGACGACAACCAACTCAAATAATAATGATGACCAGGTGTATGATTTTCAAAATTTTAAACCAGTTTTCCAAAGAGATTTTCTTAACAATTTTTTTCTAAAAAGTCCTTTAAATAAAACAAGTTTTAAAACTTGGTTGTCCAATTACTCCTTGAGTTTCTCGATTGTTATAAGATTTGGATTATTTAGAAGAGTACTTATTCTAGAAGTTAGTATGGTTAATTTAGAAGACCAAATAGACCCGCTATTATGGAGAAGATTTGAATGTTCCTAGTAGAAGAATGCAAATATTGTTTGATAAGTTTAATGACAGAACCAATGTACATAGAAACTGTTCATTCAATTTCTTAGACGATTAGAGTTTAAAGAATACAACAATTTAAAAGAAGCCGGCTATGATCAAAGAAGATTGAGAAATTTTCAGACTTTTCTAAAGGAATAACGTTATTAGAAAAAGAGGCGATATGTTGAACGATCAGCAAAATAAGCAAAATTTGAAGTTATGAGTGTAAATCTCGTAAGACTGCAAATAAAGTCAAATTATAAACATGGAAGCGCAACGCGAAAGATACAAGACCCAGTACATGGGAATTTACTCTAATGATCGATTTAAGAAGGCAATTCAAAGAACTTTCTAAAGTTAATATATGACTCAGAATGGGATCTATTAATCGGACAAGCGTTGAAGCTGTAAACAGATAAAATATGGATGGCGGCCAATGATATCATTCTTTCCTATAATCCCATATATTCTTATGAATCTCGAGTAACGTATGAAATTCTCTCATGATTAGCTGTATAAGGTGATAAAAAATTTTTTGAATCCCTTTCAAACTCCAATATATTTCTTTCTGATTGAGACAAACAGTGTTATGGTGCGACGCTTTATCAAAATGACAAAGAGTCTGGTGGGACGACACCTAATCATGTGTTGTACGCCATATAGTATGAAAGAATGGCCATCTTGAGTACAAATATGGTTGTCTCATTCATATATAAATCACCATTTATTCTTCCTCTTTCAATTATAATTTATTAATTTAGGGAATCCTTCCGATTGTTTCCTTGTACTCTTATTCCTTACAAAAGGTTTCCAATCAGAATCATATACACAAATTCCTTCTTGTGTAAGGTCTATCCTTTGAATGTTTTAAGAAGGAAGTGAAATGGACCCATGTAGCAGATGGGGTTATATGATGAATGTGGATAATTTCAAGCCAATAAATGGTGGACATATATGTGTACAGAAGAACCATTATGCCGATAACGTGGTTGTTGCAAGGATATCAAATCAGAAGCGAAAAATCTATATACGTGTTACGTTTCAAGTCTGAGATTTTGGCGTGAATGGAAGTAGTTATCGAACCGTATGAGGTAAATTAACTAGAGGAATAAGAAATTAAAGCTGCGTCTATTGGATAAGGAAAATGATTGACTGGATAACGGCATCAAATGAAGAAATTCAGAATAATAACCAGATAATCGATTAGTACATTGTAAAGATGAAGCATACCTCAATCATGTGGGAGATACTTGTCATGAAGGTTCAAGATCGAAGAAATGCTAGTTACAAATAAACTTTGAGTGTGTTTTTCAAGGAATGGTTAGGCTTTCCCACTCAATTAAGTGAGTTATGGTAAATTTGATGCTCATTACTGGGCCAGTAAAGAAGGTTCTGTATGAAAAGACATAAGTAGATATGAAGGTATGGTGGTTTAACTGCAACAATTTTTAAGAAGTGATGCTTTAAAACCAACGGAATTCTTTCACAAGATTATGAGAGTGTTGGGATGACCATGTGTTGGTTATCAGAAGTTAAACGAGTTAACTAATAAGAACAAGTGTATATTGTCAAGGATAGACGAATTTTTAATTAGAGAGATTGAATTGAAACACGAACTAGATAAAATCTAGAATAATTTGTAATTGTACTCATTAGTGATATTTGGTTATAATCAGAAAATATGAAAAATAGTATGATATAATAAGAATTGTTCACTATGATCTTAAGTTGAACTAAAATATGGGTTGTACTGGTTAGTATTTATGTGATGATGAAATGGTGAGTTTAGAAGATGGAAGTTGATTGGTCTACTTGTGGGTTGATTGTTGGTGTCGGCTTGAGTCTAGCTGATAGTCAATAATATAAAGGAGATGCTGCCCAAAATTTTCAAAAAATACCCTACTTTTAAAAATAGAAAGTATACTTCCGTGTGTTATTTATATTCATGTTGATACTCCAAATAATTATGATCTCGGTTCTTCAAAGAGGTTGTTACAGCCAATCCGACTATATATAATTTGTCTTTTATTTCATTTAGCTAGTCATCACTTGGTGCAATTGATCAATTAAGTGAGTTAATTGGTTAATTTTACCAATTAATGGTTAGTTAGATGGAAATCGATTTCTATTAGATTAAGTCAAATTTTGACGTGATATCAAATCCGAAATCAAAGCAATGAGGAATTTGGAGAAAGTAAGAACACCAGTAGATTTCAGAAATTGCTGCAAGTGTGTGAGGCTTTACTTGGATGAATATTCCCTTTATAATGGACAAGAGAAATAAAAAGGTTATTGGTATGGACAAGTGAGAAGAATGTTTTTGAGAACTAAAGATTTAAGATAGAGGAAAGAGAAGGAAGGAAGGGAGGTGGAATAAAGAAGAAATTAATAACTACACCAATATGGATTTTATTAGACAATCAAAAGGATTTTATCATCTGCAATAAAGTTTTATTAAAGGACGTCTTGTTTCTAAATTGTTTTGATAATCATACAATAAATGATTTATCAAGTATTTCTGTTTTGGATAGAATGTGAGATACAGTTTTAATTCAGTTTCTCATTGATGTTGATACTTAGATTGTTGTTAATTATCAAAAGTGGAATTAATATAGATGATTGATGTTTACTTAAGTATGGGATGTAGGGAGCATCAAAGTTCGTATTGATATCTAATTTGATATGACATCAAAATGAGTATTAATATTGAGAGTTCAGTTTTGAATGAGCTATGAGAATGAACATAAATAGGAAAGAAGGAGGAATCAAAAGGATGATAAAGAAACCTTATAAGATGCCAAAATATAGGTAAGATATGGGTATTATGTGAGACAGGAGTAAAGTGAAGAATTTGAGGATAAATTTGTAAATTGATATATGGAATGCATCTCAGAAGTACGATTAAGTGCCGAGGGCTGAAAGAAAATATCTAGTGACCAGAAATGAGGAGAAAATGGGAGAAACATGTAAGTAAATGTTATACCTACCCAAGAATTAGGATGGAGCATCAAAGGCTAGATAGATACATTTCGCCAGGAGACGTCGTAATGAAATCACATGAGAATTAAAGGTGAGGAAAGCGTTAATTGTATCATTATCGATAGGTTATCCAAACCTAATCATTTTCTTTTATTAATAAATTATTCATCCAATAAGTGGGTTAGTTGCGGCTTGAAGAAATGGTGGTACGTAATCAGATCCAGAAATTTATTATAAATGATCAATATTGTTTGATGTGAGATTTGACATGAGTATACAATGAATTATGTCGAACCAGAATAGTATATACCACTCCTAGATGAACGGGCATTAAGTAAGGCAGAACTAAAAGATAGGAATTTGACAACACTAACTGAAGGGATTCAAGCTACTCCGAGAATATGATATGAGACATAGATATCAAAGAAGACTTTCTGATAGTATGGCACAAAGAAAGAATAAACGTTATATGTGACTAGACATCAAGAAAAGTATTGCAGTTAGTTTCGTATGAGAACTTTTTAGAACCAAAATAAATGATAATATGGGTTAAAATATGCAGGTGATGCCTCCACGTTAGTGTATTTTATTCTAAATAGTAAGAGATTTTCGCTCCGCAAATATACTCGATCGTTATTCAAGGAAAATAAGATATGGTGATAAGCTTGTGCGTCAATCATATCCAGTCAAGATTTTCTCGTTGATTCTTAATTCTAAAGTAATCTCGAGAATGTTAGAAATCGAATACACCATGGTCTCAACATATCATTCACAGATAGAAAAGAAGATTAAAAGAACGATTAAAGGGCCTTAAATGCGATTGGAAGCCATTACAAATTAGGTTTATTGGATGAAGAAACAGGTGGGAATGAGGTTCAACAACCAGTAAACTATTGGAAACATTCACGAGCATGAATTACTAGAATTAGAAAGAAAATAGAATTAATAGGCATTATGATGGTCCTTTTGAAACAATAGAATAGGTAAGATAAGTGTAAGAGGGTTGGCTTCACCGCCACACGTTTAACAGGTTCATAAGGTGTTACATGTGTATACTAATGAAGACTAATTTAGCTCCATTATATATAAAATGGAGACTTGAGTTGAGTTATATGAGCAACAAATAAATTATGATGTCAACAAGAGGCTGTTAAGTAATGCGTGATGCTGCAAGTAAAAGTTTATGAAAAATTGTAAGGTTGAGGGATCAACCTGAGGAAATGGAAGTGAGATACTTGGATGTATCATTATTCGATCCTTAGTGTGATTCTGAGGACAGAATCCTTTTAAGGGGGAAGGATGTAATATCCGGGATATAGCGTGTAATTATTTTTATCAATAAATAATTATTATGTGATTTTATTATGAGGAAACACACACACATATATTCGAGATTCAATTATACCAATACAGAGTACGCACACAAACATACAACAATATATTTGACATGGAAAATCCACATCCCAACTTGTATTATTAATCAAAACAATTATCAATAATACATCAATACATAACACCTCAATGGTGTCCCAAACTGATACTTGAGCCAACCAATGCTCAAGCATCTCTCACACGATACCTAAGATGACTACATCTCTTAAGCATACGTCAAAACAATAACATGACTATGTATATATAGCCATCACAAACTTAGCCAACAAGACATACTGAATCTGATTATAATAATAATTGTCTAATCATTCAATTATTACCCATTCCCATTATGATAATAATTATCAACACATACAATTATTACTCAATCCCATTATGATAATAATTGTCAACAAATAAAATTATTACCCAATCCAATTATGTCTTGTATCACCAAGCCCATATCACATATTGGGTTTAACCCCAACTATCCTCTCCTTAACCCAATACTCCAGATCAGGTTGAATGGTAACCATCAAAACATCAACGTCCGTTCGCCGATGCCTCCCCTTGAACAAGAAACCATTCATCTCGCTCTTCTAACTTTTGAGAATCACTAAGACTCGTATAATGACCTCCAATAACTCCAAACTAATGTTCTTCATTGTAATGGCATATCCATGCACAAAATCACGTTCATGAACCACGAGTGCCTCCTTTCAGCATTGAGTCACCCGATCCGTGCATTCACAATCCTTCGGCTTCTTTTGAAGAACATCACGAGTATCATCCAAAAATTTTCACCTGATTGATCAACCATCAAACCATCAAAACTATTGCAATGATTTCGTCCATCTTTCACCTCGAGTCCGAACGAATTGATCCACTGTGCAAGTCAACCACCATACCACACGTAACTTTGTCAGCAAATCCATCATCGTACTCCATAATACCAATTGAACCTCAAACGTTCCTCCAGCCCAATTCATCATGAACCTGAACCTTGGCTCTTGATACCACTTGTTAGGTGGTAATACACAAATATATTCGAGATTCAATTCTACCAATATAGAGTACACACACAAACACACAACAATATATTTGACATGGAAAACCAACGTCCCAACTTGTATTATTAATCAAAATAATTATCAATAATACATCAATACATAACACCTCAGTGGTGTCCCAAACTGATAATTGAGCCAACCAATGCTCAAGCAACTCTCACACAATACCTAAGATGACTACATCTCGTAAGCATACGTCAAAACAATAACATGACTATGTATATATAGCCACCATAAACTTAGCCAACAAGACATGCTGAATCTGATTATAATAATAATTATCTAACCATACAATTATTTCCCATTCCCAATATAATAATATTTGTCAACACATACAATTATTACTCAATCCCATTTTGATAATAATTGTCAACAAATATAATTATTACCCAATCCAATTATGTCTTGTATCACCAAGCCCATATCACATATTGGGTTTAACCCCAACAGATTTTTGGTGAATTATCTGATGATTGGTGTTGGTATGTGGATGTTTATATGTGATAAAGTATAGGTATGTTAATTTTATTATATGCAGAATAAAATATATATGATAAAGGTATTTTTCTGGTAATTTTTGGACTGCTATATGATTTTATATTGATTTATGAATTTATTAATTATTTGCTGGATAATTACAAAATTATTTTATAAGTCAAGAATCATCCAACTTCAACCGTTTTTACATTTTTACAACCCGAAACTCTTCTGAAAACTCCTTCCTAACCTAATCTGGTAATTCCAGACATTTTCCGTGTTTTAACTTTATCGATCTAAAACGATCCAACACGAATCAATATTCCATAAATATATATAGCCCTTTTATTATTTTATTTTATTCGTATAACCATAATCGATTAGTAGAAATATAGAATTTACAGAGAAAAACCCTAAAAACGTCATGTTCTTCATAATTAAACGCACAAATGAAGGTGTTATCGAACTCCGATTCAAGCGTGCAATATATCAAATCGAAGCTCTTGAAAAACTCTTTCTGAACCCACCATCTATTCAAGTGCATAAATCAAGGTATTTTTCTTATTTAATTGTTTTAATTCGAATTATTTATGGAATACATTATGAAATTTTGTTCTTGATGTTTTTGATGTGATTTGATGGCATAATCATGTAGATCTTTTCTTCCTGGTCATTTTTGTATATTATATGACTGACTTGGAGTTCAGTAACATTTAGAAATTGATGTTTGATTCTAGATATTAAAAATTAGGGTTCTTAAACTCTTGAATGTTCCTAAACAATTTTGGGTGTTTTCATTTGGTTAAACCTGTGTAGAAATTGATGTTTCCATAACGTTTGTTTTGTTGTGAGGATTCAGAATATGTGGTCAAAACAATTGTTGGAATCGAAATGGAGCCTCTCCAGAGTTAACAAACTCGGCGGCGGCGTGATATTTTGCAGCGATATTCCAGCCAAACGACCTTCCTTTTGCCCAGTATGTCCCGATAGTAAGACTCATGAGGTGGAACTCTATCGATCTGCACCTTCCTGTGTATTTTTGGACAGAGGAACGACGGTCGGCGATGTCGCCACCGGCAGCTCGTCGGACCAGGTGGCGGGGTGGGGAAAACTTCACATAACCCCTGTTGTTTTTCCCGTTTTCAGTTTTCGTACCCACTTTTGCAAAAGTTACATGTTCAATTTTACGATTAACAGTTTTAAAATCTTACACTTTACCCCTTTAATGAATTATATTTTAAATTTGTTTTTATTTATTTATTTATTTTTTATAAAAATCAATATTTTTAATTCTGAAAGTTATTTTAATTTAAAAATAAATCTAAATTATTTAATTAATTAATTTTAATTAATAATTAATTATTTAATTGATATGGACCTAAATATAGCCTAGATAAACAATTAATGTCGAATTAATTAGGCCTGATATGGTCCAGTAATGAAGCCCAGCTAACAAGGCCCAAAACCCTGAATATTAATTAATTTCAAAATTAATTAATAAAGGAGAAAAACAACTATTAGGATGAGTCCTAGTGGGGATATAAATCCTTGTAGATTGGCCTCCAAGGAACCTCATGGGATAAGGGATCAGCTTCCTACTTCTTAGGACTCGAAAGTCCATTCTAATTCAGAGACTTGCCCACCGAGTCTCCTAACCCTAGTCCAATTCAAGGACTCCCAACATCTATATAAGGGGTCTCACCCCCACCAATCAGAACTACGTTTTTTGTCTTGGTCTCTAAATTACAGAGATACGTAGGCATCTCGTAAAGGTAGAGTTAAGCTATAAAACACGAGAGCAGCCATTAAAGGCCTTGAGCTCCCGAACCTTAGTATTAAATACAACAATTAATATACCCTATGTTTTTATCCATAACATTTGGCACCGTCTGTGGGAAGATAGAACAATAACCATGGCTTGAACACGGAGTGGCAATAACACCCATGGAGGTACACCAGCTGCGGCAACCCAAGTGATTTCGTCAACAATGGAGATACCTCCGCATTCAACCTATGCTGCTACCCCAGGAGGAGCCCAGATAGGAGTAACTGGATCTCAATCTCAAGGGACGAATTCCCAACTTCAACAGCTACATACACCTGTGAATTCTCGACCTTTTGGGTATGAATATTCAACTGTTGTGACCACTAACCCCCCGTATGGGATGCCCCTTTACCCCGAGGTCGGAGGAAGTGGACATGTAGGACGAAGTGAAGCACGGAGGCAAACACCCCCTACATTCAAGGTTTGGCTCCTATCCTGGAGGATCAGGAATTTTCTGGTCCTTATACTGAGAGAGATTCTGAATCTTCGGATGATGAAGTGGCCCCAAGAAGGAGGCGTGCTGGAAAAGAGCCGATGGCTGATGGAAACCAACATCTAGGAGTACCCTAGGGGTGAATCCCCAAGAAGTGCAGAAGAGAATCAAGGACCATGAGGCTGAGATTCAAAGGCTGAAGCGTGACTTGGTGGCGCACCAGGCTCCCAGACTCCCAATACCACCTAAGGGGAGAAATCCTCCTCCAATCATTGACATGGATGGTCCGTTACAAAGAAGGGCTGTAGTCCCAAGAGCAGATATAAGCAATCTTCTTCCTCTTGGAGATCCTGATGATCCTACTCCACCATTCACTGAAGAGATAATGAATGCCCATATCTCAAGAAAGTTCAAGATGCCCACTATCAAAGCTTATGATGGAGCGGGAGATCCCGCTAATCACATCAGGACATTCTCTAATGCACTGTTGTTGCAGCCCGTGAATGACGCTATTAAGTGTTGGGCCTTTCCTCAAACCCTGTCGGGTATGGCTCAAAGATGGTATAGTCGTTTGCCCCCGAACTCTATTGGGTCCTTCAGAGAATTAAGTCAGGCTTTTATTAAGCAGTTCATCAGCGGGAGAGTGCATGAGAAAAGTTTAGCATCCCTCATGAGCATTGTGTAGGGAATGAAGGAATCCTTGAGAGACTACCTGAATCATTTTATGAAGGAAGCTTTAAAAGTCCCGGACCTTGATGACAAGGTAGCCATGATAGCACTGCAACAGGGAACTAGAGATGAGTTCTTCAAGATGTCCTTGGCCAAGCGCCCCCCTGAAAGCATGTTGCAGCTCCAAGATAGGGCCGGGAAGTACGTCAAGGCTGAAAGAGAGCATGGGGAAGACCGTAGCGAGCAACGAGCCCGCTGGAGGCAAGAAGCGGAAAACTAATTTGGAATATATCGCTAAGGACAAGTATCCTAGAACTAATAAAAACCCTGATTCAACCCCAAATAAGGGAGGACCTGGGCAAAAGTTTACTGAATATGCAAAGATGAATGCTCTTAGAAGCCAGATATTAATGTAAATTGAGAAAGATAGAGATATTCGTTGGCCTAAACCTCTGAAGGTTGATCCTACCAAACTAGGTAAGAGCAAATATTGCAGATTTCACAAGGATGTAGGTCATGACACCGATGAGTGCAGATAGTTGAAGACGAAATAGAGTTTCTCATTCGTAAAGGAAGATTGAACAAGTACACTGGAGATGGAGGAGATAGGAACAACAACATGAGAAAGAACATAGATGATCGTAGGAGAGATCAAGATGATCAGGGGCGAAATCCCCAACCTAGGGGACCGGTGATAAATGCAATCTTTGGAGGACCGCGATCCCGAGGGTCTGTGATAAATACAATCTTTGGGGGACAAACTGATGCTGGTTTATCAGAGAATTCAAGGAAAACATATGCTAGAGAAGTCATGCATATTGTTGGGGAAGCCCCGAAGAGGGCTAGGACAGAAGTGACAATGGCATTTGATGATTCTGACTTGGAAGGTGTGAAATTTCCTCATGACGACCCGCTGGTCATAACACCGATAATAGGGAACAGCCCAGTGAAGAGGGTCCTTGTAGATAATGGAGCCTCGGTGGATATCTTGCTTCATGATACCTTCTTGAGGATGGGTTATAATGAATCAAAATTGACCCTGACTGACATGCCAATATATGGATTTGCAGGAGTAGAATGCCCCGTAGAAGGGATAATTAAGTTGCCAACAACCATAGGAAAGGAACCAAGGCAAGCAACACAGATGTTGGACATCGTGCTGGTAAAGGCTAGTTCAACTTACAACGTTATTATGGGAAGAACAGGGATACATGCCTTCAAGGCAGTACCTTCTTCCTATAATTCAGTTATGAAGTTTCCCACCCGGAATGGGATTGGAGAAGAAAGAGGAGATCAAAAAATGGCTAGAAGTTGTTAGGTCGCCTCACTGAGGGCAGATGGAGTTGGGCGGCAGGTTCTACCTATTGAAGATCTGGATATCCGAGAGAATGATGAGAAAAGAGGGAAGCCGGCAAAAGACTTGGTTTCGATTCCTTTAGCCCCCGAGAATCCTGAGAAGGTGACTTTCGTTGGAGCCACGCTAGAGGAGCCCCTTGGAGGGAAGTTGGTGAAATTTTTGCAAGAAAATAGTGATGTGTTTGCATGGCCGGCAGCTGATATGTCAGGAATAGACCCGGAACTGATCACTCAAAAGCTGCATGTGGATCTAAGTCGGAAGATAGTGAAGCAAAAGAAAAGAAGCTTTTCTCCGGAGAGGCAAGAAGTTATTAAAAAAGAAGTAGAGAAGCTCTTAGAGGCTGGTTTCATTGAAGAGATTCAATTTATAGAATGGTTAGAAAACCCTGTAATGGTAAAGAAGGCAAATGGAAAGTGGAAAATGTGTGTGGACTTCACCGATCTAAATGATGCGTGCCCAAAAGATTGTTTCCCATTGCCAAGGATAGATACATTGATAGATGCTATTGCTGGCCATGCGATGCTAAGTTTTATGGATGGATTCAGTGGATACAACCAGATCAGGATGCATAAGGGTGATATCCCAAAGGTATCATTCATTACCGACTTTGGTGTTTTTTGTTATCTTGTTATGGCATTTGGTCTCAAGAATGCAGGAGCCACCTATCAAAGGTTGGTAAATAAAATTTTTAAGGAACTTATTGGAAAGACCATGGAAGTTTATGTCGATGACATGTTAGTCAAGAGTCTAGTAAAGACTGACCATATAACCCATTTGAGGGAAGTTTTCAAGGTCCTGAGATACCACAAGATGATGTTAAATCCTACAAAGTGTGCTTTTGGGGTAGGATCTGGAAAGTTTTTAGGATTGATGGTCTCCATGAGAGGAATCGAGGCCAATCCTGATAAAATAAAGGCAATCCTGGATATGGAGCCACCAAAAACTATCAAAGATGTTCAAAAGCTCACTGGAAGAGTTGCAGCGTTGGGGCGATCAATCTCAAAGTCTGGGGACAAGTGCTTGTCATTCTTCAAGTCCTTAAAGAAGGTTAAGTATTTTTTATTGAGTGAAGAAAGCCAGAATGCATTCGAGAAATTAAAGAAATATATGGCCCAGGCCCCGTTGTTAGCCAAGCCGGCTCTGAACGAAGTTTTATACTTATACCTAGCCGTTTCAGAAAGTGCTTTGAGCGCTGTATTGATTAAGGAGGAACTGAAAATCTAGAATCCCGTATACTATGTCAGCAAAATTCTGCATGGAGCTGACTTGAATTATTCAACTATTGAGAAGTTTCCTTTAGCCTTGGTAATGGCCTCAAGAAAGTTACGTCCTTACTTTCAGGCTCATCAAATTGAGGTGCTAACAAATCATCCCCTGAGAAATATTATTCATAGTCCCAAGGCTAGTGGGAGGCTGATCAAGTGGGCAATAGAACTGGGAGAATTCGATATCAAGAAGTCGGGGGGGTAGGAAGATACTATACCTCCAAATACAGAAGGTGATAAAGGGGATAAAGGGAAGGAAGTTAAGGAAAAGGAATATTGGGTCCTCTATTTTGATGGAGCATCAAAAACAAATTCAAGTGGCACATGATTGGTTTTACAAAGCCCCGACGATTTCTTGATTAAATATGCTATGAAGTTAGACTTCCCAACTACGAACAACGAAGCAGAATATGAAGCTTTGATAGCTAGCCTCGGCCTAGAAGGAACACTAAGGGTCAAGAACTTAAAAGTCTGTGGAGACTCAAAGTTGGTCATATCCCAAGTCAAGGGAGAGTTTGAAGCAAGGGATGATACAATGACTGAGTATGTCCGCCTAGTAAGGGAGGTAATGACTCAATTCGATGAATGCCATGTTGAGCACATTCCAAAGGAAGAAAATGCTAAGGCAGATGCATTGTCAAAGTTTGCTTCATCTGAGATAAAGAAAAGTTCAGGAAGTGTATACTTCTGCGTTCTGAAGACACGGAGCATTGATGTTAAGCTTGTAGCTCCTATAGGACTGGGGGCGTCATGGATAGATCCCATTAAGGCCCATATTCAAACCGGCTGGTTGCTAAATGATGCGACTGAAGCCCGAAGGTTGGCTATTCAAGCACTGAGATACTCCTTGTTAGATGGAATTTTGTATAAAAGATCATATGTGGTTCCTTACTTAAGATATCTCAGGCCCGATGAGGCACGTTTAGCTCTTGAGGAAGTACATGAAGGTATCTGTGGACGACACCTGGGGGGTAGAGCACTAGCTCATAAGATAACTCGTTTAGGCTTCTATTGGCCAGAGATGATGGCTGATGCCAAATAATACGTAAAGAAGTGTGATCCTTGTCAGAAACATGCACCAGTCATTCGACAACCCCCCGAGATGTTGAATTCTATCAGTTCTCCCATCCCGTTTGCCATGTGGGTATTGGATATCCTTGGACCTTTCCCTATGGACAAGGCACAAAGAAAGTTCCTGATTATAGCCATTGATTATTTTACTAAATGGATTGAAGCCAAGCTATGGGCCAAAATCACAACTAAGCAGGTTGCACAATTCCTGTGGGAAAACATCATGTGCCGATATGGAATTCCCCGTATCCTGGTTACCGATAATGGAATACAGTTCAATAGTGAGGAATTCAAGAAGTATTGTGGGGAGAATGAGATTGAGTTATGATTTACCTCCATGGCTCATCTGCAAACTAACGGGCAAGCGAAAGTCGCAAATCGAATAATCCTGGATGGACTGAAGAAGAGGATCGAGAAGTGGAGGAATAATTGGGTGGAAGAAATACTCCCAATACTGTGGGCTTATAGAACTACTTGTAGAGTCACTACCGGAGCCACTGCCTTCATGTTGGCATATGGGGCAGAAGCGGTTGTTCCCGTAGAGATATCACATTCGTCTCCCAGGATTCAAGCCTTTAACGCTGAAGAAAATGAGGAAGGGTAAAGATTAGCCCTGGATCTAATTGAAGAAGTATGAGATGAAGCACATGCGAAGATAGTGGAATATCAGAAAAAGACTTCGTTCTACTGCAACCCGAGGGTTAAGGAGAAGTTCTTCAAGCAAGGTGACTGCGTCCTAGAGAAGTGGAAGCCTCTGGAGTAGGGCAGAAAGGAAAGCTCACCCCAAATTGGGAAGGACCATATAAGGTAAAAAGCGTTCATGGGAGAGGAACCTACAAGTTAGAGACTATGGATGGTTTTGAAGTCCCGAGAACTTGGCATGCACAAAACCTGAAGGTTTACTATGTGTAAATCAGTTGAGCACGATTCTCACTTGTCAAAAAGACAAATAGGTTGAAAAGCACCTTGAAGCTTTGCTTGCGTGGGATTTTATATTCTAATTCCAATAGGATTTATATTGTTAATTCATGATTATTAGGGGTCGAACCCATACCATGCAAGGTTTTGGAGAACCAGACTTTATATTAATGAGTTTGAAATTATTTCAACCTTTGAATATTCAAGTTGTGATAATGCTTTGTGTGATGTTAACAAAGACCATGCTTTGATCATTAAAAGAAGAAGACTTCAAGAATTCTTCTATCATAAGGAGTGCTTATTGCACAACTTAAAGGACCAAGTAGTTCAAGTCATATTGAACATTCTCTTTAAAAGCATAATAAGTGCTAAAAAATTAAAGGAGAAGGGTATGAAGAAGAAAGAAGCATAAATAAACCCCGAAGGGTAATAAGTTCTGAATATAAACAAGTTCAGAATACAATAAGTTATGAATAAAAATAACAAACTAGATCACTACTCCTCCATGTGAGAGCCCTCATTCCCCTGTTCCTTCTCGGCACCTTCCTTCTCAGCATCCTTCGCGGGAGAAGCAGGAGGAGAGGTAGTGCTAGGATCCAGAATATGATCATCAGGCTGGGGAGAGTTGAAGAGAGCATCCAAGCTATCCTCTGTCTCTGGCTGCTCAGGACATATAAATTCCTTGGGATCTACTAGGCCGGGATGCTTCTCCGAGACCGCCTTTACAGCTGCATCCCATCCCTGGGTAAACTGTAGAGAATAAAGACCCTCATCGTGGATTTCCATGATATTCTTGAATTTATCAGAATCCATGTAATAATCAATGAGTTTTTCCTTATCACTCCTAAGCTTAACCAGCTCGGAATGAGCCTTAGATAGCTCATCCTTCTTCATATCCAGCTTCTTCTCTAGGACCTCAGCTCTTTCCTTCCACTTCTTCATCTCCCTCTCAAACTCGTCTGAGTTCCCTTTCCAGGACCTAGCCTGATGGAGGGTCGCCTGGAAGTAAGTGTTGCTCTGCACAAAGAAACGTGAGTTAACACAAGTTTATAGAAAAAGGAAAGTTGGAATTTAAAGAGAAGAGAAAGGGATGTTACCGCAGCTTGGGCTTGAGAACCCAGAAGCTCAATGGTCTCAATGTCACTCCCCGTGACGATGTTAGTGAAGTTGTGGGGAGTGATGGAGTGGTATGACCAGTCCTTGGAATGTTTGGTGGATCCAACCACCGTATCACTTCTCTTAAAGCCCCAGTTAGGCCTAAAGGAGTGCGCCTTAAGTGGAGGATCCACATCATCCCCCAGCTCCACAACAGGGACTTGGGGGCCTAAGGAAGGTGGGAGCATCAGGCTTGCCCCTGGGGTCTCTGTTCAGCTTGGCCCTCTTCTGGTGGCCAGATTCCTCCTCCTTAGGCCTGTTGATATTGTTAATAGCCTCGCAAGCTGAAAGAAAGATAAGCAAAGTATTAAAACTCTGGAAATAACAAAGTTGCAATAAAAGGGAGGAAAGAAATAGTTGCGCATATAAATTTACCCTTATCACTGGCCTGAGAGAGACCAACTTTCTTCAACTAGAACTCCTCTAAAAGGGTCCAAGTGTCTGTTTTTCCGTAATCTGAAATGAGGGCTTGATAGGCCACCTCCTCCTCATCAGTTAACCTGATGCTACCAGGACTACCATCTGACACTTTGCAAAAGAGCCTACGGAAGAGTGTGGCCCAATCACCCCCAACCCAGGTCAGCCTAACAAACTCGTCTCTCCACTTAGGGTTATTCTCAACTATAGAGTTACTATAAAAAATATGGGGAAGTTTGGGCCGTTGACAAATTAAAACCCAGCCCGGTTGAGATAAAGAACTATTATAAAATTAATAAACTTTCCTATAGACAACTACGGAAAGAGGAAATTTATTACTAAGACAGAGAACCATAAAACAAATAATATTCCTCCATGCATTAGGAGGGAGCTGACATGGGTTGATTTTTACATGCGCAAGTAAACGAGGAATACATTCATGAAATGGGAACCTAAGACCTGCGGTCAGGGCTTCTCGATAATTAAACAGAGTGTCGCCCTCCCAGTTACATGTCCTATCCCCAGGGGCGGCCGGGGTAATCCTGAGGTGGGGTGGAAGTTTATACACGGTGTTCATAGTGTCTATTCTACCCTCAAACTCGTGAAAAGTGTTATCATGGTTGTATAAATCTAATTCAGATAAAGAGGGATATTCATCACCTTTAGAGTTTATCATATCAATTAAAAAAGTGTAGGGAGATTGGATTTGAATGGCAGTTCATCTCCTAGAAGTGTTCATCTTCCCCAAACGAGCTAGATCTCGATA
Organism: Apium graveolens; assembly: GCF_009905375.1. NCBI lineage: Eukaryota > Viridiplantae > Streptophyta > Magnoliopsida > Apiales > Apiaceae > Apium > Apium graveolens. Next base: position 170,986,321 of record NC_133649.1, read on the forward strand.
TACCATTGGTATTCTTCAGATGAAGGCTTGAAACCCAGAAAAACTTGAAGGTGGTGGAGCTACTGTGGCTGAGACCGCTGGAATCGCCCTTCTAAAGAGGAAATTTGAGAGAGTTTTGAGACAAGTTTGTGTGAGAATTGAGAAGTGAGATGTGAAATGAGAATTCTCACTTCTCATCCCTCTTTTATAGCCTAAAAACTCGGAATACGAGGCGTTTAAAGCCCATAAGGAAAGGCCCAACTTGAGGAAAGCACACCAACAGGGGAGGTTTCTGGGACATTCTAGAAGCAGGAATGGAAACTGAAAGGTCAAAAATCGACCAGAATTTTGATGAAATAGTTCGATCAGAGTCCTGATCGATAAAGGAAAGAATCCTGATCAAAATTTCATTCGATTAAAGGGGTAAAAAGTCACCTAGTTCGATCAGAGTCCTGATCGACAAAGGAAAGAATCCTGATCGAAATTTCATCCGATTATAAGGGTAAAAAGTCACTTAGTACGATCAGAGTCCTGATCGACAAAGGGAAGAATCTCGATTGAAATTTCATTCGATTAGAAGGTTAAAAAGTCACTGAGTTCGATCAAGGTCCTGATCGAAAAAGGATAAGATCCTGATCGAATTTTCATTCGAACAAAAAGGTAGAAGTATGCTTAATCGATCAGAATCCTGACCAATTCGATCAGGAATTCTAGCCTATTCTCCTCAAACCTCATCGACAAGAATACATTCAATTCGATCTGGATCCTGATCGAAATCGATCAGGATTCCTGGTCGAAATTCCATCGATTAGAGCGGCGCATTGTGAGCTAGTTCGATCAGGATCCTGATCGATTCGATCAGGACTCCTGGTCGATTTTGTATAAATCCTGGTCGAAATTCCATCGACTAGAGGGACGGATTGACAATTAGTTCGATCAGGATCCTGGTCGATTTCGATCAGGAATCCTGATCGATTTGACATGTCTCCTGATCGATTTTGAGCCAGAAATTGAGAATAAATCCAGAAAAAAGGATAAATTCTGAAAATAAAGGAAAAATTCCGGAATATTAGGGAAAATTTCCTGTAAGTCCCAAAAATTAAAGGAAAAATCCTGAAAAATACCAGAAAATTTCTAAAAAGAGGGAAGAAGGTACGAAAATAATAGGGAAGTTCTAAAATAACCCTGGAGCCATGTGCAAGGCAAATTGTTGTGAACGTGTAGGTCGTTCCACACTTTACGCAAAAACGATACCCTGTAAAGGAACAAATGAACTTAACTTCTGCGAAATCTTTCAAGGTTTCCCAGAAGTTGGGGGGAAAATAATATGGACCTTAATATAGCCTAGATAAATAATTAATGTCGAATTAATTAGGCCTGATGTGGTCAGTAATGATGCCCAACTAATAAAGCCCAAAACCCTGAATATTAATTAATTTTGTAATTAATTAATAAAGGAGAAAAATAGCTATTAGGATGAGTCCTAGTGGGGATATAAATCCTTCTAGATTGGCCTCCAAGGAACCTCATGGGATAAGGGATCAACTTCCTACTTCTTAGGACTTTAAAGTCCATTCTAATTCAGAGACTTGCCCACCGAGTCTCCTAACCCTAATCCAATTCAAGGACTCCCAACATCTATATAAGGGGTCTCACCCCCACCAATCAGAACCACGTTTTTTGGCTTGATTCTCTAAATTACAGAGATACGTAGACATATCGTAAAGGCAGAGTTAAGCTACAAAACACGAGAGCAGCCATTAAAGGCCTTGAGCTCCCAAACCTTAGTATTAAATACAACAATTAATATACCCTAAGTTTTTATCCATAACATTAATTGATCAATTAATTTAAATATTAATTGATTAATTGATTTAATTAGTTATTAATTAATTTTAATTGATTATTTAATGAAATTTAATTATTTATTTGGATTTAAAAATTCTAAAAAATAGTTTTGAGCTTTAAAATATTATTTTAAATTATATTTAAGGCTCAATAATTATTAAAAAAATATTTTAAAATCAGATTCGGGTGTTCGAACCTTGTTATTTATTTATAAAATGATTCGGAGATCCGTTTTAATTCCGAAAAATGTTCAAAAATTCGTATTAAATACCTGCAAAATCGTTCTAACCCCGAATTTTCTTCTAATAATTATTTTAATTGAATATCTTACGTGCTACGTGTTATATGTGATCTGATTGATGCATAATATGACTGTATATGCATTATTTGACGGTTTTGTTTATAACTTTCAATTTGTACGTCGGATTTGGGTGAAACGAAGGGTAGACTAAAGCTTATGACGTCTATGTAATAATTAAAATGATATGAGATTGAGTATTGATAGATACTTGTGATGCCTAGCAGTGTAAGCGAGGCATAAGAAAGAAAGCCAATGATCCATAAATAGAACGAAAGGATAGAAAGAGAAGACACGAGTTATTGATAAATAGAAGCAAGGCATAGAAAGAGAAGAAAAGTGATTGATGAGTAAAATTGTTAGATGAATACAAGTAAAGTTGGAAATCATCTGTAATAAGGCAAGTACTTCTGAACCTTCTTCAAGATATATTATAAATATTTTTGAACTTTCTCATAACATGTTGCCTGTATTCAAAATAAATCTTGTTTTATATTACAAGCACTTTAAACTATTCAACCTTCAACCCTGATCATATCATTGAACTTGAGCTGTAAGCCTTAATTCTTGTAAACCACCAACGGTTGATTTCCCAGATATTAAACCATACAAATATGATACTACTCCACAAATACATACCCATCATAAATAAAATACGGAAACAAAATTACTTGAGCATACAAAAACTGATATACCCTATGCTACCCTATATCATCAAAGATCTATACACTGCTTTATCATTGAACCATTGTTCATCAGATACTTGATTCTTCATCAAGCTTGAAGCCGTTCTTCAAATTTACACCTTGATATACCCTTGTGATACCTATGAAATGGTTTATGCTCTGAGATAAATATTTCATCATTATTAATTGTGATTCTATTTTATTGAATTACAAGGGTTATTATATTGAATCGTTTTAGAATTGGATGGTTTTATAAATATAGACCAAATTCGTGGTCAGACCAGATTCGTGGTCAGACCAGATTCGTGGTCAAATTAGGACAAAGTGTGCCTTGGATCCAGCATAGAGAGCATAGTCGTGTGCCCTGCTCGAGGTTAGTGCATGACTAATCAGCAGCCTAACCTTGGTTTTTAAAATGAAAAGTGCATTTCCAATTCTAATCATTGCTTATCAAGAAACTTGATTCTTCAAAATCATTTCACTTGATCAATATTTAACCTCAATTATTGCTATTATGATTTGCTGAGCTAGTTAGCTCACTCTTGCAAAACCTTTTCATGTTTTCAACAGTTGAAACGGAAACTTTTTGTAACGAGGATTCACAGTCCAGTGTGCGAGCTAGGATTCCAGGTTAAGTTGGATCGAGCTAGCAGAAGCTTATTATTGTAAATGAGTTATGCAAGATTGTCAGATGGACATCATTATAAATTGTAAGTTCAACTAGCGGGGATTTGGTACGATGAAATAAAAGTTAAGGTTGTGGCTTATTTTCATACTTTAACCTGTTGCGATCCGTGGTTGTGTAAAGAAGGGTCAATGTATATAATATTTTATATACAGGTTTAAATATGGTGTGTGTGTGTGTTGTGGACCCCAAACTTCTAACCCGGATTTGGAGGGCGTCACATGACCGCAAAAGTTTTTATTAAACCGTAAGATTACTATTCATAAAGGTCTTTTATCAATGTCAAAAATTCGGGTTTTTACATATAAAATGTGCATGTTTATCTATAAAAGATGTCACGGGTCCCTTCTTTAGTAGTAACAAATACTGATATAGAAATCGTGTATTCTCTCTAACGAAGTAGCTAAGTTATTTTTATTCAAGAACATATATTTGCAGCATAACTAATTTGATTTAATAAAAATCAAGTGAGTTTTGATAAATGCTTGTCTTTTTTACATTGAGTTATTTGTCACTGTAAATTTATATCTTGTTGTTTAAGTTCCATATCCAAAATATAACTCGATTTTCAAGATAGGAAAAATCGAGAAAATAAAGAAAATAAATTCACCCCCCTCTGTGTTGCACTTCATACCTAAAAAGACTAGAAGAGAAAACCAAGAAAAATTTTTTGTACAGCAGCTTTCCCTCACAAGAAGAGCCCAAACGAGTTGAGGAAGCTCTACTGAATTCAGACTGGATTATGACCATGCAAGAAGAACTAAACCAGTTTGAAAGATATAAAGTATGGAGTCGGTACCTAGGCCAAAAGATAGATCAGTCATTGGAACTAAATGAGTATTCAGAAACAAGATGGATGAAAATGGCATTGTTACAAGGAAAAAGCAAGATTAGTTGCTAAAGGCTACTCTCAAGGGGAAAGAATTACTTTTAATGAAAATTTTGCTCTTGTGGCAAGACTAGAAGCAATCATAATCTTTTTGGCATATGCAACTCATGCTAATTTCAAAGTCTATCAGATGGATGTAAAGAGTGCTTTTCTGAATAGAGAACTTGAAGAAGATATATATGTGTGACACCACCTGGATTTGAGGACTCAAATTTTCCAGAGTATGTGTACCTTCTTTTAAAAGCATATATGGTCTATAGCAAGCACCTAAAGCCTGGTATAACACTTTATCTCAAATTCTACTTGAAGATCATTTTACTAGAGGTACTGTGGATGGCATAATTTTTGGTTTTACTGATGAGAAAATTTGTAAAAAGTTTGCCAAACTAATGCAAATTAAATATTAGATGAGCATGATCGGTGAACTTACCTACTTTCTTGGTTTGTAAGTTAAATAAGTGAAAGAAGACATTTTCATAAGTCAAACCAAATATGTGAATGATCTTTAAGAAGTTTGGCTTTTCAAATTTTTCACCTTCCAAGACTCCCATGCCAACTGCCACTAAATTATAAATGAATACCTCTGAGAAGAAGGTGATATTTTTATTTATAGACACATGGTTGAGTCTCTGTTGTACTTAATAATTAGTAGATCAGATATTATGTTTGTCACTTATTTTTGTGCTAGATTTCAATCTAATCCTAGAGAGTCACATTCAATATCTATAAAAATAATCTTCAGATATCTCAAAGGAACACCAAACCTTGGAATTTGGTATTCTAGAGAGTCTGGTTTTGATCTAATTGGTTATTTAGATGCAGACTATGCAGGTTGTAGAATTGACAGAAAAAGCACAACTGAAAGCTGTCAATTTCTAGGAAACAAGCTGGTTTCATGGTTTAGCACAAAGCAGAACTCAAATATCAACCTCTATAGTTGCGGTTGAGTACATTGCAACTAGAAGTTTCTGTGCACATATTTTATGGATGAGGTATCAATTATTTGATTATGGATTAATATTGGAGAAAATACCAATCCTCTGTGACAACACCAGTGCTATTGCAATTACTGAACATCTAGTGCAGCACGCAAGGACCAATGACATCGACATAAGGTATCACTTCATTAGGAAACATGTGATGAATGGTACTTTGGAACTTCATTTTGTTCCAAGTGAAAAATAATTAGCAGATATCTTTACCAAGCCTCTAGATGAATCAACATTCACGAGATTTATAAGGAGCTAGGTATGCCTAATTTTATATAACTCATAAGATTGTATGTTAATTATCATATTATGCAGCCTATGTTAATGTTATGACACTTACCTAAAATTTCTTTTAGATTTAGTAGGCTAGAAATGGAGTAAATCAATTCAACTATATCTATGGCTTTTCTTAGAAGTTGATAGTCATAACAAAAATCTAGTTTCTCAATGGCTATCTTAGCAATTGATGAACAACTTCAATAATGGCTAGTTGTCTATATCTTAGCCATTAAGAGTGGGTAATTCTGAACCGTTAGATATGATGTTGATACGTATGTCAATCATGTGTCTATATTCACGGTCATTTTAAGTAATGGATAACCCACTTTCATTTTCACATTTACTTTTTGCATAAATTAAGAAATTCCTTTTTCAACTGCTTTAATTTATTCTATGAGAGTATAAATACTGATTCGACTTTGTCAATTCATTCTTAAACATTCTCAAAAATTTCTAGAAATAAAAATAAATTTTTTCTCTCTATCTCATAAAAGCTAAAACCCTTTTTCTTGAAACTCAATCTTCTCTTAACAATGGCTCTTATTAAGATCATGTCCAGCACTAGGTTCATCTACGAACATAACAACTTTGTGGCATATGCAGATATAGACACTGAGTAGAATGAGTTTGTATTAATAATGGAATACATCAAGAAGTGAAGGCTTTCATATACTTTGATTGAAGCTCCAATCATCTAATGTGAGGTAGTTGAAGATATTTGGATATCTTCAGAATATGTCAGCAACAATTTGGTACTTTGTTTCACTTTTTATAATGAAAGATATGTTGTTAATTCTGATGTTGTGTCTACATGCTTTAAGATTCCTGAAAACAAAGTGTTAGTTGAACCTACCCATGCTCAAATAATTAAAATGCTTACTGATATGGGTTATGTTGGCTTTACTAGTAATTTGGGTAATATTGATAGAAAGGGTTTAAGGAGAGAATTGAGCATTTTATGTGATGCTTTCATCAAAGTATTTTCTTGCAAAATTAGTGGCTTTGATTATATTACTACTCACTTGCTTAGTATGCTTTATATGCTTTTGTATAACAATTTATTTATATTCTCTGAAAAGATTTTGATAGAGATTGGTACTAAGCTAGGTAATAGAAATGGCAGAAAGAAAATATCTATTATGCTAGATTTATTACGATGTTGGCTACCCATTTGGTACCAAGATTAAATATTGTGAACCCAACTAACAAGATGAACAATTAGACCCAAAATAAAAGAGTTCTTGGAGATCTTGTTAGACTGAAGAAACATGATAATGTGGCTTTTGTACTGCCACCAGGTGTGCAGATTGTAATAAATTTTATCCCTGCATCTTCTCAATCCCTCAATGCTTCTTTGACTTCTAAAGATGGTACGGAGGTTGTGCAAGAAACCCAACAACCTTCTACCACAACATCTAAAACAAAAATTGCAAAATCCAAATCTAAGAAGCCGACCGCATAATCTTTTAAAAGACTATTATTATAACAACTAACACACAAACTACACCAGTGGTGAGTATGATAGGAGATATGAGTGCTGGGGGAAGGGGTGAACATCAAAGAAGCCCCAAGGATAAGGTAAGGGAGGATTAGAGTATGCTACCCAAGCCAAGCCATGACTTGCCTTCTTAAAAGGGAAAAAGCATTAAAACAAAAGTTAGCTCATCCCTATTGATATCCTCCCAAAAGGATTCCATTATTGAATAGAGTTCCCATCCAGCAATATAGAAAAAGAGGGGGAGGGACACTGTTGCCCAAGATACACCTATAAATATATCTACGCCAAGAAGGGTAAAACCTATATGGGTGTACAGGGTACACACACAACACATGTCATCTCAACTTTTCAGATCGTGTCTTCTCAAAATTAGCTTGATGTGATTCCTGTAAATGTGGAGTCACAACCCCACTTTACAAATTAATGTTGAAATAACAGAACATATCCTTTATTTCATAAATCTTTACATATTCTGCTTCAGTAACTACCTTAACTTCTATCTCATTCTCTTCATCAATGGCTATCTCTCATCCATTGATAAGTGTTAGTCCATCAACGGCTAGCCTAATAGCACAATCGTTGATAGATTCAATTATCCCATCGATGGTTATTACTTAGCCTTTGATAAGTAATTATGCACCAGTCACAGACAATGTAGACGTTTAAACAATTGCTCTAATATTTGTAGGACTTCAAAAAGGGAGTGAAAATCTTTCTGAGAATGAGAGGCTGCTTTGTGCGGAGGCAAAAGGAGAGGGTGAGAATGAGAGGCTGGCCATTTCATCCATCCCGGCAAGTGAGATTGAGAGTACTACCTTAGTAGGTGAAAGTGAAGGTGTAAGGATAATGTGCCAGGGGGAGTACTTGATCCAAGAATGAAGAGAAATTGAGAGAAGGGCAGGTATAGGAGGTACAAGAATGGAGTCTTGGAATGCCATAACTCCATCTAGTGAAGTTCTGTACAAGGCAGAATATCAAGCTATTTTAGATAATGTGAATATAAATGCCTCAATCTTAGATGGAAAATAAAACCTTGAAGCTGAAGTTATTCCTGGGTTGACTCATTCTACAGAGTCAATGATGCGAGTTAAGGATGCTATCGTAAATGTTCCTACTAAAACTGATGATGATTGAGTTTGATGACGAAACTGGAAGCGATGAAGGAGATGATACAGGTCCCTCCATCATAGATGTTCCAGATTGGATATTCTCCAATATCATTCAGCCAGGAGAGTTGAATAAGGAGTTCTTAACTCAGTACCAGGCTTCATTAACTGATCAATACTCATCCTTCACAACAACTCAACTATAGATGTAGTTTCAGCAATCCAATATCAAGCTTCATAAGTTTCAACTCTTTCAGCATAAACAGGATTTTGAAAGCATGATAAATTCTATCAAGGACATGAAAACTGCATACAACAGGGAGTAAAATGATAGGTTTCCTCTTCGCACAATGCCTACAGTTGACTCCAAGCTGAACAGAGAAAAGACAACTTCCAAAACATTGGCTGACACTGAAAAATGCATCAACCTTATAGAATTATAAATTTCCAATATGGCCAAGGATATGGCAGCTCAGACGAAGCTTTTAGAGCATATTCTCAACTGTACGGCTCTTGTTTCATCTCTTGACGACAATAAAAAGGAGAGAAGTTTGTAGCTCAAGAAAATGATTTTGAACATTGTTGTGCAAGACATGCCTGTATAATAACAAGACTAAGTTAAATTGACAACCCTTAAATTGAGTTATTTCATAATCAATTTTGTATTTTGTATTGTATTACTTGAGTCTGTAAAATGGTTAGAAGATTAGACTGGAGGATTTTTTGTGAACATATTTATGGTAAGGAATAAATACTGTAAGAAGATCAAGCCATGATCATGCCTCAAAGAAAAGTGTAGAATCTTGGAGTTGAATATGTTAGGTCCTTAATACAGCCGTAGAGGGGGCGAATACAGTTTATGTAGATAAATCAATTTAAACACTCAACAGGACAAACAATTTTGTATTAAATAATTAAAACTGGTTATAAAATAATCTATCAAAGGATGAAAAGATATCCTTGAGAGCTTCTAGGTAAGAAAAAAAAAGATATATCAATACGCGACACATAAAGAGTTAACCTAATTTGTGCTTATATACTGCACAGCTACATAATCAAATAATGAATTCTATTTTATTACAATTAGGAATCATAAAACATATCCTTAATTTGATTACTACTAGAAGTAAAGTCTTTCACCGACTTGATATCTGCAAACCCTTTCCTTCTTTGATATCTCCGGACTTTTAGGTGAAGTGACTAAATACTGATGTTTATTTACTGATCAGCAATTGATGATGACATATGTTGATGACGTCACCTTCTTCTAAACTCTGATATCAAATCCTGATAATAAACTCTGATAATTTATAAGCTGATATCATCAATTTCTTCTAAAATCTCCTCCAACTTATGAATTATAAAATACGTACAAGTTCTAAATTGATGATGTCAAAACTATCTATATGCAGAAATTTAAATAGATAATCTTTCTTACAGTCAGTGCTTCCAAACTTTATCTTCAGTCTTGAACTTCAGTACAATTTGTAGCTTCATCAAGGAGTTTATTGAGTAATTGTCTTTCAAGAACATTTACATACATTTCCATTATCTGCTTGATATCCTCGAACTCCTCTAGATTCATCATTCTGATAAACAGCAGCTCTGAGGTCATGTAGATTTGATTCTCCAAGTGCTAAATCGTCCAGTTCCAGAAATCCAAATTTCTTTCCATCGGGATTGAAAGTAAGAACTTCTCTTCCAAAATATTTAATCACTTTGGCTCCTCCAGTAGGCATATCAACAGTATGTCCAGATTCATGAATTTACTTTGGAACATAATTGGACTTGTATGTCATTTCTTTCCGCTTCATGTGTACTAAGTTCTTCAAAAATTTAGACCATGTAGCAGAAGTAGAGTTGGTTACCTTAAGTAAAGTAGTGATGAATTCAAACTCCTGCCATAGTTTATTCTTCAAGTGCTCTAGAGTAGCTTTTCAAAAACTAGATCATTTACAATTTGAACTGATTTAATTTTTTGCAAGTCTTCAAGCTTTGTGTTATCACCAATGTAACACCCCCAAATCCGGGGTCGGGGATCCGGGTTGTCACGAGTTCCATTTCCCAAAATAACACCCAATCTTAATAATTACTCAACTACTCTGTACTGTGACCCCACAATAAACACACACACCACACGTTATAGTCTCAGAGATGAACATCCAAAAATAACCACAAATCATTTTATTCCACAATTATCTGCCAATACACCTTAAAAGGTTTTCTGAATAAATTTACATTTCTTTGCCATTATTACAATTCATAAATATACATAAATCTGGTACATCAGAAGTTGAAAGCCTAGCCTATTGGTAGTTCCTACCTCAGCTACGGCGGCATCAATGCTTCTAGTAAACTGCGGAACGTCTCCCAATCGCTTGCGAATCGGGAGCTTGGTCCTGTTCATCTTTTCTATCTGTTGTTGCGTGATGAAAGAAGAAAGCAAGGGTGAGCAGCAAGCCCACAAAAATAATATGTATAATGATTAATAGTATATGAGCCTTCTCATAGTACTCATGAAAGTCTTGGTCAAAAGAAATGAACCAAGTTTGATATCTTAATGCGATGAAGTCGCAAAATATTTAGTATATATACATATATACTTTTCAAAATATTGGAAGTCCTCTTCCATGCATAATACACACAGAGTTCCAGTGTATAACTGTATAAAAAAAATCGTTGCAAGGTGATCTCATATATCTAACCTTGTCTCAACGTTTTTCTGAAAATCTTTGTCATTCATAAGACAATTATTAACTAGATATAAGTTTAAAAGAGGAAGTTACCAAATACTCCAATATACTTATATCTTTCCCAAATACTACTTGAACTACCACCGTTCAAGTTATAATCAGTTTCAAAAGTTAATCACATAGATGAGACTACAAGACAAGATTTGAATAGATTAAATCTTTAAAATATTATTAAAGGAAATGAAGTTATGATATACTTCATTAAGTTCTGATCTCTATATATATATATCCACATATACATCTTCCTTTATACATTTCCTGAAAACCTCTGTCATGTGAAGTATGAACAGAATTGCAATATCCAATATATTTGGAAAGGAAAAGAATTTTGGCATAAACCAGATATCTTGCTGATCAGGCAAAGATACCCATAAGTAACCTTTTCTACTAGTAGATGGACGAATTCCCCACTGGTCATCACCCTGGTCTCAATAGGACCTTATGCTGGACTACCACTCAGCCACTTATGCATTTGATGGACTCCCACTGAGCCACTTACACTATCATGGACGCCCACTGAGCCCATGTTGCTTATGCCGACTCAATAGATGGACTTACTTCCCGAACGTTGGGTAAGTAATCAATTCATTTACCAAAACTGCAACCATGTTGCGAATATAAAATACACCACAGAGCCGGATCCCTCAGGTTTTGAGCGAGTATTTAAATCCCCTTAAAAGGAAGATCTTAAATATAAAAATGAGTTTTTGGCATCCGCTCTAACTTTTAAAAATCATTTTGAAGACTCGAAAACACTTTAAAGAGTGTTTGGAGTAAAGCTGATTTAATGAAGTAAATCAGTCCCCAGAATATTTAGAAAATGTCTGAATATTATTATTTAAATAATATTCCCATAAGAATAATCTTTATAAAAATAATTGAAGTAGAAGTATTAAAACTTATACTTGAAACGAGTATTAAATAACCAAAGATATACTTATATGAAAGTACTATCTTTATTTGAATAATCGAAAATAAGTTTGATTATTGACACCTTATTCTTTAATAAAATAAAGAATATATCTCAGCAATAATCGGAGTCATAGATCCTCAAATGAATATTCAAATAATATTCATTAAATAATATAAACTGAGTCATAAGCCCTCGAATGAATATTCAAATAATATTCAATAAATAATATAAAAGAGTCATAAGCCCTCGAATGAATATTCAAATAATATTCAATAAATAATATAAAAGAGTCATAAGCCCTCGAATGAATATTCAAAATAATATTCATTTAAGATAAAGGAGTCATAAGCCTTCGAATAATATTCGAAATAATATTCAATAATAAAATAAAGTTAAAGTTATCGAATAAACCTTATTCGATTAATAGTTTTGAAAACTATGACCATATATATATATATAAGTATATATATATATATTTATATCCATATATACAAAATCTACTCGGGATCCTCGACTCCCGATTTTTGAAAATATTTTCACCTTTGGGTCCCTATACTAAAGGTATATGCAAATTACCGTTATCCTCTAGCATAGGTATTATCAACTGAATCAACAGATATATATGGAAAGAATACGAAACATGCATGCATATATATATACCATAGCAGCATGCTTAATATATTGCAACATTTGCTAATTAACCAACATCCATCTATCGCAAGATAATGCAAATACATATATACATCACAACAACAGTTATAACGGTTAGAAAACTTGCCTGAGCGACTGGGGGTTAAGAATGGCTCGGGACGAGTCTGGTAACCTATAAGCAACAAGTAAGTTGGAATTAAACCAAAGTCACTTGTAAATCTATACTCTAACCAACTCAGACTCTAACACTCGTTTTGCGCTTACTGATTTTCTTAAGTCACTCGAGTCCCCTCGGCTCCACCATTTTTAATAATTTAACCATTACGAGTTTTAAGGCGATTCCTTCGCGAGTGTCTTACCAACTGCCTAACACACTTACCATAAATGTTTCATACATTAATTAACCCTTTTTGGTCTTTAACCTATGTTTCAAAGTAAGGCGAGGGGAAAAGTTTCGTTCGCGAAATGCCGTTATTTGAAACGGTCGTTTCTCCTAAACCGTGCATCGGAATCAAATGAACTACATATCAAAACGAAGCTCGTAACATGAGCTATCTAAACATGGCAATGGTCATAATCTAGCAGGGGGTTCTCGGGTCCTAATGTTATGCACAAAAACAGTCTAAAGAAAATCGGACGTTACGACGGCTATGCTTACGCGATTTCCCAATTTAAAACCATTCAAAACCAACCCAATTCAACCTCAAATCCAACATACAACCAACATCCATCCTTATCACATCATAACAACCCCAACCAATTCAATTTTAACATTCATACTTATGCCTAAGCTTGAATTTAACTATACTACATTCTTTTAACCAAAACAACAAGATTTACCAATCCGATTCAATACCATTTCAATCCCAAACTCTAAATCACAAACATCAAGCTACAATATCACCCTACTACTCAAAATCATCTTATAATACATAGGAATCTAGGGTTTGGAGATGATATACCTTCCTTGAAGTGGTGGGAGGAGCTAGGAAGCCTTAAGAAGCTTTGAGAAGTCTTAGGAATGCTTGGATCTTCAAGGAAAACAAGAAAAATTTCAAGTTAAAAACTTGAAAACACTATTCATTGTCTTCTTCTTTGATTAAATGAAGAAGATTGAGAAGGAATTGATGGCTTAAAATCATGATATAGCCCTAACTAAGCATAAGGATGATTAGGGAATTATCTTACCAATTTAGGAGGCTTGGATCTTGAGTTTTGAAATTCCTTGCCTTTGGAATAGTAAAAAGCCGAGAGCATGAAGAACAATGCCTTGGTTTCTTTTTGATTTTGATGAAAAATGATTTGCTTGGCTTGGTTGGTTTGATTTTTGTGTTTGTTTTAGTAAATTACCTAGTTGCCCTTGATTTTATGTGGTTAAAAAGCCACCACATCTCCTTCCTTCCCATGTCATGCTTGTGTCATCCTCATGATGTCATCCTCCCCTCCTTGTCCTCTTCTCATTGGTTGGGTGACATCATCCTCTCTAATCCCTTTGATTAACTTCCTAATTGTTTGCCTAATGACCGCTGATCTGTTATACGGTTCGCTTAACTTTCATTTTCGTTTATCGTTTGAAGGATCATACCCGGGATCTTATTACTTAGGTTCCCTTAACCTTTCTAAATACATTATTTTCCTTTTTATGATCCTCTCTTATAATCCTTTAATTTAAATCCTTCGTATCCTGTTACCTTATACTCAATTCTCTCCGTATCTAGTGTATTTCCGGGAAAAATCAAAGTGTTCGGAAATTGGATTCTGACGATCTTTACATACACTCATATATCACATAGAGTACTGATAAAATCTCAGAATATCCATAACAGAACCCCTACATAGTGTGGCATGAAAAGTTTCCTCATTCAGCAAAAACACTATTCATTAGGGTTTCAAAATTTCCCAAAAATTGGGGTTATTACAGTCTCCCCTCCTGAAAAGGATTCTGTCCCGGAATCAAATTGAAAATAAATAGGGATACTCTCTTAGCATTGCACTTTCTATCTCTCGAGTAAATTTTCCCACATTGTGGTCCTACCACCAAACTCTGCCTAGTTTGATAACCCTTCTCCTAAGTACTTGTTCCTTTTCACTCTATAACCCTTCCTGGTTGCTCCATATAGGTTACGTCTGGTTGCATGTCTATGCGCTCATATGCCCCTAATTATCTGGCATCCGAATTACACTTCCTTAACATTGATACGTGAAACACGTTATGACTTGCTATATGTTCTGGGGTAAGGCTAGCTCATATGCTAACTTCCCAATACTTCTTAATATATCCAAGGGTCCAACAATTGGTGGACTTAGCTTTCCTTTCTTTCCGAATCTCATTAACCCCTTCCAAGGGAATACCTATAACAACACTAGGTCCCCTACTTCCCATTCCTTGTCCTTTCGTGTCAAATCAACATACTTTTTATGTCCATCTTGGGCTACTACCAGCCATCCTCTGATTAGATCTATTATATCCTTGGTCCTTTGGACCACTACTGGTCTGAGCATCTTGCGCTCTACAACTTCATCCTAACATAATGGAGATCGACATTATCTTCCCTCAAGGATCTCATAAGGCGACATCTCGATAATGACATATGATCTATTGTCGTAAGAAAACTTAATCCGTGTTAAGTGATCATTCCAATTTCTTTCAAGTCTATTGCACAGACTCTCATTATAGCTTTTAACATTAGAGCTTTTGCTTCTCAATACCCATTCTTTTCCAGTTCGTAATCGCTATTACCTTCCGTTCCTAATATTATAATGGTTATACCTTTGGCTCATTAGCGTTCTATAACCTTTTAATAACACGTCAACCTTAGTATCATGAATGTGTTTCCATTCCGAATACCACCAAAACTTTATTACTCCTTTTTCAGCTGTTTCTATTTTCGAAAGCTTAATCCTTCATATAGAAGTAAAGGAATTTGTTGAGAGATCACTATGATCATGAACACTTGTTATATCGCATAGTTAGTACAGAAGGTGGCCAGCCTTTAGTACTTGACAAGCAATTAAACAATAGATGATATCCTACTAGGCTTCTATCACACAGATAGATAGTCATTCGGCAATACCTCCCCTTTCTGGAACGGTTGTTCTTCTCAGCTTACATGAAATGAAAAGAAGAGAAAAGAACGAATTGAAGAGAATTGTATATATGAAAAAAATATACTGCCACAAAATATCTGGCTTGGAACCTACCTCTGAACTATAGAGGTTTGTCATAGGAGAACGAAACATATGAGTATTTATGTCAACATCAAGTATTATAGCATCGTATTTCACATGCCTAAATATTTGCTATTCCGTCCATCATTCTATGGACCCATGCTCTTCCTCGAGCTTATACACAATCACCTTTGAAACTCCCTCGATTTCGAAAATCGAACCTGGGATCTCATTCTAGACATCATCGTTACTAGAGTTCTATGCTTGCACCGCAACCTTCCTCGTATAATAATACGACTCTCTAATGATAAGAAAGAATAAATATACAATAGGTAGATACTCTACTTAATTAGTCTATCAATGATAACTTATACACTACCACGACCCGATTAGTGGTACTCAATCTCAACACCCACTCCAATACAACTCTCACGGTTGTAATCAGCTCAATACTCGCAGAATCATTACTGCCTTACCATGGTCCACCACTGACCTACTGTAGTCATTCATTTTCCATGAAGTCTTAATAGCTAACCATACGGAGTCCATACATGTCGTATCAAATCCTTCTAAGGAGGTAACATAATCACCATTCATGATTCATGGAGTACACTCCTGATTCTGACATACATACATGACATGAAGCAGATAAAATTTGCAGAAGAGTTTCGCTCAAAGCAACGATAGCAGGTTAATACCATTCTTAATCATATGCCTTCAATAGAAGACTTAACTCAAAGGTTTGTTTAGTCCTTTTTGAAATATGGTCCTGGCTTATCTCAAGATAGTATCTTCTGAGATAGATAGCCCGCTCATGGCGATTACACGAATTAAACCTTTACCAACTACTATTACAGTTGGGTATTGCACAGTCATCAGAAGGAATGACAATCTTCCAACCCAAAACACAACCATCACAGCTTTAACCATCATCACTGTATCCCTCTCGCACAAGCGCCTATAATTATCCTCTTTCATTTAAAGTGTCGGCCACCTCTTTGGCCTTTTCTGATAGTAATATTTCCTTACAATCAACGTCGTCTTAACCACTTTCACTAATTTTCTACCCTATTTCCGATCACTGCTTGAGTGAAGATGTTTTCCTTAAAATCAGATAGGTAAAAAAATATCACCATTTTTCCATAAGTTATTGCCTCAGTCTTTAGAGGCTAATCACTGTCAAGACTGACTGTCAATAATACTTAGAACATCTTTTATCCTAGGCCCTAATTGCCCTGAACAATTTCGACCTTTACTGGTTCGATTCATACTTTCTCGTGGTTTAACACGTGCCCCACTTGGCATCATTATAATTACGTCATATTTCCTTTATCCACATTTCTATTCTTGAGAATTTTGAATATTACCTTTTTCCTTGTAAAACCTCTAAGGTTATCCTTAAATCCTTCATCAGGTACACCCTAGGCACAGGGCATATCAAGATACCATTTATTAATACCAGGATCATAGTCTATATACTTCTGAAAAAAATTTCTCCATTGATCCTTAAAGGTTGTTATTACATTAATCCTTTCCAATTCATACTGTCAAAACTCATATTATCCCTTTTAAGGGTGAAATGCCAACCTTTATGCATTCCCCTAGGATTCATTTTAAGTTACCGTTGTTCTATCCTTAATTCCACCTTTAAAAGGTACCTACATCCTTCCATGGATAAATCAAGTCATATATCCCTGATAAGGGTGTCTTATTCAATCATTCCCACCTCGATAATATATGTCTAATTTCACAATAACATCTGTATTCAAAATGGGGTCAATCAATATGGCCTCCATAAGATAACAATGGTTATCCGCTTGTCTTGCCTAATTTGGTAACGATAACAAGGATGTTCTGTAAGATATTGGTCATGTTCAACGTGAACTTCTTCTTAATAATTCCTTAGTTACTTTTGTTGTTTATCTCAACAGTCACCTCAATGTTGGGATATCTTTCATACCTGGCGTCTCCCTTTCTGGGTATCAAGCCACCGGTCTTACACTTCACATTCTTGAAGGTCACTTCCTTCTTCCAATTTTCCTAATTTCTTACTTCCTTGTCTCCTCAGTCTATCCGCGTCTCATTATTTATCCTTCAAACTATCTCAAGGTTTCCTCAAATCCTCCCAACTTACAGGGGGTAAACTATATATATCTCTTATGCCTTCAACCATCAACTTTAACTCATGGTGAATCACCCTCATCCTGACGAATGCATACTTTTCTATGTCTATTGCTACGAGTCTTTAGGGTTTCCTCATAC
Organism: Apium graveolens; assembly: GCF_009905375.1. Taxonomy (NCBI): domain Eukaryota; kingdom Viridiplantae; phylum Streptophyta; class Magnoliopsida; order Apiales; family Apiaceae; genus Apium; species Apium graveolens. The sequence goes on from NC_133649.1 coordinate 171,004,325, forward strand.
CCAAATCCCTTATCATTCCTCAAACTCTATTGCTGTTATATTCCTTTCCACTTCAATTTCTTTTTATTTTCCTTTCTCTTATCATTATTTCATGAACCAACACAACATAAGGATTGATTTCAAACATCCCGTCATTCTGGATTCGTGTCTTCAGAACGAATCTTGACAACTTTTACATCTTAGATTCATAATTCATCATACTCGTCTGCCTTTGTTCTGGCTCTAAAGCTTTTACACTATCTCCTTATCTTTGGGAAATACTTTCCCGAAAACAATTGATTGAACTTAAATCAGTTTATTATAATCTCTTGCTCCGTGCCTTCCTTGGTCTTTCACCAGCGGGTGGTCTCTTTCTTGGGAGGGTAAGTGACAAAACAGTCTTTTGTGGTTCGTCAATCATTCAGAATCTCAAATGATTCCTCTATTTCCTTTAGCCAGGCTCTTGCCTCGACTAGGTCAACCTGTTCCTTGGAACTCTGAGAGCTTAGAGACTTAAAGGTCCTGAAAGAATTTCCTATCGCATTGTTTCCTCAAGGTGGTGGTTGGGGATAATAGTCTAAGTTCTGTCTAGACAGGTCCATAAATTGCCGTATAGGAGTACCGTCTCGGGTCTCCTTTCCTTACTCGACTTTCTGTTTCCTTAGTATGAAATGTTTCAACCTTCTCCCATAATCGGGTTTATCTTATACATTAAAAACCTTGTTTTCCACTCTATTATATTATGGGTTCTTTCTTTCTTGATGGCAACCTCCCTGACTATCACATTCTGGGTTTGCCCTAAATCCTATTCCTCAAACTATGGCTCTCATCTAAGTTCTCATCCTTAAGCTCTTGAACTTTCGGAACCCAAATTCTATAGGAATACCTCATTATTCCCTTATCATCTTTCTCAGTATTAATCTCATATTTATTTGTTGGCTCTCTGCCTTCATTCATCACCTTTTTCTGGCACAATATGCTCTTTTCCAATAATTCGGTCTCTATTGCAATCTCAAACAGCTTTTCGGTACCGGCTCCGGTTACTTTCACTACTATTTCCATTCTCTCAAAATCTCTTATCAATTCTCCCAAAGACATTATCATCTTGAGTCTCTCCTTTTTACTAAGGGTATCAGCCACCACATTGGCTTTCCTCGAATGATACAGAATCTCCCAATCATAATTCTTGATTAGCTCTAACCGCCTCCTCGGGCGTATGTTGAGCTCTTTCTACGTAAAAATGTACTAGAGCTCATATGGTTTGTGAATCTCACACTTCTCTCCATACAAGTAGTGCCTCAAATCTTTAGGGCAAAACTATTGCCACGAGCCCAAGCTCATGGGTGGGGATATCGAATTTTAAATTCCCTTAATTGTCTTGACGCAGACGCGATTATCTTGCTGTACTATATAAGAAGCACCCTAATTCCTTATGCGAAGCGTCACTTACAAATCACAAAATCTCATTTTTCCATCCGGCAACGCCAACATAGGGGCCATCACCAACCTTTGCTTCAGTTCTTAAAAGCTCTTCTCGCATTTCTCTGTCTATTCGAACTTCTCAGTCTTATGAGTAAGCCGCGTTAAAGGGGCTACTATCTTTACAAACTTGAACGAACCTCCGGTAGTGACCGACCAATCTTACCTCTGGTAGTCGACCTAACCGTGGTCATCAATTCATCAGTGGTCCTTTATTCATTCTTGTCAGGATCCTCCATGGGATCCTCCTCAGCAACTATCCCTTCTAGGACAACATTCTCAACCGCTACATCCTCAATATTAACATCATCCGGTCCTGCATTAGGACACTCTATCGGATCAACAATCCGATCTCCAATTAGTAATAAACATCATCGCGCTGTTGCTCCTCAACCTCAGGGTTCGGAGTCCTGCTACCATCTACGATAACGAACTACGCTTCTATCACGATATTTATAAGGGTTCCCATAAGGGTTTTAACTGTCAGTGCTACGTTAGGTAGCCCGACTATGAACTTGGCAAGAGTTCTTATTATCTTAGTGAACTTATTATCTTAACGTCCCATCATCTCTGAGGTTTATAACGCTTAGCTCTGATACCATTTCTGTAACACCCCCAAATCCGGGGTCGGGGATCCGGGTTGTCACGAGTTCCATTTCCCTTAATAACACCCAATCTTAATAATTACTCAACTACTCTGTACTGTGACCCCACAATAAACACACACACCACACGTTATAGTCTCAGAGATGAACATCCAAAAATAACCACAAATCATTTTATTCCACAATTATCTGCCAATACACCTTAAAAGGTTTTCTGAATAAATTTACATTTCTTTGCCATTATTACAATTCATAAATATACATAAATCCGGTACATCAGAAGTTGAAAGCCTAGCCTATTGGTAGTTCCTACCTCAGCTACGGCGGCATCAATGCTTCTAGTAAACTGCGGAACGTCTCCCAATCGCTTGCGAATCGGGAGCTTGGTCCTGTTCATCTTTTCTATCTGTTATTGCGTGATGAAAGAAGAAAGCAAGGGTGAGCAGCATGCCCACCAAAATAATATGTATAATGATTAATAGTATATGAGCCTTCTCATAGTACTCATGAAAGTCTTGGTCAAAAGAAATGAACCAAGTTTGATATCTTAATGCGATGAAGTCGTAAAATATTTAGTATATATACATATATACTTTTCAAAATATTGGAAGTCCTCTTCCATGCATAATACACACAGAGTTCCAGTGTATAACTGTATAAAAAAAATCGTTGCAAGGTGATCTCATATATCTAACCTTGTCTCAACGTTTTTCTGAAAATCTTTGTCATTCATAAGACAATTATTAACTAGATATAAGTTTAAAAGAGGAAGTTACCAAATACTCCAATATACTTATATCTTTCCCAAATACTACTTGAACTACCACCGTTCAAGTTATAATCAGTTTCAAAAGTTCATCACATAGATGAGACTACAAGACAAGATTTGAATAGATTAAATCTTTAAAATATTATTAAAGGAAATGAAGTTATGATATACTTCATTAAATTCTGATATATATATATATATATATCCACATATACATCTTCCTTTATACATTTCCTGAAAACCTCTGTCATGTGAAGTATGAACAGAATTGCAATATCCAATAAATTTGGAAAGGAAAAGAATTTTGGCATAAACCATATATCTTGCTGATCAGGCAAAGATACCCATAAGTAACCTTTTCTACTAGTAGATGGACGAATTCCCCACTGGTCATCACCCTGGTCTCAATAGGACCTTATGCTGGACTACCACTCAGCCACTTATGCATTTGATGGACTCCCACTGAGCCACTTACACTATCATGGATGCCCACTGAGCCCATGTTGCTTATGCCGACTCAATAGATGGACTTACTTCCCGAACGTTGGGTAAGTAATCAATTCATCTACCAAAACTGCAACTGTGTTGCGAATATAAAATACACCACAGAGCCGGATCCCTCAGATTTTGAGCGAGTATTTAAATCCCCTTAAAAGGAAGATCTTAAATATAAAAATGAGTTTTTGGGATCCGCTCTAACTTTTAAAAATCATTTTGAAGACTCGAAAACACTTTAAAGAGTGTTTGGAGTAAAGCTGATTTAATGAAGTAAATCAGTCCCCAGAATATTTAGAAAATGTCTGAATATTATTATTTAAATAATATTCCCATAAGAATAATCTTTATAAAAATAATTGAAGTAGAAGTATTAAAACTTATACTTGAAACGAGTATTAAATAACCAAAGATATACTTATATGAAAGTACTATCTTTATTTGAATAATCGAAAATAAGTTTGATTATTGACACCTTATTCTTTAATAAAATAAAGAATATATCTTAGCAATAATCGGATTCATAGATCCTCAAATGAATATTCAAATAATATTCATTAAATAATATAAACTGAGTCATAAGCCCTCGAATGAATATTCAAATAATATTCAATAAATAATATAAAAGAGTCATAAGCCCTCGAATGAATATTCAAATAATATTCAATAAATAATATAAAAGAGTCATAAGCCCTCGAATGAATATTCAAAATAATATTCATTTAAGATAAAGGAGTCATAAGCCTTCGAATAATATTCGAAATAATATTCAATAATAAAATAAAGTTAAAGTTATCGAATAAACCTTATTCGATTAATAGTTTTGAAAACTATGACCATATATATATATATAAGTATATATATATATATATTTATATCCATATATACAAAATCTACTCGGGATCCTCGACTCCCGGTTTTTGAAAATATTTTTACCTTTGGGTCCCTATACTAAGGGTATATGCAAATTACCGCTATCCTCTAGCATAGGTATTATCAACTGATTCAACAGATATATATGGAAAGAATACGAAACAGGCATGCATATATATACCATAGCAGAATGCTTCAATATATTGCAACATTTGCTAATTAACCAACATACATCTATCGCAAGATAATGCAAATACATATATACATCACAACAACAGTTATAACGGTTAGAAAACTTGCCTGAGCGACTGGGGGTTACGAATGGCTCGAGACGAGTCTGGTAACCTATAAGCAACAAGTAAGTTGGAATTAAAGCAAAGTCACTTGTAAATCTATACTCTAACCAACTCAGACTCTAACGCTCATTTTGCGCTTACTGATTTTCTTAAGTCACTCGAGTCCCCTCGTCTCCACCATTTTTAATAATTTAACCATTACGAGTTTTAAGGCGATTCCTTTGCGAGTGTCTTACCAACTGCCTAACACATTTACCATAAATGTTTCATACATTAATTAACCCTTTTTGGTCTTTAACCTATGTTTCAAAGTAAGGCGAGGGGAAAAGTTTCGTTCACGAAATGCCGTTATTTGAAACGGTCATTTCTCCTAAACCGTGCATCGGAATCGAACGAACTACATATCAAAACGAAGCTCGTAACATGAGCTATCTAAGCATGGAAATGGTCATAATCTAGCAGGGGGTTCTCGGGTCCTAATGTTATACACAAAAACAGTCTAAAGAAAATCGGACGTTACGACGGCTATGCTTACACGATTTCCCAATTTAAAACCATTCAAAACCAACCCAATTCAACCTCAAATCCAACATACAACCAACATCCATCCTTATCACATCATAACAACCCCAACCAATTCAATTTTAACATTTATACTTATGCCTAAGCTTGAATTTAACTATATTACATTCTTTTAACCAAAACAACAAGATTTACCAATCCGATTCAATACCATTTCAATCCCAAACTCTAAATCACAAACATCAAGCTACAATATCACCCTACTACTCAAAATCATCTTATAATACATAGGAATCTAGGGTTTGGAGATGATATACCTTCCTTGAAGTGGTGGGAGGAGCTAGGAAGCCTTAAGAAGCTTTGAGAAGTCTTAGGAATGCTTGGATCTTCAAGGAAAACAAGAAAAATTTCAAGTTAAAAACTTGAAAACACTATTCATTGTCTTCTTCTTTGATTAAATGAAGAAGATTGAGAAGGAATTGATGGCTTAAACTCATGATATAGCCCTAACTAAGCATAAGGATGATTAGGGAATTATCTTACCAATTTAGGAGGCTTGGATCTTGAGTTTTGAAATTCCTTGCCTTTGGAATAGTAAAAAGCCGAGAGCATGAAGAACAATGCCTTGGTTTCTTTTTGATTTTGATGAAAAATGATTTGCTTGGCTTGGTTGGTTTGATTTTTGTGTTTGTTTTAGTAAATTACCTAGTTGCCCTTGATTTTGTATGGTTAAAAAGCCACCACATCTCCTTCCTTCCCATGTCATGCTTGTGTCATCCTCATGATGTCATCCTCCCCTCCTTGTCCTCTTCTCATTGGTTGGGTGACATCATCCTCTCTAATCCCTTTGATTAACTTCCTAATTGTTTGCCTAATGACCGCTGATCTGTTATACGGTTCGCTTAACTTTCATTTTCGTTTATCGTTTGAAGGATCATACCCGGGATCTTATTACTTAGGTTCCCTTAACCTTTCTAAATACATTATTTTCCTTTTTATGATCCTCTCTTATAATCCTTTAATTTAAATCCTTCGTATCCTGTTACCTTATACTCAATTCTCTCCGTATCTAGTGTATTTCCGGGAAAAATCAAAGTGTTCGGAAATTGGATTCTGACGATCTTTACATACACTCATATATCACATAGAGTACTGATAAAATCTCAGAATATCCATAATAGAACCCCTACATAGTGTGGCATGAAAAGTTTCCTCATTCAGCAAAAACACTATTCATAAGGGTTTCAAAATTTCCCAAAAATTGGGGTTATTACAACCAATTTCTGTTAGATTTTCAGGGTTCCTTAGAATCAAAGCATCAGCAACAAAGTTATCAGCATTTGGAAGTCCCAAGCCACGTCTTCTACCAGCTCTTCTAGACTGAGAGTTTTCACTATAGATCTTCTTTATAGTTTCAGAAGAATATATAACTGGTGCATGTGTCTTGATTCCCTATAGTAACTTCTTCTTTTCTTCTAAAGTCAACTTTGGTATGTCAGAGTTTAAATTCTCTAAATCAGGATTTGTGATTTCAGCTTGTGGTTTATTTGAACCAACAACTGGACTATTATCAGAGGTTGTGACTGGTTGAGCTTTAGCATTTGTTTCTTCTATAACTTGAGCATTGTCAGAAATTGTTACTTTCTTCAATTTCTCAGCCCAATTAGCTCCATGAATCATCTTTCTTCTTTTATATAGTTGATTAGCTTCATCTTCTTGAGTCATTTAATCATCAACATCATCATGAGCTACTTGCAACCACATGAAAAGTGTATTTAACTTTCTGTACTTGTTACTTGTGACCACAAGCAAAATAAATTTCCTTAGCCTTTATCTTTACTGGAGATCAATCTTCCTTGTCTCATTGCCTTTACTTGTAACCAAGAGGCCAGTCATTTCCTTAGCCAATTCTCCTTTACTGGAGACCAATCTCTTGTCTCCTTCTTGCCTTTACTTGCGACCAAGAGGCCATTCATTGGCTTAGCCAATTCTTCTTCCTTTTTTGCGACCACAGGGAAGGCTTTTCCCTTTACTCCTTTTTGCTAACTTGCGACATAAGGGAAGGTTCTTGACTTAGAATTTTGGCTAACTTGCGATTAAAAGACTTAATTTTTGACTTGGCAATTTTCAATCTCTTGACTTCTGAAATTGTAACAATAATAAAATCTTTTGTGTAATTAAATTAAACCCTTTCTAATATGCTGATGTTTGGTGCACTGGTCTGGTTCACAAATAACTAACATGAATTGATTTGATTCAAATTCCTTGGCAATTCTGAACTGATACATCTTGATTGATTATTCATTGCTTCAATAACTGAACCTCTGATCTTTAATACTTTAAATCAAATCATTTCATTGACACTGTAAGTCCTTTGACATCTTATTCTTCATGAAAGCTTGAACATATTAATGACCTTCTTCCCATGACCTAGTTACGGACTTAGAGCATTAATTCTACCTTTTGATTATTTGTATGTATCCAGTCTTTATCTTTAGGGTTCCTATGCTTTAGAGTTTAATATTACTTATCTATTTCTATTTTATGTTGAGTTATATTTCCTCGATTATATATTACGTTATATTATGCTTTACAATCTCCCCCTATTTGATTGTTAGAGTTCGACAAGCAAATCCCTAAGGATAAGTCAACTGACAATAAGAAAAAGTACTACCTAAAAACAGATAATGATATTAAATACATTCTGGATTATATATACAATTCCAGATTTCTTAAATTACAAATTACAAAGAAGTGTTCCTCTAGCCCGGACAAATAATTTATGTCTCTTTGGCTTCTTGCCTTGACTGCCTTCTCCTTCTTGAGTGGATTGAGTCTGAACATACTTTCTCTTGGCAACTTTGTTTTTGGGGTCTGTTGATTTTGTTGAATCTGGAAGAGAAGATCTTTTACTTTTATTCAAAAGGTCATTCAATCTAGCTTGGACCAAATCACAAGCTTCTATTTCAAGTGCATTAATGGGAGGTGGATTATTCAGTTCATTAAGAATCAATTGGAGATATTTGATTTTGTAGTACTTAGGAATAAGTTCAAACAATGGAGTAGATCATTTTGCCAATACGAAGAATTTTATCCTTTTAGGATGTCCTCGTACTCTCTTAGTGTCGTTGATCGATTCCTCTTGTACTACCTCATCAAGAATCTTTATGACAGGAATCAGAGCAACCTTGTCTGCTTTAAATGGGGAAAGTTTGAAATCCAACAAGTCTTGTTGTATTGCTTCTGATTCACTTGCTCTAAAATCCTTAATCTTAATCTTTGTTTTATTAATCTCAAAGACTAGATCCCCTTCATTATCAGTGCTGATGATAGGTTCACTATTTTTGAGAAGATTAATTTTTGCCTCTCGATTTATTAGTACTATCTCATGATAAACTCTGGTTACCTTCTTCATGTCCCTTTCTGAGTCCCTGATCATCTTGTCATTGAGCCTGCAAACATATAGAACTTCAACAGCTTTCAAGTCTGCTTCTGATCTCTTGACTCCCGTTGCTTCCAGTTTTGCTTGTTTGCTCCTGAGTTGACTTTCCAGGAAAGTGATTTGTAGAAAACGAATGGATCTTATATATTGATCAGACATAGTGATGTTCTGCATCCTACCATCTGCAAATACCTTGATCACAAATGGATAAAGAAATGCTTGAGGAGACACATCCTTCATCATCTTCCGAAGCTTGTCTCTGAAGTATTCATTCTCATTCTATTTCAACCATTGAATCTTTGATGTAAGGATGAACAGTCTAATAATGTTTAGCTTCTTCAGGACACTTGTGGAGATCTTTATCTGAATTCCAATAATATGATTGATAATAATCCTCCAGCCATTCTTCAGAACATTCACACTGGTTCCAGTGATCACTTCACTGAACTTGTCATAGAATTCATAAATGTTGTCATAAAGAAATCTGAAGTTTTCTACAATGTTCAGAAGATTCTTGTCACCAGTCTCTGATATAAGATAAACTTCTGTTTTGTCCATTTTCCTTTTTATCTCTTCTCATTTACTTCCTTTTCTATTTTTCCGAAGATATGATTCTCTTGCTTCTCTAGTTTCCTTTCTCTGGATGGCTCTAAGTACTCTTGTTCTTGCTCTTTCTACCTCTTCTAGAATTTCTTCATAGGAGCAGTTGAATTTTTCAGGCACTTCATAGTACAGACAGTAATCCGAGAAGGCATCTTCATCTTCATATTGTTCGTCCTCAGAGATAATCTTTTTTTCCTCCATCTCCACCTCTTCAAATCTGGGTTCACATCCTTCAGGAACCTCGCCCTTATTTTTCTCTCCTTCCTCTAGCTTGTACTCTGAGAATAAGGGCTTTGGAGCATATATCTCCGATAGAAGATTCCTCTGAGCTTTAATAACTTGGCTCAGATGATTAGCACCCTTTGATCAATCCTCTCTTCTTATTTTTCTTCTACTAGCTCATCTCCAAACTCATCATATCCAGAGCCAGCTGCTTGAAAGGCATCTTGAATTAACTCTACAGCAGCAGTTACTTTTTCTTGCTCTACCATTTTCTCCCCCTTAGTTGTGTTATCCTTCAGAGCTGGGGTTGATTGAGTAGGAAAGATCAAGTCAGGGATCTCTTGAATAGATGGTTCTGAAATAGACAATTTCTTGTTGACTGAGGTCTTTGGTCTAGTACTAGCAAGAACTATTCCAGTGGAGACAGGGATTGACATTTGCTTGCTAACTGTATCTTTGGCTCAATATTAACAATTGCCTTTGCCTTCCCTAATTTTGAGAGAGATTGCTCTACGAATTCCCGCAAGCATGTTAATGATGCTTGTTGTAGTTCAAGTTGCTCGGAAAGACATGCAATTTGGTGATCCATGATAGACAGTTCATTCTTGAGATATTGATCCTTTAGAGCCAGTTGTTCTTTGAGATAGCTATTTTTGAATGCCAACTACTCTTCAAGATAAGATTTTGTTACGTACCGTGACATGTCTATAGGTAATTTTTGGGACGTAGGTGTCTCACGGGCTTCTCGCAGTGTTTCACTCAATACTCTGTCACTCGGTTCAGGGATTGGTGTTTCACTCATCCTTACAGATACAGTCAACTCATAGCTCCGAGATCTAGAAGAAGTACCTGCAAGAAACATTAGAACCTTCCTTAAGGAGGTCAACAGTAGTGCAATGGGAGTTCGCGATTCCCGATCCTTGTTCAAGACAAGTTGCATGTCATCATGAGATGACTGGTCCAGAGTTGGAATCTCTTGGAGGATCACTGAGGCTGTCATATCTGGAATATTTTCCTCATCTTTCTCTAGTGTCGGTGAAGACACTTTCCCCTTAGGCTCATCAGTTGAATCTGGTTCATCGCCAAAGGGTTAACGATCCGCACCTATGTCGGATCCCCTATCCGCAGATGCATCCAAGTTTATTAGTCCTGGGGAGGTAAGTGTTGTTCTAAATGTGGCAGCAATTATAACACTCTCCTAATACCTGTGAAGGAAGTTGAATCATTGAAGGACCTTGAACAGGATATTCTATCCATAATATGGTTGAATGCTCTGTTACTGTCAATTCATTCTCACCAAATAACGCTCTTTTAATTGACTTTTTTCAAGCTTTAAGAGCTTGAATATTGGAGAGTGTGTTTGACTCAATACATGATGTCGTGGCTGATGGGAGAATTTCAATAGACCCACCTTGTTGAGAAGAGGGATCTAGTAACTGTTTATATGCAATTTCAGCCATCATATCCTTTTGGGAAGATATATGGGAGGTTATAGTTGTCTCAATGGGGGTCCTGGTTTGCTTCATAGGAGACAGAGCTGTGGGTTCACTCATAGTACCTTCCTTATTTGTTGTATCGAGTGTAATTTCTCCCTCTACACATATAAGATCCTTATACTCCATGGATTGGGCTAAGAGAGTTAGAGTGTGTTTATTGGCTCTAGAGGGTGATTATGAATTTGCGGGAAAACAAACTCACTTCCACTTGCATCTATTTTCTCTTGGGCAAGTTGTGTGTGAAAGTCGCTAAGGTGTAATGAATCAATATCAAGTAAATCATCAAAAGTAGTGCACATAGAAGATTCATTCATACCTGTGAACTCTGGCCTACAATCATTTGTCTCTGATTGAGTAGGCACAACTTCTTCTTGGTATTTAGATTCAGATTATGCAACCTCTTCTTGTTGTTTAATCTCCACTGGTTGTTCAGAAATGACAACCTCTTCATGTTGTTCAACCTCCTCTGGCTGTGCAGCAATGACATGTTGTTGGTCAATGTCCATAGGTTGAACATCAGCCTCAAGTTGGGGAATATTTGGCTAAACATTTGGTTGATCTGGAACATCATCAGCTTGAGCAATCGAATTAAAGTACTCTTCCATGAAGTCTGTCATATAAATAAGGTTATTGTTGGCATAAGGTGTCTGTCTGAGCAGCTTAACCACCATTTTTATGCCAGCACTTGAGAGTCTTCCAGATTATCACTGTGAACCAGGGCTTTGTGATCTTCTGTCAGCTTAGCATTAAGAACAATATGGAGAAACCTAACAAACAAGATGTGATCTTATTTATGAGCTTGGTTCTCCACGATCTCCGCCATGAACAGACGTCCAAAGTTGATTCGAAGATTATTAGCAACAGCTACTCCAACTTCCTGACTGAACTGTGTTAGTCCATGAAATCCACCGGTCTTGGGAGCCAGAAAATATGACAGAATGTTAAATAAAAATTTCCATGGTTTTGGTAGATGACTCTTGTTGAAGTGCTTAGGAAGTTTGTTATTGGGCATGGTGCTCTTGATGGCTTTGAAGAAGCTATATAGTTCCCATTTCTGTGGTAATTTATTGATATTATCCCGGGGAAGATGAAGATATTCATTGAAATCATCCTCAGTGATCACCAATGAAGAAGGATAACCCTAGCTTATCATTATCTGACGTGTCTTCAGCTGTAGTATGCACACATATCTGAGGAGCTCAACATTTAACTTGACATTAGTAATTAAAGCGTAATGCACAATCGAGTACTCATTTAGAAAGCGAATCCATTTTTCAAAATTACTTATTTTATTTGGATTATGCTCTATAACTGAGACATAAATTTTTTTAGTATCTTAATATTACACGCCATTTTTATTAAAAAATAAGAATAATTTTTTTATCGTAATACAAATTAATCATGCACGAAAATTAAAATAGATAAATGAAGTCCAACACATAAATTAACAAGGAACAAAATATTCGAAATAAACCCTAGAGAGGAAATACATAGAATAACCAATTAAGCTTAACCAAATAGGGGCTTAAAGATCAATAAACCACAGATTTGGATCTGTTTTGATCCATGGTGAAATCACAGTTTTGACAGTCATATGAATGTACAAATCCCGAGCATTAATAATCTGTAATTTTTATGAAACTTAGCAGGGTTTTGGTAGGGATTTAATCAATTAAAAAATTGTTCTCTCTTATCTTTCTTGCAATGCTGTGTATTGTGTGTATATAAGTGAATGCAAATGAATTGGAGGGCATATATAAATACACAGACAAAAAAGAATTCAAGTGTCTTACTTGCGACCACTATGGTGCTCTGTTAGTCCCAAAGTATCGTAGAAGGGGGGGTTGAATACGATACCTACAATCTTTTTTGATTCGTTTACGAAATCAAAATAGACACAAAATAATTCGAGGAATATATTGTTTTATTAATATAAACCTTGAGGTTGCTACAATCTAATCATTGAATTGATTAGCTACAATAAATTCAGCAGCACAACTTTATGTTTACAAGCTTAATAAATGAGGTTCTTTAATGGAGCTCCCGTAAACACGTTCTGTTGAACTGGAGAAGATAATACACTGAATGAATTCAAATGCTGCTTTGTAGTCTTCAATTTACTTTGGACATGTGGCATTATTTGAACTACACAACTTTTTCAATTGCTGCTTTGGATCAACAGAAATTTAACCAAGTACAGTTACTTGCGACCTGGGTGCACAGATACTTGCAACCATAGTATGTGAAGTTACTTTCGACTCTATTGAGACTGCATCAGAGGTTACTTGCGCCCTTGCCTTATAATCTTTCTTGTGCAAGATACTTGTGACCTCAGTATTACAGAGATACTTGTGACCTCAGTATACAAAGATACTTACGACCTTGCCTTCGGAACATTCCCTTGCCAAATACATGCGACTAGGAGATTCCCTTGGCAGAGTTACTTGTGACTAAGATATATGCCTTAGACATTTCACCATTAAGCTTTACTTGCGACCTAGATGTCACAGTAGTGATAATTGACTTAGCCAAATCTTCACAGGATACTTACTTGCGACCCTGTAATCCTAGTAGGTTTTCTTGCCTTATAGAAAATCAAGTTTCCAATAACTGTATCAATATTTAATGTTTCTTCAGTATAATTAAATCGAACCCTTCTTGATATTCTGATGCTTGGTGCACTGGTCTGGTTCACAAACAACTAGCATGAACTGATTTAATTCAATTCCCTTGACAATTCTGAACTAATACATCTTGGTTGATTATCCATTGCTTCAAACACTGAATCTGTGATCTTTAATACTTCAAATAAAACTATATAACTGATATCGGAAGTCCTTTCATGTCTTATTCTTCATGGAGGCTTGAACATATTAATGAACTTTTTTGAGTCATTTGCACCTTTTGATTCTTTGTGTATATCATGTCTTCATCTTTAGGGTTCATGTGCTTCACAATTTTAATATTGTTTATCTGTTTTTATTTTATGTTGAGTTATAGTTCCTCGATTACATGTTACATTACATTATGCTTTACAATCTCCCCTATTTGATTGTTAGAGTTTGAAAAGCAAATCCCTAAGGATACTCAGCTGACAATAAGAAAAAGTGCAACCTCAAAATAGATAAAGATATTAAATAGATTCTGGATTAAATATTCAATTCCAGATTTCTGAAGTTACAAATTACAAAGAAGTGTTCCTCTAGTCTGAACAAATTATCTAGGTCTTCTTTATCTTTGTCTTTTTGAGCTTCTTACCTTGACTGCATTTTTATTCTTGAGTGGATTGAGTCTGAACAGACTTTCTCTTGGGAGCTTTCTTTTTAGGATATGTTGATTTTGTTGATTCTAGGAGAGATGATCCTTTGCTTCTATTCAGAAGGTCATCAAGTCTAGCTTGCACCAAATCACGAGCTTCTATTTCTAGTACATTAATGGGAGGTGGTTTATTCAGCTCATTAAGCATCATCTGATGATATTTGACTTTGGAGCACTTAGGAACAAGATCAAACAACATTATAGATCTTTTTGATGTTACGAATATTGTTATCCTTTTAGGATGTCTTTGTCCTCTCTTGGTGTCGTTGATTGATTCTTCTTCCACCACCTCATCAAGTATCTTTATTTGGGATCAAAGAAATCTTGTCATTCTTACATGTGGAGAGTTTGACGTCCATTAAGGTTCTGAGATTATTGATCTTAATCTTTGCTTTATTAATCTGAAAGACTAGTTCCCCCTTCACTGTCAGTGTTGATGATAGATTCACTATCTTTTAGAAGATTAATTTCGGGCTCTCCATTGACGAACACCATCTCATGGTAAGTTTTTTTTAACTTTCTTCATGTCCTTCTCTGTATCCCTGATTATTTTTTCATTAAGCCTATAAGCATCTAGAACTTCAGCAGCTTTAAGATCTGCTTCTGATCTTTTGACTCCTGGTGCTTCCAGATTTGCTCTTTTGCTCCTGAGTTGACTTTCCAGGAAAGTGAGTTATAGAAAACGAATGGATCTTATTTGTTGATCAGACATGATGGTGTTTTGCAATCTGACATCTACAAATACTTTGATCATAAATGGAGTAAAGAATGCTTGAAGAGATACATCCATCATCATCTTCCGAAGCTTGTCTCTGAAGTATTCATTCTCATTCGATTTCAATCATGGGATTTTTGATGCTAAGACAAATAGTTCCACTATGTTTAGCTTCTTCAGTACACCTGTAGAGTTCTTCATTTGGAGTCCATCTATGTGATTGACAGTGATTATCCATCCTTTTTTTAGAATATTCATAGTGGTTCCAGTGATTATCCTATTGAATCGATCATAGAACTCATGAATATTTGGATAATCCACTGTGTACTTCTCTACAGTGTTCAGAAGATTCCTATTGACAGAGTCTAGTTTGTGATAGCTTTCTGGTTTGTCCATTTTCCTTTTGATCTCATACCATTCACTTCCTCTCATGTTAGCTCGAAGATAATATTCTCTTGCTTCTCTGGCTTCCCTTCTATGTATTGCTCTCTGTACTCTAGCTCTTGATCTCTCAATATCTTCTTAAATTTCTTGATAGGATCAATTGAGCTTTTCCGACAATCCATAGTACAAACAGTCATCCGAGAGAGCATCTTCATCTTTAAATTCTTCGTCCTCAGATATGACCTTTCTCTCTTCAGTAGTCACTGCTTCAACTCTGGGTTCAAAACCTTCAGGAACATCGCTTTCATATATTTCTCCTTCCTCCAGCTCATACTCTGAGAATAAGGGCTTTGGAGCATATATCTCCAACAGAAGATCACTTTGAGTCGTAATGACTTTGCTTAAGAGATCTTATTTTGAAGTGATAGCTCCCCTAAGTTGAGGAACTCTTCTCAACAACATGTCTTTCTTTTAACAACACCATTTCATCAATCCTCTCTTCCTCTTCCTTTTCTTCCTGAATCTCATCTCCAAATTCATTATAACCAGAGTCAGTTGTTTAAAAAGCATCCTGAATTAAGTTCACAGCTGCAACTACTTTTTCTTGCTCCATCCATTTCTCCCCCTCAGTTGGGTTATTCTTCAGAGCTAGGGTTGATTGAGTAGGAAAGATCAATATAGGAATCTCTTGAGAATATGGTTCTGAAACAGACACTTGCTTGCTGACTGAGGTCTTTGACCCAATACTGGCCAGAGCTGTTTCAGTGGAGACAGGGATTGGCACTTGCATGCTAACAGAGATCTTTAGCTCAGTATTGGAAATTGCCTTTCCCTTTCCAGAGTGAGAGAGAGATTGCTCCACGAATTCCCGTAAACTAGCAAATGATGCTTGTTGAAGTTTAAGTTGTTCAAAAAGACGGGAAATCAGATGATCCCTTACAGACAATTCATTCTTGATATATTGATCCTTGAGAGCCAATTGCTCTTTGAAATAGCTATCTTTAAATGCTAACTTTTCTTCAAGGTAAGATTTTGTGACGTACTGTCACATGTCTATAGGTGGTGTTTGGGAGGTAGGTGTCTCACGGGATTCTTGCAGTGTATCACTCAACACCCTTTCACTCGTTTTAGGGACTTGTATTACACTCACCCTCACGGATACACTCCGCTCATAGCTCCGAGATCCAGAAGATGTACATGCAGAAAGACAATAGAGCCATCCTTAAGGAATTCAACAGTGGTGCAATGGGAGTTCGCAATTCCTGATCCTTGTACAAGACAAGTTGCATGTCATCCTGAGATGACTAGTCCAGAGTTGGAATCTCTGGGAGGATTACTGAGGCCGTCATATGTGGCATCTGTTCCTCATCTTCCTCGAGTGTCGGTGAAGACACTTTCCCTGTACGCTCACCAAGTGAATCTGGTTCATCACCAATGGGTTGACGATCCGCACCTATGTCGGATCCCCTATCCGCAGATGTAACCAGGTTTATTAGTCCTCGAGATAAGTGTTGTGCTAGATGTAGCATCGATTACAACACTCTCTCCTAACACCTGTGAAGGTAGATGATCCCTTGAAGGACCTTAAACAGGATAGTCTAACCTTAATATGGTTGAATGCCCTGATTTCATCAACACTTCCTCAGCAAATAGAGCTCTTCTAATTGACTCATTTAAACCTTAAAGAGCTAGAATATTTGAGAGTGTATTTGACTCATTACAGGATGTCGTGGCCGATGGGCGAATTTCAATAGACCCACCTTGTTGATAAGATGGATCCAGTAACTGTTTATGTGCCTTTTCAGGCATTGTATCCTTTTTGGAAGATACATGGGAGGTTACAGTTGTCTTAGTATGGATACTGCTTTGCTTCATTGGAAACAGAGCTGAGGGTCACTCAAGAACCTGCCTTATTTGCTGCATCATGTGTAGTTTCTCCCTCTATACTCATAGGATCCTTATACTCCAAGGATTGGAGTAAGAGAGTTTGAGATGTGTGTATTGGCTCTAGAGGGTGGTTATGAATTTGCGGAAAAACAAACTCGCTGCCTCCTGATAGTAACTGCTCTTGGGAAAGATGTGTGTGAAAGTGACCAAGATTAAGTGAATTAATATAAATTAAATCAGCAAATGTAGTACTCATAGAATATTCATTCATACCTGTGAAGTCTGGCCTGTAGATATTTGTCTCTGATTGAGTTGGCTCAGCTTCTTCTTGATGTAAAATAGCTTCAGGTTGAGAAACCTCTTCTATCTATTCATCAACTACATGTTCTTTGTCAACATCCATTGGTTGAGCGTTAGGGTTAGGCTGAGGATCTGCTTCATGTTCAGCCTCTGCCTCTTCACCATCCTCATTTGCAGCATCATGTTCTGGATTATCAGATTCATGATCATCTTCATTCTCAGATTCAAGTTCTTGATTAATGGAGTCAAATTACTCTTGCATGAAGTCTGTCACATAAATGGGATTACTTTTGGAATAAGGATTTTTTTTATATAATCTACCCACCATTGTGGAGGACACAACTTGAGAACTTATCATATTGTTACTATGAACCAAGGCCTTCTGAGCTTCTGTGAGCTTAGTATCGAGAACAATCTGAAGGAACCTGACGTATAAGATGTAGTCATGTTGTTGAGCTTGATTCTTCAGTATCTCTTTCATGAATAGACGTCCAAAATTGATATGAATGTTCTGAGCAACAGCCACTCCAACTAGCCTCATAAAATGTGTCAGTCCATAAAATCCACCAGTCTTGGGAGATAGACAAGAGGACGGAATGTTGAAGAATAAGTTCCAAGATTTGGGTCAATGACTTTTGTTAAGATGCGTTGGATGCTTGTCATTTGGCATAGTGCTCCTTATGCCCCTGAAGAAGCTAAAAACTTCATAGTGTCTTGGTAATCATCAAAATTATCCTGAGGAAAGTGAAGATATTCATTGACGTCATCTTTAGTGATTAGTATCATTTCATCTTCAATGGAAAACATGAAGCTTAGCTGATCTTCATCTGATGTGTCCAGAGCTGTGGTGTGAACGAGTTTGAGGAGCTCAACATTTAATTGTACATTAGTAGTTAAGGCATAGTGCACAATCGAGTGCTCGTTTAAAAATTGAATCCAATTTTCAAAATATCCTATGTGAGCGGGATTACGATTTATAACTGAGACATAATTTGTTTTAGGTATCATAATATTATCCGCCATTTTAATTAAAAAATAAGAATAAAATTTTGACCAAAACAAATTTATCGTGCACTTTAAAATAATAACTCGTAACTAATGCAATACATAAATTTATGCAGAACAATTATGCAATAATAAACTAAGCTAATTGAACTAATTAACCAATTCAAACTAAGTCAAACAGTCCCTTATGTTCAAGAAAACCACAATCTTCGATCTCCAAACTTAACCGGTGAAATCACAGGTTTTTGTAGTAAAAATAAATATTATGTTGTGGGCTCCAAGAATCTATAATTTGTTTGAAATTTTGACAGAGATTTTGTACGGATTCAATCTATTACAAAATTCTCCTTTTTCGCCTTTACCTCCGTTATGTGTGTAATCGTGTGTATATGTATGAAAAATTGACCGAAATAAGCTGATATACACCTACAAACTACTCACGAAAACACAAGTGAGTTACTTGCGACTACTGTGAGTAAAAGTGCGCAAGTAACTAGAAAACACTGTGAAGACACAGTCGCAAGTAACGCATATAATAGAATCTAGGTTAGTTACTTGCGCTCCCAGGGCGTCCATGTCGCAAGTAATGGAGATAAAAGAATTTGATCAATTTTACCTGCGAACAAGTACTACTCTATAATCTCAAGTCGCAAGTAACTTTGAAAAACTTAAGTGGTTATTTGCGACGAGAGTCCCTTGTAACAAAAATTAACACTTAGAAAAATTGTTGATGTATTTACTTGCGACCTTTGTTACCCTGTGGTCACAAGTAACTATACTTGGCAATTAATTTTATCATCCATATTTTGATTCATAAAAACAAAATAATTACCATTAATTGATAAAATAATATTTTCATAGAATAAATTATGCTTCTAATTTCAAATTAATTTTAATGAACCCCTTAGAATATCAAATAATTTAAAGTCCACTAAAACTAATAAATCACAAATTTGATTTATTATATTTGAAACTTTTATCAATGAATTGATAAATTCTCAAATAGTTACATCAAAATTATGCTGTAATTTTTTTTACTCATAACTTAACCAATAATGATTAAATTATTTTCAAATAATTTATCAATATAAGTGTGTTAAAATATTTATCAATTAGATACAATCAGACAAATATTTGAAATACGAGAAATAAATAATGACACATAAATCCACATGTCCTTAAAATATTGACATTAAATAACAAGTGAATTTATTTAAGACAAATTGCAGTTATTGATTCCTAATTTGTTAATTAGACAGATTGAACATCCCAAGTTTACTAACCAACTTAGAGAAAGTGTTTTCATCAAGTGGTTTTGTGAAGATGTCTGCAATTTGATCCTCTGTGGGTATAAAATATAATTCCACAGTGCTATTTGTGACATGCTCTCTCATGAAGTGGTACCTGATATCAATATGCTTTGTTCTTGAGTGCTGAACTGGATTGTTTGAGATTGCTATTACAATTGTATTGTCACAGAATATTGGAATCTAAGATCCCAACAAACCATAATCTCGGAGTTGGTTCCTCATCCACAAGATTTGGGCACAACAGCTTCCAGCAGCTATGTATTCATCTTCAATAGTTGATATGGATATTGAGTGCTGCTTCTTACTATGCCAGAAAACCAACCTTCTTCCAAGAAATAGACAGCTTCCTGAGGTACTTTTCCGGTCAATCTTACAACCTGCAAAATATGAATCTATATAGCCAACTAGGTTAAAACCTGTACCTTTAAGTTACCAAATACCGAGATTTGGTGTCCCCTTAAGTACCTAAATATCCTCTTAACAGCTATAAGATGAGACTCTTTTGGGTCAGCTTGAAATCTAGCACATAAGCATGTTGTAAACATAATATCTGGCCTATTGCTGTGAGATAAAGTAATGAGCCTACCATACCTTTGTAGCTTGTGATATCAACTTTCTTACAAGTTTTATCCTGATCAAGCTTAGTGGCTGCTGGCATTGGAGTCTTTGCCGCAGTTGAATCTTCCAGATTGTACTTCTTGAGAAGTTCTTTGATGTACTTGGATTGACAGATAAATATTCCATCTTTCCTTTGACTTACTTGTAATCCAAGAAAGTAGTTCAACTCTCTCATCATGCTCATTTCATACTTACTCTGCATTAGCTTAGAGTATCTCTTGCAAAGATCGTCATTAGTAAAACCAAATATAATGTCGTCAACATATACTTGAACTAATATCATATCAGATTTATGCATTTTATGAAACAAAGTTTTATCTATAACACCTATAGAAAAACCATTTTCAAGTAAAAACTCAGAGAGGGTGCCATACCATGTCCTTGGAACCTGCTTGAGACCATAGAGAGCTTTGAATAGAAAGTATACAAAATCAGCCGGATTTGGATCTTCAAAACCTGGAGGTTGTTCCACATACACTTCTTCTTCTAGCTCCCCATTCAGGAATGCACTCTTCACATCCATTTCATAAACCTTGAAATCTAAATATGCTGCGAATGCTAGAAACATCCTGATTGTCTCAAGTCTAGCTACTGGTGCATAGGTTTTATCATAATCTATACCCTCTTTTGAGAGTAACCTTTGGTTACCAGTCTGGCCTTGTTTCTCATTACAATGCCATCTTCATCTAACTTGTTTCTGGATACCCATTTAGTGCCTATCACTGACTTGTCCTTTGGCCGGGGTACCAGCTTCCATATCTTCTACATCTCGAACTGATTGAGTTCCTCTTGCATAGCAATAACCCAATCTGGATCTTCAAGTGCCTCATCCACTATCTTAGGTTCCATTTCTGAGAGAAACTCTGAAAATTGATATTCAATCTGTGTGGCATGTCTAGTTCTCACTCCTGTGTTAGGATCACCAATGATCAGTTCAAAGGGATGGTATTTGTTCCAAACTCTTTGTCTAGGCAGATAAGATCTTGATGTTTCCCCTTGTTCAGCATGATGCTTAGTATGAACTTTTTATCCTCTTCCTGCTCCCCCTGAGTTGCTGCCACCATGAATTGATGATTCTGATCTTTGAGTAGTAGTTCTTGAAGGTGTTCATGTAGGATTATCATAATCATTGTTTCCACCATTACCACCACTTGATCCATAATCAATATTTCCATGTACTATGGGTATAGCATTAAAAATCTCAGGTTCTTCTAATCTAAAGGATCATTTGACAGATTCTCAAATTCCAGAGATTAAGAATCCTTTTCTCTTTGCAGGCTTGCTAACTTGGTGTCGTCGAATGTTACATTAAGGCTTTTAATCACCTTCTGATCAGTAATCATATAAACCCTGTAAGCTTTAGATTCCGGAGATTAGCCAAGAAATATGCCTTCTTTCGCTTTAGTATCAAACTTTCCCAGATGCTCATTTCCTTCCTTTAGCACAAAATATTTAGCTCCAAGCACATGAAAGTATTTCAGTGTTGGTTTCTTGTCATCCATAATCTCATAAGGAGTCTTGTCATGATCTTTATTAATCAGGGTATGATTTTGAGTGTAATATGCTATGTTAACAACTTCAGCCCAGAAGTAGGTAGGAAGTCTTGATTCACTTAGCATGGTCCTTGCTTCTTCAACCAAGGTTCGATTCTTCCTTTCTACTACTCCATTTTGTTGTGGAGTTCTTGGGGCTGAGTACTGTCTCGAAATACCTTTCTCTGTACAGAATTCATTTAGAAATGCATTATTGAATTCTGTCCCATTGTCTGGTCTGATCTTTCTAACATGTAATTTCGCTTTCAACTCAATCTTCTTTATATGACCCACTATTAACTGAGGTGCATCATCCTTGGATTGCAAGAACAACACCCATGTATACTTGGAGTGATCATCGACTATCACTAAAGCATATCTTTTCCAGTTAAAAAGGAAATTGGTGGTAGCGAGGATCCCTAGACAAGTGCACGAGCTAGGTTTCCAGGTTGAAATGAAAGAAGCTAGCAAGAGATGTTTGTCTTAGATTGTGTTTAAAGTTTGTAAGACTGTTTTAATTTCAGTTATAAGATAGATAAATTGGGATTTAGTACGTTGTAATATAAATAAGGTTTTGCCTTGTGGGCATACTTTAAACTGTTATGATCCGTGGTTATGGTAAGTAGGGTCTTTGCATATATTATTATCATAAACAGGTTTACATGTGGTGTGTGTGTGTATTGTGGACCCCAAACTTTTGTCCCGGGTTTGGAGGGCGCCACAGAATACTGTCTCGAAATACCTTTCTCTGTACATAATTATTTAAGAAATGCATTATTGAACTCTTGTTCCATTGTCTGATCTGATCTTTTTGACAGGTAGTTTTGCTTCCATCTCAATCTTCTTTATGTGATCAACTATCATCCGTGGTGCTTCATCCTTTGATTTTAAGAACAATACCCATGTGTACTTAGAGTAATCATCGACTATCACTAAAGCATATCTTTTCCTTGATAGTGACAACATATTCACTGGACCAAATAAATACATGTGAATTAACTGAAGAGGTTCAGTTATGCTTGTCATTTCCTTGCTTCTGTGTGATGCTTTCTTTGACTTCCCTTTTTCACATGCTTCACAGAGTCCTTCATGACATAATTCAATATATTGTAGTCCTCTCACTAATTCTCTCTTAACCAGAGAGTACATTATCTTGAAGTTCAAGTGTGAGAGTTTCTTGTTCCATAGCCAACTTTGTTTTGACGAAGCTTTGCTGTAGAAATATCTCATTACTTCATCACAGGTAGACTTCAAGTCAGCTACGAACAAATTACCTTTCCTTACTCCCTGTAAAGCAAGCTTCTCATCTTTCCTGTGAGTGTTCAAACATCTTTCTGGCCTAAAATCAAAATTGTATCCTTTGTCATAAGCTAACTGACGCTCAGAAGATTATGCTTCAATCCTTCCATAAGAGAGATGTTTTTAATGATTACATTCCCAATTTACAAATTACCATATCCCTTAGTAAATCTCTTGATGTCATCTCCAAATGTAAGTATAGGGCCAGCTTTCTCAACCATACCTGTGAGCAGGGACTTTTCTCCTGTCATGTGCCTAGAACAACCACTATCCAGAATCCACATGATCTTTTCCTTTCGTACTTTACCCTGCAAACACGGATTGATTAAGAAGACTTTTGGTACCCAAGTTTTCTTGGGGTTGGAACATAATCAATAAATGAAACCGTAACAGGCTTAGCTTTCACTTTGACTGACTCCTTCTCAGTACTAGTCTCAACAGAGTTGTCATACTTAGAGATATGAGGTACTATAGTCTTGGCCTGTATGTGCTCATTACTCATGCTTGTGTTAGTATCAGTGCAAGTGCTAGTAGTTGCATGAAAATCTTTGAAATATTCAGACATGGTAACAAATACACATGGCATACATCCAACTATGCCATAGGGCTCATGAAAGCTAGGCATGTTAGGCATGGCAGGCACACTAGAAGTTGAAACAGATTCTACTTTAGCTTTTGTGCATGTATGTGTAAGGTGTGCATCAGAATTGCAATTATTGCATAACTTTCTAGATGTGGATGAGGAAGATGCAAAATCAGATTTCTTATTTACACCTACCTTGCCATTTCTGTTCTTCTTAGCCTTAATCTTAGCACTCTCACCAGTTTTAGAGTTATCTGTTGGGTATGGTTTCTTAAGTGTTTCAGGTTCTTTCCTATTCACCTTATCACCTAGGTCAGCAATGGATTTATCTTTACTAGCTGGAACCTTAGGAGTTTTGAGGGATTCCTCTACCTTCTTCTTCTTTCTATTTTCAGCAATCAATTCCTCATTGATTAGCAAACTTACTTCATCCAAAGGTTCTGAAACAGACTCAGTGAACAACGGAGATACAACATCTTTAATAATATATGGAACCTTTTCTGAGACAAACATGTTTATCTCAGATGCACCACTATGCTTCTTACTGTTCAGCTTAGAATAGCCAAGTCCTACTGAAGTCTTATATTTAAATCTTTGACTATCTATTATCTCCTTCTGAGTCAAAACTGTATTTTTAAACGCCTGTAACTTCTTTTCTAAGTCAGCAATTTGGGTTCTAAGAATGGTTCTATGTCTGCGTTGCACTTAACCTTATTCTCTAGATATTCATTCTTTTGGTTAAGGTCTTCTAATCCAACTACAAGCAATTCTAGTTCTTCATTTCTAGAGGTCAAACTCTCAGCTTTAAGAACTAACTTATCATTTTCAAGTTTATATGCAATCATGCTTGTATGAACATTATACAATTCTAAAGTAAGTTCATGCACAATAGATTTGTATTCAAACACAGACATATCTATAGTGGTACGTTCAGGAACCTGAGATGATTGTTTTGATTCCTCTGCAGAGTCTGCCATAAGAGCTAGATTCACATATTGTTCCTCTTCATCCGAATCATTATCATCCCATCTTTTTTCTTCAGCAATATATGTTCTTCCCTCTTCCTTAACCATATAAGCATTCATCTTCTGTTTCAGCTTCTCATTCTTCCTCTTCAGATCTTCATAAGTTTCTTTCTTTTTTCATAGGAATCATTTCCTTTTGCTGTTTTGGCCTTCTACAATCAGATGCAAAGTGCCCCCAACTTATTGCAGTTGTAACATCTTGTTTTCCTCTTGTCTACCCAATTTGAATTATAGCCTCCTTTGGAGCTTGACCTTGATGAGTAGCTTCCTTTCTGAAATCTCCCTGATAAACCCATTGGTTTGTAGTTGGGTTTCCTTTTGAACCTAACATGACTAAATTTTGCAGCCATGTATGCCATACATTTGTCCTCCAATTGTTCAAGTTCTTCCTGAGTGTAAAAGTCACTTTCATCCTCGGTCTTACCATGAGCAATTTCAGCTACAACAATCTCCTTGATTGTTGGGAAGAGTGTAACCTTGACTTCTTAGGTTTCAGGTTCACGAACTACAAGTGCAGTGGTTTTTGCAAGTGTCGTACTCCTACTGTCAATAAAATAGGTCCATAGATAATAGCTCTCTGCTCTTGCTATAGTTTATGGGTTCTTAGCTTTCCATAAATCACATCCACGGGCATGGTAATAAAATTAGCTATTTCCCTGATTGATGTGTTTTTTTGTTCCAGGTGAACTAGAAGTGTCAGCATAAACTTTCTATTAGACTCTCATATAGGATAAACTTTCCCTTGTAGCTTTAATTCTCTTAACAGTCTTGCATATCTCTCAAAGAGTGAAGACAGTGTTTCTTCGGGTTGAAGTCTGAAAGCCTCATACTGAGTAGTCAGAATATCCATCATGTTCTCTTTGACTTCTTTTGTATCTTCCATCAAAAGCTCAATGGTAACCCACATATCCTTTGCACTATTACTTTCTAGAAGTTGATGGCTCATATCATTATCGGTCTATTCTAAAATTATGAGTTGAAGGCTTGTGTCCAGATTTATCAACTCCTTGTCTGTCTCCGTATATTTAGACGGATCCCTGGGAGTAGATGAGGAAGGAATTCTTACACCAGTTGCAGTAGTGAATTCAGCAACTAATTCCATCGGGAAATAAGGGCCATTCAGTAATATCCCAATATAAAGTGGATTCGAAGCTTTGATAAACAACATCATCTTTTTCTTCCATAGGTTGTAATTATCTCTGTCGAATGGGGGAACCTCGATGCTTCCAATTCTTTGGTTATTCATCATCTTGGCGGAATTAAAATTATTTAAAGTTCAAAAATTTCAAGAAATAAAAAATTTTGAAAATTAAAAAAAATCAAGAAACTTTTCAAGAACTTGTTTCTTTTTCCAGATCTTGATTTATATGTCAATCAACAAGCTCTGATATCAATTGTTAGTCCCAAAGTATCGTAGAAGGGGGTTGAATACGATACCTACAATATTTTTGATTCATTTACAAGTTCTTCGTTATAAGTACAGAATCAAAATAGACACAAAACAATTCGAGGAATATATTGTTATCTAAATATAAACCTTGAGGTTGCTACAATCTAGTCAATGATTTGATTAGCTACAATAAATTCAGCAGCACAGCTTTATGTTTACAAGCTTAATAAATGAGGTTCTTTAATGGAGCTCCCATAAACACTTTCTGTTGAACTGAAGAAGATAATATGTCACACCCCAACACACACACTCTAAATAAAAGAGAACCATAATTATTACAAACTTATAAGTCCAAAGGACGATAATGATCTATTACAACCCAACCAAAACATCAACAATCCCAAGATCTTTACAAGTTCAGAGTTTGGAACAACCCTTCTAACTAATACCACGATTACATACTGGCGGATTCCGCCTAAACTATATATATTCTACTTGCGCCCTCAATTGGTCTTCACCCTGCCTACCGATTGACTTACGGGCAGTCTTCTTTGTACGAACCATGATTGCTAGCTGTAGAACAGGGTTAAACACAAGAGAATGAGCTACAACGCTCAACAAGTACTAATTGTTGCAATTAAGCCACCATATCTTCGTCTCCACTTATGTCTTTCGATACTAAACCTTCTTCACTGGCTCAGTTATAAGCATCAAATTTACCATAACTCACTTACTTGAGTGGGAAAGCCCAACCATTCCTTGATGAACACACTCAAAGTTTATTCGTAACTAGCATTTCTTCGATTTTGAATCTTCATGAAAAATATCTCCCACATGATTGAGGTATGCTTCATCTTCACAACGTATTAATCGAGTATCTGGTTATTATTAAGAACTTCTTTATTCGCTTCTACTGTCCAATCAATCATTTCCCTTATCCGATATACGCAGCTTTACTTTCTTATTTCTCTAGTTAATTTACCTCATACAGTTCGCTAACTACTCCAATTCATGTCAAAATCTCATACTTGAAATATATCATGTATACAGATTTTCGCCTTGGATTTGATGTCCTCTTAACAACCACGTCATTGGCATAATGGTTCTTCTCTGCACGTAAATGTCCACCATTTATTGGCTTGCAATTATCCATACTCATCATATA
Source organism: Apium graveolens (assembly GCF_009905375.1). Lineage (NCBI taxonomy): Eukaryota > Viridiplantae > Streptophyta > Magnoliopsida > Apiales > Apiaceae > Apium > Apium graveolens. The sequence continues at coordinate 171,031,637 of NC_133649.1, forward strand.
ACTCCATCTTCCACACGGATTTATTTCACTTCCTTTTTAAAATATGCAAAGAATAGACCTTACACAAGAAGGAATTTGTATATATGATTCTAATTGGAAACCTTTTGTAAGGAATAAGAGTACAAGGAAATAATCGGAAAGATCCATGAATCAACAAATCATGATTGAAGAAGAAAAAATGAATAATGGTTTGGATATGAGTGAGACACCCATATTTGTACTGAAGATGGCCAGTCTTTCATACTATATGGCATACAGCATATGATTAGGTGGCGTCCCACTAGACTCTTTATCAATTCGATAAAGCGTCACACCATAACACTGTTTGTCTCAATCAGAAAGCAATATTTGAAGGAGGAATGATGTGAAAGGGATTCAATATTCTTCTTATTTCCTTATAGAGCTGATCATGAAAGAAGTTCATACTTTACTCGAGATTCATAAGAATATATAGGATTATAGGAAATAATGATACCATTGATCGCCATCCACATTTCATCCGTTTACAGGTTCAACGCTTGTCCGATCAATAGATCCCATTCCGAGTCATATATTAACTTTAGAAAGTTCTCTGAAATGCTTTATTAAATCAATCATTAGAATGAATTCCCATTTATTAGGTCTTGTATCTTTAGTGTCACGCTTACCTATTCAATATTTTTATGATTTAACTCTATTTGCACTTTTTTTATGAGATTAACAATCATAATTTCAAATTTCGCTTACGCTACTGATCATTCAACATATCAACTCCTTTGCTAATAACATTCTTCCTTTAGAAATCTGGATATTTCTTCAATCTTCTTTGCTCATACTTGGTTTTTTGTGAATCAATGTATTTTTCGAACTCTTATCGTCTCAGAAATTGGATGAACAGTTTCTCCGTACATTGGTTCTGTCGTTAAACTTATCAAACAAGATTTGCACTCTTCTACTAGGAACAAACAAATCTTCTTCGTAATAGCGGGTCTATTTGGCCTTCTAAATTAATCATACTAACTTCTAGAACCAGTATTCTTCTAGATAATCCAAATCTTATAACAATCGAGAAACTCAGGGAGTAATTGGACAACCAAGTTTTAAAACTTGTTTGGTTTAAAGGACTTTTAGAAAAACATTTGTTAATAAAATCTCTTTTGAAAACTGGTTTACAATTTTGAAAATCATACACCTGGTCGTCATTACAATATGAGTTGGTTGTCGGCCTTCTCAACTACCACAAAGAATTCAATTGGGAAAATAATCAGATAAAAGCCCATTCATTTCCATATATATTCTACCCCTTATTGGGTCTATTTTACATTCATTGATTGACAAAAATTCCAGTTACTGTTGCATATTATCTTATTCAAAGCTTCTCTTAAATTTTTTATACTAGTAACACTCTCATCATCATTTCTTACGATTACTAAGTATAATAGGTCTAACAAACCTATTTTGTAAAATAAATTTGGCTAATATCATATCACATTACTACTATATGCATCATGTTTGGTCATAACATCATCATCTAATTCCAAGAAAACACTCGATCTTCCAATCTTCTCAAACTCCTTTAAAATCCTTCTAGTTCACGTCACAAGATAATCATGGGTGGCATACTTACTAGTATCCCCATATAACCTGGTAGTAGCTATCCTTCAGAATACATGAACCCTCTCTCTGGGTTCCTTCTCACCTTTCTTAATACCTCGTATACTCACCACATGTTGTAGCTTTCGAATCCATCCTCGTAGGTGTTGTTGCTCCATAAGACGGGTTTTAAACTGATGGTATAGAACAAGGTATAGGATAGACAGAAAAGATGCACTCACAGTTGAACATCCGGTAGAACCAGAATCAGCATGTGGGGGATTCTTGAATAGGTAGCTTCGCATCAGGGGATGAGATAATAGCTTGAAAAGGTGCAACCGTCGCAATAGGAGGTGATATAGCTAACACCAGTGGAAGAGCAGGGCGTGAATCAGATGATGGTCCTCCGACTAAAGGCTCCGAATGATCAGACGATCCTGGGATAAAAGAATCTGTCATCGCCGCTATTTGACAATCGCGTCGCTAGATAAGAATCTCGAATCTCATCACGAATCATACCAAAACCTATTATACAGTCGCACTCAACCTCTCGACGTTCTATCTTTCTATTTTGTAATCCTAATCCTTACCCTCTATCCATTCTCGATAATCTAGGCTTGTTTCAGTGACTTATAACTTGTGGCTCTGATACCAAACCTGTGACGCCCTCCAAACATGGGTCAGAAGTTTGGGGTCCACAACACACACATACATACACACATACCATATGTAAACCTGTATATAAAATGTTATATGCATTGACCCTTCTTTACACAACCACGGATTGCAACAGGTTAAAGTATAAAAACAAGCCACAACCTTAACTTTTATTTCATCATACCAAATCCCAACTAGTTTAACTTACAACTGATAATAATATCGTTCTTACAATCGTGCATAACTCATCTACAATATAAAGCTCCTGCTAGCTCGATAAAACTTAACCTAGAATCCTAGCTCGCACACTGGACTGGGAATCCTCCTTACCAACAATTTCCTTTTCAACTGTCAAAAACATAAAAAGGTTTTCAAGAGTGAGCTAACTAGCTTAGCAAGTCATAATAGCAATAACTGAGGTCAAACAATAACCAATAGAAATGATTCAAAAGAATCAAGTTTCTGAATAAGCAATAATTAGAATTGGATATTCACTTTTCATTTTAAAAAAAAACAAAGTTAGGCTGCTGATCAGTCACGCACTAACCCCGAGCAAGGCTCCCATCTTTGCTCTATATACTGGATCCAAGGCATGCATTGGCCTATTATGACCACGAATCTGGTCCGACCACGAATCTGGTCCGACCATGAATCTTTTCCACATTTATAAAACCATCCAATTCTAAAACAATTCAATATGATACCAATGTAATTCAATAAGCTGAGTCATAAACAACATGTATCTTGAAACATAAGGTGATTCACAATGTCATGAAGGTATAACAAGGAATTCAAAAAGATTGGCTTTCAATGAAGGAAAGAATCAGAAAGTAGAAGACCAAGGGTTCCAAGGATTGGTCTTATGTTAAACAAGCAATTCAATATCAGAAATCAGTATGTGGTAGATATGTATTTGTGGAGTAGTATCGTATGTGTCTGGCTCGTATATGAGAATTCAACAATCAATGGTTTATGAATAATAAGGCTTATGGCTCAACATCAATAAGAATCAGGGTTCAAGGTTGAATAGTTTAAAGCACTTGCAATATAAAACATGATTTATTTTGAATACTAGCAACATGTTATAAGAAAGTTTGAAAATATTTGCAATATATCTTGAAGAAGGTTCAGAAGTACTTTCCTTATCACAGATGATTTCCAACTTTACTTGTACTCATCTAACAGTTTTACTCATCAATCACTTTCCTTCTTTTTTTATGCCTTCCTTCTATTCATCAATCACTTGCCTTCTCTTTCTATGCCTCAGTTCTATCTACGGATCACTGGATTTCTTTTTCTATGCTTCGGTTACTCTTGATTTCTGCACTTGAATATGGTGGATTCAGAAAGAGTTTTCCGAGAGCTTCGATTTGATATATTGCACGCCCGATTCAGAGTTCGATAACGCCTTTGTTCGTGGGTTTGATTATGAAGGACGCAACGTTTTTTGGGTTTTTTTCTCTGTAAATTCTATATTTCTACTGATCGATTATGATTATACGAATAAAATGAAATAATAAAAGGGCTATATATATTTAGGGAGTATTGGTTCATGTTGGATCATTTTGGATCGATAAATTAGTTACTTAGCTGCTAAGTAACTGCAAAAATGATTCAATTTGGTACCCGTATTGGATAATTATCCAAATCGGGCTTTTTATAAAACACTTTATATGAAATAATGTAATAATATCTCGTATTTCGAGAATACGGGTTTTGTTGATTCACCGAAATGATTATCGTATCAAAAATCTTACGTCGGGCCGCGCACGGGTCAAACCGTAATCCGGATTGAAAAAGTCAAAACACGGAAAATATCCGGAATTACCAGATTAGGTTAGGAAGGAGTTTCTGGAAGAGTTTCGAGTTGTAAAAACGTAAAAACGGTTGAGGTTGGACGAGTCCCGGCTTTATAAAATAGTTTTGTAATTATTCAGAAAATAACTAATAAATTCATAAATCATTTATAAATCATATAACGATCCAAAAATTACCAGAAAAATATCACAATCATCCATATTTTATTCTGGACATAATAAAATTAACATACTCACATTTTATCATATATCAACATCCAGATATTATTACACGTTATGTCCCGGATAATAATCACATAATAATTATTTATTGATAAAAAAAATTACACGCTATGTCCCGGATATTACATAATCGCCAACTTTCGTTGTACGAATACCATACTACCAGACATCCACAAAAAAGATAGAAGTTGAATATATACCAACTATATTGAGACCCTATATGTCTATAGAATTTGACAACATAACGGTTTAATGCACAAGTTATCTATCGTGATTACATAGGGCAATTAAAATGGTTAAAATTATCTAAGAATCATGTATATCAAATACACCTGAACCTATGCTGGCATGGCAAGTTCTAAAGCCTTAAATTCGTTGTCGCTTCATTAAGAACTAACACGCTATCTTATAAGTTCGCGATGCTCATAAGACGAATAAGCACAACCAATTGTAGGTTATCATACAATCACCACACACTAAGGCATCGAAACAAATCAACTAAAGAAATCCATAAATAAATCCGCTGGAACCCCACGATAACGATTAGCCCATAATCGGACTCATCATCAACGTGGATTCTGATGAAAGCATGGTATAATAAACATAGTCTTTATAAAAAAATATAAACAAAGTACGTAATCCAGAGTATTAGGTTTAACAAAACAAGAAACGAGCATCCAAGATTACAACTTAGAACAAAGATTCACAAGAATAAACTAAATCTTCTTCGCCTTCATTGAATTGTGCTATATGTCTTCTTTTCGTCTTCTCCTTAAGCTCCGTTATAAAAAATGTCTTTTTATTATCTTTAAATAGCATCCCAATTAAGTCAAAAGCCCAGAAAAATAGTCTTCTAATTAAAACAGGAAACTGGATTCCCGACCTGGCGAGGGCGCGCGCTTCACCAGCGCGGGCGCGCTGACATAACCATGACACAATTTGATTTATGCATTATATATATGTGTGTGTGATGTATATGGAACAATATATGGATATATAATGCATGGTTAATTAGATTATTTATGTTTGTATTAGATACAGCTCCCATGCCATGCATGCTTAAGAAAGATAAAATATGTAACGACTCAAGATTTCAAAATTTATAAAAGATCATGAGATTCTCGTGTTTATGTAACACGGAATCAAATACGAATCTTCTTTATTTCTGACGTGGGGCGATTTTGTCAAAAACAAGTTTATTGAACTTGTAAGGTTGTGGGTTTTAAGAGAGACCGATGTGACTCCTTCACTACCTGGAAACATTGACGAGTATTGATTTGAAGTATTTTATTCAAGGAAAAATTAGAAATCTCTTTATGTTGGGATCATGATCATTTTAAAATTAACAAAACCCTAAGATTAATAGGAAGTTGAACAAATGTCTTCCAATGAGTCTAATGTGTTAACCCCTATATTGATAAGGAGTGGGTTTTCCAAAGAAAAGTACTCCCATCTATCGTGGGAAGACGTGTTGAAGTATATGATATTTTTTAGACCTTTGGGTTAAAGTTAACCAAGTTACCACAATAGTATTGTGAACTTAGAGGCATAGAGTTTGGCGAGATTTATTAGAAAACTATGAACAAATGTTGTTCCACTAAACTATCCAAGAGTTATGTAGTTGATATAATTGACAAATGTTGTCTACCTAAATAATCTTGTTTTGGTGGAAAAGCCAAAGTTGACCTAAGATATGACGAAATATGGATCTTGGCTCACTAGAAATTATATAAAAGATATTCTTTCTGAATTATAGTAGGGCTATTAATTTGATAAAAATAGTGGGAGATATATATTTTGAATATATATGAATAATTACTTGAACATAATTTAATAATCATCTGTAGACTAATTTATCTTATGCATTTTAAAATATTATAGATATCAAATGAAAAAAAATTCAAACTTCTTTGTGCAATCAGTCTTTGAGAAGGACAAGCTAACAGGAACAAACTTCCTTGACTGGAAGAGGAACTTGAGGATTGTCCTCAAACAAGAGCCATATGTGATAGACATTCCTCGCCCTGCACCTCTCCCTCAAGGATCATCCCTTTCTCAACATACTATTTATCAGAAACATATCTATGATGACACGGATGTTCAATATCTTTAGTGACCATGAGTGATGAACTTCAGAAACAACATGAGAATATGGATTCTTATGATATGATTGAGCACCTTAAACGTATGTTTGAATGACAAGCTCGTCAGGAGAGGTTTGATACTTTCAAATTGTTGAACGCATGTAAGCAGGGAGAACGTGATCCGGTTGGACCACATGTTCTAAGGATGATAGAGTATATTGAGTACCTTGCCAAATTGGGTGGCCCGATTGCTATGGAGCACCAGATTGATCTAATTTTACAATCTTTAAACAACAGTTATTCTCAATTTATGATGAATTACAATATGAATGAGATAGATAAGAACCCCACTGAATTGTTGGTAATATAGAAAACTGCTGAGACCAACATTCAGAAGGCGTCCCCTGCTCCCATGTTGATGGTGAATAAGGGGAAGGCCAAAGTAAACGGTAAATGGAAAGGCAAAAGCAAGATGGGATCCAAATCTAATGCCAGTCTGAAACCTAATTCGACCAAGGCTTTGAAGCCTAAAGGTGGTGTTCAAAAGGTTGGTGATCGTCACTATTGCAAGAAACCAAGTCATTGGAAGAGGAACTGTCATGCTTATTTGGAGGATTCTGAAGAAGAAGAAGGATGCTGCCACTTTTGATTCAAGTATTTATGTTATAGAAGTCAATTTATCTACTTCTACTTCATGGGTATTAGATACTGGATATTGTTCTCATATTTGTATAAATGTGCAAGAACTGCAGAGAAGTAGGACATTGGCAAAGGGAGAAGTCGACCTACGTGTTGGCAATGGAGCAAAGGTTGCTTCTTTAGCTATAGGGACTTATCATTTATCGTTGCCCACTGGGCTTGTTTTAGAAATAGATAATTATTTTTACGTGCCTGCGATTTGTAGAAACATTATTTCGGTTTCTTGTTTAGACAAGAAAGGTTTTTCGTCTATTTGATTCAGAACAATAGTTGTTCCTTTTCATTGAATAATGTTACCTATGGGGTTGCATGTGACGGCCTCAACCCCGGGCTCAGGAGTTGACGTCACGAACAACAATAAACCAATAATATAATACAATCCAACTTATAATATTACATCATCACGACCCCCTTACCAAGATCTTTACCAGGTATAAGTAAGCATTTGGCTACTCAATTATTACAAGACCAAATTATTTAAATAAGTCTGACACAACTATCTTATTACAGAAACTCAACAGGCCTATATCTGGTTTGACTTAAACTACCTCATAAGATCCTGATAGAGGAGGAGCTGAAACTCTGCCCTGACTATAGTGGATAGGTTTTCTAGGATTCGTTCCCGTATTTCCGAATTTAATTTCTCGAAAATTGGGAAGCACCTCCTCTATTTATCGGACTTCTAGTCGATAACATATCGACATGTTCAACACAATCAACAATCCAAATCAACCACAATTCGCAACCCAATCACCTGATTACGATTTTAATATTTACAAACAACTAACTCGAACTCCAAAAACAATTTATAAAATATTATTTTATAATTTGTAAGACTCTGTTATTACATCACGATCCACCGTCATCCGCCGAAGCTCATCGCTGATGGCAGAAAAACTCAGAGGTATCCCAAATCGTGTTTCCAATCACGAGTCCCACCGATAATAAAAATACAATTCCGAATAACCAATAATCAAATAACCCGGAATAATGACAGGAAATTCATTCGATTGTTTCATAGATTAATTTGAACAATTTCCAAGGCCAGTATCAAATGATTCTCATCACAAATTTAGCTGCAGAAATCAGAAAACTGTGAAATCAATAATACACGCACGCACGCGCGGCTTGAAGGAAAAAATAAAACAACAGTTACCCGAAATGGAGCAAACAGGAGGCATCAAGAAAAGGAAACTTTGAAATCACGCGCATAACATACCAACCAACCACATCTTTCGTCGTAAAAGAGAAAACCGATGGGGAAAATCACTAAGAAGGCAACATGTAAGGTTCCGTAAGAGGGCTATTTTAAGCTGGGGGGTTGAATAGCTTAATTACCAATTTAAAATTTTTATGGCATTTTAAAATAATTTATCCCTTTTTAAAACTTTACCGAGTGGTTATGCAGTTTATATGTGCGGAAAATAAAGTGCAAGGAAAGAAAATAAGACACAGTGATTTTATCCTGGTTCCCGATGACGCAACCTCTAATAGATTCGCTCACCCCTAATCCAGTCCCCGACCTCCTATCCCGGACTCAGGATTTTCCCTTATAATAAACTCGCTCCTTTAGTAGGCGGAGAAGCCTTTACACCCTTATAAGTATTTGTCTTGGTGCGTAACACAAGGGTCACCACCTCAAAATAAATATAATTCCTACACAACTTATATTAGACAATAACTCCCCGCTATTTCTTCAAAGTTGTTGTAGAGCCTTTGTGTGGATTTGGCTTCTTTAGCTTTTGTCGGTCTTGGATCTTAGTGATCCGGTCTTGGGTCTTTCCTCTTCTTCACGGTGCGAAGACTACTAACTCCCCGTTAGTACATCTAGGACTTGGGTCTTAGAACGAGAATCACCTCACGTCAGTTCACCTCACTACAAAAACTAATAAGACAATCCACGAAACAAACCAAGTATAGAAATGATGGTTTGAACTATTATGTTACTATACTAGCCCACAAATCGTATAATATTCAGATAAGAATATTAAAACTAAACAAGAATACTTGACTTAAGATAATAAATAGTCGTCCAAGTATTTTTATGATTACTCCTTTATAGATTAAATAGATAGGTGGAGTAATATGAGAAGTCTTTTTATATTAAGCACTTATGGCTTATGACTTCTTTAGTATTCTTCTTCTTTCGATTATATATTTATAGATCAAAGAATACTTTAATTATAACCTCGGAGTTGTAATTTTACCTTTAAGTATATCAACTTAAGGTTTTAAGGTATACTTGTATATTGACGATTATAAGGTCAAAGTATACTCTTTTAACTTCAAGAACGTTTATAAGATTTATGAGTCTTAGCCAAGATCCAAATAAGTTAAGTGCAAGTAATTGGCTTAAGATTGTGGTTTCGAAGTTTAGACGAATAATTACGAGTATTTTATACATATCGTAGTATAACCCCACTCGTAATTTTTTATATACACGATATGTGTTAGCCAAGATCCAATTAAATAGCGTGAAATTAATTGGCTAACTTATGAATTTGATTCGTCCTTAATTTTAACGAATGATTACGAAGGGTTTATAGATCGAGTTATAATCCCCCCGGAAAACTAAAGATGTTAGAAAGGATTAAAACTATGCTTCATAATAATTTATGTGCACGAAATGTGTTAGCCAAGATCCAGTTAAATAAAGTACAAGTAATTGGCTAACTCGTGAACTTAATCCGTTTTGATATTTGACAAATTACGAAGTGTTTATAGATCGAGTTATAATCCCCCGGAACACTAGAGATGTTAAAAGGGATTAAAACTTTACTTCGTAATATTTTATGTGCACGAATAATTGTTAGACAAGGTCCAATAATAAAAATAATTGGCTAACTCATGAACTTGGGTCAAATATAATCTCCCCTTTGGAGATGAAGTACTTTATTTCCGGATCTTCTTCTTGAGATGATTTATGTGAAGATCAAGTACTTATTCGAATTCCGAGTTCGAATCTTAGTTCTCTTGAGAACTTTGTTTATAAGAGATCTTGTATTAGAGCTTAAGATGAAGTAGAGAAATTAAGTACAAAGCTCAAATAAAAAGAACTCAAATAAGAAGCTAAAAGTTACAACTTTTTGAAGAACGGTCGGAAAAGTTCGCCGGAAAAATTCCCCGGAGATTCGGCCGGATTTTGGAACTTTGGTCGAACTTGAGCAGCCCTTCGGGAGGCCGGAAAGTGGTAGTGGATGAGCTCAATTGGTGGGATAAATCTTGGTTGGGTGAAGCTAAGCTTGGGTTTCAAAAACCTTGTATATATGTAAATATATAGAAGAGAGAGAGAGAGAGATAGAGAGAGAGAGAGAGAGAGAAGGTTTTTGAGAAGAAGTGTGTGTATAGAATGTGATAGAGATGAAGAGAAGCACTTCTTGAAAAAATCCCAGAAATTTTGTGGCTCTTTAGCTTGAAGAAAATGGGATGGGGTGGGGATTTATTTATAGGAGGAGTTGGGTGGATTGAATGGTGGAGATTTGAGGAAAATGGATGGTGGATGGTGTATGTCACATGGATTGATGACTTGGCAAGTAGGTTGTGCTTTTTTGACATAGCCATATAATACAAACAACTTTATTGGTTCAAAATCTCAGCTAAGATATTTGAATATATATATATATATATTCCTTTTCTTTTAATCATTGTTTAATCTTTTAATTAAGGATTAAACACCATTAATTATGACCACCTTAAAAACTCCTAAATAAATACCATAAAAATATAATAAATACTTAAATAATATAAAATGATGTCCTGCAAGTTTTGGTCAACTTTAGTCAATGGTAACTAGGTCAAACTTGGTCAACTGTGGGACCAACTGCCTCGATTTTTGTGCCCGGACAAACATTCTCTGAATGCTACGAAATTTTTAACATACTTAGAAAATACAATTTAAATGATCCATACCAGATTTTAAGTAATTCTAACATGTAAGTAGTTTATCTAAAAATAAAACTGTTATGTCAGCCTTTCTTCCAAGTAAAAATACCATTGGTCTTGAAATAAAGGAGATGGATCTTTGAATAAATACTTAGAATATATTTACTTATATATAAAATATATTTGGATGATAGGAAATGTGTTTTAATATTTTTGAATAATTTTCTCCAAAAAATGCTGATTTGACGAACATGGAGAAAATTACTGTAAGTATACATAAATGAGTTGCAGAACTGGATATTAATATTTCAAACATGAATATTAATAATCTTTGAATAAAAACTCTTTTGATATATGTAGAGATATATTTTGGAGCGAAGAGTTAAATATTTTTGATATAGCACGAGACCTCTAAAGAATATTTCTGCAATATTCCTTTTTCGACCTTGTTGCCATATTCCTGTTGCAGCATAGATCTAAGAAATATCATATCTTGATGTTTCTTCTTTGATCATATTGACTTGTAGATATATTCCATAAAGATATAATTTTGATTTTTTTTACAAAAATGGAATATCTCTTTTATTTGTTTAAAAGATATGATTTTGCTAGTTTGACTTTGACTTTGATTTGGATCAATTAAATTCATGTCCTAATGGAGGGGATCTATGTGTACTTAATTTTATATTTAATCGTACAAATACCAAAATAAATAATATTTCAAAGATATCCTTTCAATCTTTCCCTTTTTGGTATTTTCCAAATAAACATAAAATTAATAGTGTGTGCTTCCCCTTGGTGTATGCATTAATTTTTTAAAAATATTTTGCACATAAAACATTTAAAGCTCCTTTCTTAAAAATCCTGCAAAATGATTTGTTAGATTTATCATAGAAAAATAGAAGCACAGATAGATCCTTGTATATCAAAAAGATATTGATATTCTAAAATTTTAAAGAATATTGAGCATCAGGGATCCAATTTCTACATTGGGGGTCCAATTTCTCTTCCCCTTTTGTTTGGTACATGCTAAAAAGAGTGTATATTTTACAGGAAGAGTTTTAACTAAAAGCATTCACTTTAGAAAACATGGCATTTTAATCATAGATCTAGTCAAGTGCATGTAGTTTGAGCATATAAGAATGAATTCAAAGTTGTATGCATGGTATTTTTAATCTGTTTTTGCATGGAATGACCTTAACTAGAGTATTTGATAAACAATCGAACTTGTGTAATCAAATACTTAAGTTTAACCAGTAATGCAATACCTATATCATGTAGTGAGCAAAATAGTTGTATAAATTCATTTTTATAGCATAAGTAGGATTTCGTGAATGTATTCAATTTTTTTTAGAATACTAGACTCTGAGTTCTATTGATTGTATTAATAGAAAACAATCAGACTAGTGTTTATCATGCATTTGCAATATGGCAAATGATTTCGAATTTTACACATACATTCATTTTTGCATCTTTTCAGTCCTTAGAAATCAACATGATACACGAATACAATATTTAGTGTTCTACAAAGCATTCTAGTTTGTCAAATATATTTTACACCAACTGTCACTAATACAAACTATTTTCTTGGCACAAAGTCTAACCCTAGTACATACTATTTTGTCATTTAGGCAATTTTGGCTATTTTCATGTTACAAAGTCTAACACTAATACAATCTATGTCTATTATGGGTCTGAGTAACATACTACATAGTTTGGAGATTTAATACATTTTAAGGAAAACCACAATTATAACATAACCGATAAAGAAAAACAATATTTATAAATCCACATTAGTGATATTCAATAATTTTACACAGTCAATTTCCACAGTTGATTTGGTTTGAGACTGGAACACAGTACATTAATCTAGTGTGTGTATGTGAAGTAAAATGAGTAGAGGTTGAAAATATATACCTGTTTTACCTTGTGGATTCTAACAGGTTGCTTGGGAAGTCAAGTTGTGTTCCTTGTATATTGTGAGAAGCTCTTGCTGGATTCAAAGGACTCAATTTTTCCATTCTTTTCTTCTGTAGTTCATCAGGGACACTTGAGTTTCCTGCATGTCAGTTATATACAAAACAAGGTGTTAGGTCCCAATTTGTTTGTAGAAGGGGGGGGTTGAATGCAAACAATACCGTTTAGTCGAATAAAATGCGGAATAAAATTGTGAAACAAAATTCAAGTTAAATAAAACTTTTATTAAACTTGAAAGGTGTTACAACTACGGTATCGGTTACAAGGGATTAATCTCAAATCAATTATTACAAATATAGAATAAATTCGACATGAACTTTTTCTATTTTTGTAATTAAAAGATCAAATGCTAAATGCGATTTGAGATTAAGTTCTAGGGATTTTAATCCGCTAGATTGATACACAAGAACAAGAGAGTGATTTCTAGTTGATTGGATTTAACTTTACAAGCTAGAAATTGTCTTGAATTAGCAGATAAGATGAAATATTTGGCTGCTTGTTCTCTTTTTGTTCTTGGCTTCTGTTTGATTGCTCTCTGTATGTGTAAGTAAATTGGATGCTTCTGCTTCTATTTAATCAACACAGCCGAGATCAAAATGAACTGGTATGACAATCATTTGTCCAATAATACTTTCGGTGTGACAATCTTTTAGAGCTAGCAAGACAATTAAAATGAACTAGCAAGACTTTCGGTATGACTATTGATTGTCATACCGATTGTCATATTAGTTCAAATGAAATTGTCTTACTGAATTAATAAGTGATTTTAATCTAAATAATAATTCTATCAAGACAATCAACTGAATTAGCATGACTTTCGGTATGACAATCAATTGTCATACCGATTGTCATACTAGTACAATCAGTTGTCTTTTTAGAATTAAAACAGATTTTAATCAATTAAAATTCTGAAAAACCTTAATATTAATTCTAAATTAATTAATCAATTTAATTCAATTAATCAATAAATTAATCCTTGCAGATATAATTTATTTTCTTAATTAAATTATATGACTTAATTAATTAATAGAGAATTAATACTAACCCTGAGCAGCATCCATTCTTCTGACAATCTTCTGAAAGTCACTGAGACTTATGAATCAATTTCGCCACTTCAATGCTGACACTCGATGTACTGTCTGGTTCATGAGTGACTAACTTTCTTGATGTTTCTTCATGTCTTGACTTTGATGTTCTGATTGAATCCTTGTAATAAATGATACCTTGACGAGATCTCTGTCATTTGATTAAATCCACGATCTTGATTTATATCACTGAGGCATGATCAAATTCTTGAACTTCTTCCAGTGAATCTTCAAGTCTGCAGATGAACAATGTTTCTTTATTCTTTGACAGATGTTACTTTGTGAGATCTCTCTGATGATTGATCCACTATTTACTTATTACATTCTTATTTGAGTTGAGTTAAATACTCGAATAAACGAGTAGGCTATGACATATGCCTTTCAATCTCCCCCTATTTGCTTGTTAGACAATAACAACAAATACCTAGAGGATAACTCAACTAACAAATAAGAAAAAGATATAAACAGTAAGGTAAAGTAAATAGCAGAAAAGTTCTGGATTATATTTAACATTTTCCAGATTCCAAATGAAATTTACAAGTGAATACAAGATAGATGTTCCTCTAGCCTGAACATATAACTACATTAGACTATCTTGATTCATAAAGCTCTAATCATATTACATTGAGTTTTGAGCTAATTGACTTCAGTTGTCTTCTCTTCTGACTTCACCTTCTTCTAAATCTTGAAGCAATTCCTTGTCAAAGACACGATCCTTTTCTGAAGTAAAGCTTGCTGGTCTGACTGGTTAAACTCCAACTGACTTCAGCTTATTCTTGAGTTGAGTGTACCTTTTAACATTCTTTTCACAATAAGCTTGAATCAAGTCAGCAGCTTGAGTCTTCAACATGGATGAATATCCAGCAGTTCTCAAATGATGTTCCATCCAGACCAGATGCTTAGCTGAGTAGTCTTTAAGAGATTGTACATCTAGCTGACAGATTTGAAGACAATCAGACTTAAAGAATCTCACCTGATGAGGATTGTTGACCACTTGAGGACTAGCCCTGCTGGCAAACTCTTTAAGCCTTTCTCGAAGAACTTCATTCAATTCTGAGCTTCTTTTGACTTTGTTTAAAAGAACCCAAATCTCTGACAAAGAACGATTCTCAAATAGATGAAGTGACACCTTGAATGATCCTTCACTCTGACAATATACAAAAATGCTCATCTCATTTAGGGATCTATCAAAAGCAGCTGTGATCCTTGAGACTTCAGTTTTGATAGCATTCATGTACATGTCATTGTTAGGATTTGAGATTTCCAGCTTGTCAAGAAGATGTAAGAACTGCCTATCATTGTTAGTGCTCAGCTGAGGCATATCAAGTACTCTCCTAGCTTCATCCCATTTTTCACCAATCTTTAGTCTGACATCTCTTCTCCTTTCTTGAGCCTTAATGTCATGAAGACGTTGCTTTTGAAGAGTTTCTGTTCTTTGTATGTCTTTCCTCCTGTCAATGATCTGAGAGACCTTCTTGAGTTCAGCTTCTTTTCTTAGCATCTCTGACTGCTCTTTCTGAAATTCTTTCTCAAACCTAGGATCCACTGTATCTTCCTCTTCCCAATCTTCAAAATCACTTTCCTCTTCAGCTTCAAATAACCCATCTTTATCTTCCTGAACTGGTTCAGTGGGAATGTCAAAAATGTCAAAGTCATCCTGTTCTCCACTGTAGTAGACATCATCAGCCTTTCCTTTATCTCCAGCAGAGGTATCTTTTTCCTTCCCTTTGGCACTACTCCCTTTCTTCTCCCCCTTAGTTGAGGGATCCTCTACTGACTTTCCTTTGGAACCTCCATCACCTCCAGAGCCTGATCCTCCACCAGACGGTCCTTCAAAATAAGCTCTTTGTTCTTCATTAGGGCAATGAGAATTCTTGATCATGTAATATAGGTGCTTCATCCCTTCATTGAGATGTTCCATGCCCGTCTCTATCTTTAGAAATCTTGAGGAGTCCAGTGAATGATTCATCTCAACGAGGTCTTCAAGAGAAGTCATTCTTGTGTGTAGAGAGCAGAAGTTGGATATGTCATCAGCTGATAAATTTGGAGTGTCCTGAATAGAATTGAGCTTTGGTATTCCAGTGGTCTTTAGATCTGAGATGTCATTCCTTATGATTGCAAGCTGATTGTTGACAGAGGTGGAAGAAGAAGACCGTTCAACCACTTGTGCTTTGAATGCTTGAGCTTCAGCTTGGCTTTTAGCAAGTTCTTCTTTTAGGGTAGCAATCTGAGCTAACAGGTTTACAGTATCAGTGTCTGTGTGTGCTCTCACCTGAATTTCACTCGTGTTTGGTTCACTCATCTCACGTGCATGTGTTTCTCTCAATATAATTGCTCGTGAGGAGTCTTCCAGTTGCTGTTCTTTTGTACCAGCATTAAAAATCACCCTAGCCTCTTCAAGAGAGGTCAGTGGTGGTGCAATGGGAATTTGCGAGTCCCGATCCTCAGTCAAACCTATCAAATCTTTTGGAATAGATGTCTGAATTGCTTCAGGGATAGATTGACCGAGTTGCCCTCCACTTTCTCCAGATAAATCTGCGAGTGGAGAATCCCATAAGGGAGCCAGAGGTGTTGAATCTGGGAGGGGAGAAAATGACTCTATTAAAGATGGCGGAGAGTCAGATTTTCCCTCTGAAGCATGTGACTGCTCTTCTGCCGTAACTATGGCAGGCACTGTAACCGACTCTACGTGCACTCCTCGCTGTGTGTCCTGAGTATGATCTGGGGAAGTGTATGGTTCCATTGTGAGTAATGGAATTGTGCTTGACTCAGTACAAGATGCCATGGCCCTATGGCGAATTTCAATAGATGCATCCTGTTGAGAGAATGCCTCTAGTAACTGTTCATTGGCCATTTCAAAGTCCATGTCCTGTTGAGAGGACAAGGATGGGCTTTCAGATGCCTCAGAATATGTTCTTCTTTTCTTAGGAGGAGGCAGAGCTGAGGGTTCACTCATATTTAACAATGTACTACTTCCTAGTAATCTCCTGGGTAACATTTTAGACAGTGGGGGAGAGGTTGAGATAGAATGAGACGCTGTGTTTGGCTCTATGACCTGGGATTGAAGCTGTGGTTCTACAACTTCATGGTCAGCCCTATCAACCACTGGGGGTCTGTCAACAGAAGTAGGAAGAGAGTGAGAGTGAGGAATTACTACCTGTAATGGAAGAGCCTGGGTGGCTTGAACCACTGGAGGTTGAGGTTGCTGTTCATGGCCGGGAAGATTGAAAATAGGTAAGGGAATATAATTGGCCATGAAAGCAGATACAAGTACTGGAACTTGCATGAATTTGAAGGTTGTGTCTTGGCGAGTGTAAATCTTTTTGCTAACTGGAGGGGGTTCAGTTACCGCAGAGTTAGCAAAAAGGGCTTTGTGTTCAGGTGAGAGAAGATGATCTGCTATAAGCATGAGAAAACGAGCATAGTAACATGATACCCTACGATTTGTAGAATGATCACGTAAAGCAGAAGTTAGACGTCTCAAGAGAATGGGAAAAAGTAGTTTGCCAAAATTGATCCTTTGATTGAAAACAACCGCAAGACCAATATACTGCAGAGTGGAAGTGATGTTATGAAAATTGGATTTTGTGCAGTTGGCAAACACTTTGGAAAGTGTATCGAAGAAAATATCCCATTCAGACACCAAATTTGATTTAGAAAGTTTGGTTAAATTGATCACCCCCTGATAGTGAATAGCATGGAAAAAATTTGTGATATCATTTTCAGAGGGTAAATTACAGAAATTGTCAAGTGGAAAATTTAGCGCACGATTGACGACTGTTTCATCAACTACATACTGTGTGTTTGCCACGGTGAATGAAAAAGATTTTGAATCATCGGCCACAGTAGAGGTTGTGCAAATCAGTCTAAGAAGATCGATATTTAAAATCACATTTGATTTAATAGCAGAGCTAACAATCGAATGGTCATTTAAAAATCTAATCCAAGGCTTAAATTTTTCAACATCACATTTTTCCGGATTAAAATAACCAACCTGATTATGCGCGACAAGTTGGAAATTGAGAGCCATTTTAAAATAATAATAAGACACACACTTTCAGAATTTTAAGAATAATATTAAGAAAATTCGAATTAATTAAATTAATTTAATAATTCGAATTAAATTAATTATAATCGAAAAATTTAGACAGGAATGTATCTCGTTAAAATCTATAACTCACAAATCCAGATGACACAAGCCAAACGACACAAATCAGAAATAAAAATAAAACAAAAAAAGTTTCAAAATCAACCAACACAAATGGAATTTGAAGGGGCAAACTGATTTTTATTGTTTTTGTTTTTATTTAAGAAAAATCCAACAGCACCTCTGTATATATATACTTGTATGTATATATCACAAAGTGATGAATTAGTTTGCTGAGTAAAAACTCGAGCAAGGAAATAGCAGATTGTTGGTTTTAGTTCGAAGAGAGAGAAGAGAGAAAATTAAGAGAGAAAAACTGTTCGTTCATTTTTTTTTTGAAGTGATTAACTGTTGAAATGGTTTAAAACAATACACACACACGCTTTTATATTACAGCTGGTATGACAATCCGGGATTGTCATACCGATTATCATACCAGGCAAAAAGAAAGAAAAACAATAGAATAAGTATTAAAATTATAACTGGTATGACAATCTGATAGTCATACCGATTGTCATACCAGTATAATAATAAAATGAAACTAATTATATATATGGTTATAAATGGCAAGACAATCGATAGTCATACCGATTGTCTTGCCAGTATAAACTATACCGACATATTCAAATATATACAAACATATACTGAAATGACTTTCAGCAAGACAATTCAATTGTCTTGCCGATTGTCATTGCAGTAGAAAATAAAATAAAAGGAACAGACTACTATATATGTACTGAAACTATATTACAAAATAGTAAAACTGAAATAAAAACTTATAATTTTTACAGAAACAAAGACAATATTTCAGAATTAATTAATTTTATTCCAAAAATAGATTTCTGTTGAATTTTAGCAAATAAAATTCATACAAAAATATTTTTAGAGAAAATAAAATATTCTGAGGTATTTTAAATTAACAAGTAGGGAAAATAAAAATAGATAAGATAATATATATTACATAGAAATAAGCAAGAAATATGGTAAAATGATAAAATAAATTTGCAAATGAATTTTTCATTTATGAAAAATTCATTTGTAAATTCATTCAAGAACAGATTCCAGATATTAATTAAATTAATCACTAAAACTATTCAACATGCCCAATTTACCAACTAATCTGGTAAATGTGGATTCGTCAAGTGGTTTAGTGAAAATATCTGCTATTTGTTCTTCTGTTGGAACAAAAAATAGTTCAACAGTACCATTCATGACGTGCTCTCTAATAAAATGATACCTGATGTCAATGTGCTTTGTCCTCGAGTGCTGCACAGGGTTGTTGGTGATGGCTATTGCACTTGTGTTGTCACATAAAATAGGAATCTTGTTCAATACAGAGCCATAGTCTCGTAGTTGGTTCCTAATCCACAAGATCTGAGCACAGCAGCTTCCAGCAGCAATATATTCAGCCTCGGCCGTTGAGTTCGAAACTGTTTGCTGTTTCTTGCTGTACCATGAGACTAGCCTGCTTCCTAGGAATTGACAACTTCCTGAGGTGCTTTTCCTATCAACAACACTTCCTGCATAATCTGAATCTGTATATCCGACAAGGTTAAAACCAGATTCTTTAGGGTACCAAATACCTAGATTTGGTGTTCCCTTAAGATATCTTAAGATTCGTTTAACAGCAACGAGATGAATATCTCTAGGATCCGCTTGGAACCTTGCACATAAACATGTAGCATACATAATATCTGGTCTACTTGCAGTAAGATAGAGTAACGAGCCAATCATACCTCTGTAGCTTGTGACATCTACCTTAATGGAGTTTTCACATGGTCCAAGCTTGACAGCTGTAGTTGATGGAGTCCTTGCTGATGCAGAATCCTCTAGATTGTACTTTTTGAGGAGTTCCTTGAGATACTTGGATTGACAAATAAATGTTCCATCTAACCTTTGATTTACTTGTAATCCAAGAAAGAACTTCAGCTCTCCCATCATGCTCATTTCAAACTTGCTGTGCATTAACTTAGCAAATCTCTTACAGAGATTATCATTAGTAGACCCAAATATTATATCATCCACATAGACTTGGACTAATATAGTATCATTCTTATGTTTTTTAGAAAAGAGAGTTTTGTCTATGACACCTCTAATAAAGCTATTTTCAATAAGAAATTCAGAGAGAGTGTCATACCATTTTCTTGGAGACTGTTTTAGCCCATAGATAGCCTTGAAAAGAAAGAAGACAAAATCCAAATGATCTGGATCTTCAAAACCAGGAGGTTGCTCTACATATACCTCTTCATCCAGCTTTCCATTCAGAAAGGCGCTCTTGACATCCATTTGATAAACTTTAAAGTTTGAAAATGCTGCGAATGCCAGAAATATCCTGATGGCCTCAAGTCTAGCCACTGGAGCATAGGTTTCATCATAATCAATGCCTTCAGCTTGAGAATACCCTTTAGCTACCAGTCTTTCCTTGTTTCTTGTAACCACACCATCTTCATCTAGTTTATTCCTGAATACCCACCTAGTACCAACAGCTTTCTTGTGTACAGGCCTAGGTACCAGTTTCCAGACTTGTTGACTTTCAAACTGATTGAGTTCATCTTGCATAGCAATCACCCAATCTGGATCAGTCAGTGCTTCTTCAATTTTCTTAGGTTCCATCTCAGAAAGAAATCCTGAGAACAGACACTCATTTTGAGTAGCACGTCTAGTTCTGACTCCAACATCTGGATCACCAATAATCAACTCAAAAGGGTGAGCTTTATTCCAGACTTTCTGTCTTGGAAGATGTGATCTTGATGATTCGCCTTGAAATTCATTGTGATGTTGTGTCCTACTAGATGATCCTTCAGCATCTCCCCCTGAGTTGTTGCCATGTTGACTTGAAGATTCTCCGTCAGTAGCAGTGGTATCTCCATTGTTGCCAAAGTTTCCATCACTATTACCTTGAGTATCATCAGGATTAACAGGTTCTTCACCAGCAACAACCTCAGGTTCTTGACCATGTTCTGATTCTGAATCTGACGTATCATCAAACTTCAGTTTCTCAGAAGGATCTTCAGTTTGGATACTAGGGAGTTTAGTGTCATCAAATGTAACATTGACACTTTCAGTTACTTTGTGTTGATCAATGATATACACTCTATATGATCTTCTTCCATATCCAACAAAAATACCCTCATATGCCTTTGCCTCGAACTTACCACGACGATCATCTCCATCCTTGAGCACGAAGCATCTGGCACCAAATACATGAAAGTATTTGATAGAAGGTTTCTGTTCATTCAAAATCTCATAAGGAGTTTTCATGAAGTCTTTGTTGATTAGAGTTCGATTCTGAGTATAACATGCAGTATTGACAGCTTCAGCCCAAAAGTACATTGGAAGACCTGATTCATTTAACATCGTTCTTGCAGCTTCAATCAATGTACGATTCTTCCTTTCTACCACTCCATTTTGCTGAGGGGTTCTAGGAGCTGAAAATTGTCTGGTAATCCCTTTGTCTGTACAGAATCCATTGAGAAGTGTATTCTTAAATTCTGTCCCATTATCTGACCTTATTGCTCTAACAGGGACGTTAGAATCTAACTCAATCATCTTGATATGATCAATCACAACTTGTGGTGTTTCATCCTTAGAGTGAAGAAATAAAACCCACGTATACTTGGAATAGTCATCAACTATCACAAGACAGTAACACTTCTTTGACATAGAAAGGATATTAACTGGACCAAATAAATTCATGTGCAATAATTGCAGAACACCAGTTATGGAAGATGTGTCAGTGCCTTTGTGACTTGCTTTCTTTGACTTTCCTTTCTGGCAAGCCTCACATAGTCCTTCTGGAGAGAATTCCAGCTGAGGCAGACCTCTTACCAATTCTCTTTTGACAAGAGAATTCATTGTTTTGAAATTGAGATGGGAAAGTCTCTTGTGCCATAGCCAACTCTCATCTGACGATGCCTTTGCATAGAAACAATTGACTTCAAGATTGCTTCCAGAGTTCATGTCAGCTACGAACAGATTTCCTTTCCGGATTCCCATTAAGGAGGGTTTTTCACTTTTCTTGTGCAGAATCTGACACTTCAGCTTGTCGAATAAAACATTGTAGCCGTTGTCACAGAACTGACTAATGCTAAGCAGATTGTGTTCAAGTCCTTGCACAACATATACATTTTCAATGATAACATTTCCAGCTTGCAAACAGCCATATCCCTCCGTTAAACCTTTGCTGTTATCTCCAAAGGTAACCACTGGGCCAGCTTTCTCAACCACATTTGATAGCAGGGCTCTATCTCCGGTCATATGTCTTGACGATCCGCTGTCAAGAATCCATACTACCGGTTGTACCTGTTTAATGCCCTGCAATACAAATGGATTAGAACTTCTTCGGAACCCAAGCTTGGCTGGGTCCGGCATACTTGTAAAATTGGCCTTTATCAGGCAAAACAACATTCTTAATTTCACTATTCTCAACATTCTCAATGACTGAACATTTGACCTTTAAAACAGCCTTATCAAATTTCTGTTTAGGCTTAGGCACAAATGTCTCCTTTCTAGCTTTAGGAGGACTAGCAGTCTTAGACCTATCATGCTTTCTATTATTCACATGCTGACGAGGAGTAGTCTTATCATTAGAAACATGCTTACCATTAAAATAAGCAAACAACAGATTAAAAGCACAAGACATACAATCAGGAACACCACATGCTTTATGAGAAGGATTAACAATAGGCAACTTATGCATGGTAGACATGGCATTTGTGTTATCCAACTCATGTGTGTCTGAGTTAGTCTCAGTTGCTTTCACAACCTTGACTGGAACCTTTGACACACTTGACTTGGAGACAGCTTTCCCATTAGCATTATCTTCAGCACAGATTTCTTCTTGAATAATAAAAGAGGTCTCATCAAATGGTTCAGCAATTGATTCTTTATAGAGGGGTTCATCAACACCCTTAAGCACATGTGGTACTTCCCTACCTTTAGCACATACATGAGGAGGGGAGTTTATGCCTAATTTTCCAATAGCAGCATTGTAATCATAACCTATTCCATGTGTTTGATTAACAGCTTGCTTATTGTAAAACTCTTTTGACTTCGAACAAGAATTAAAGTAAGCTTTAACCTTAGCCTCAAGACCGGTGATCTTGTCTTTGAGAATAGTTTCGAGTTGTCTATAACAGTCAACTCTATTCTCTAGAAAAGATACTTGTTCTTTTAGTTTATCTTGATTAATGTGCACAAGTCTTAATTCATTGACCTCTTTCTCAAGGTCTTTGATTTGTTGATTTAACAATTCATTATCACGATGAGCACAATCTAAGTTACCTCTTAGATGATAAACCATTTCAGCATCAGAAAGTTTTACCTCTTTTCTTGACGATGAGGTGCTTGCATTACTAGCCATGAGAGCAAGATTCCCAACTTCTTCATCTTCACTGTCAGTATCATCCCAGCTTCTTCCCTTTGCCAGGTACGCCCTTTCAGATTTACTCTTCTGATTAGAATCATAAGAGTTCTTCCTAGCTTGTTTTGGCTTCCTGCATTCTGTCGCAAAGTGTCCCAACTCATTACAGTTGAAGCATCGAATGGTGCTTCGATCAACCATCCCTGTTTTATACCCACCACTGCTGGTGTTAGAGGATGAAGATCCACCTTTCTGGAATCTGTTGTAGTTGGACTTGTACTTGAACTTGGGATTCCTTTTGAATCTGACATTTGAGAATCTCTTGACAATCAGGGCCATTGACTCATCCTCCAATTGCTCCAGTTCTTCCAAGGAATAATAATCATCTCCTGATTGATTTGTAGTAGGAGAATCAAATTCTGCTACTATCACATTATCTTCAACCTTGGAAGACTGTACCATTCTTTCTGACTGTTGAGATTGTTGTTGATATTGTGGTTGTTGTTGTTGTTCATCAGCTATTAGAGCAGTAGACGTGCTGACCACTCTTCCTTTCCCGTAAACTTCCTTCTGCTGAATCTGCTCCAGCTCATAAGTCTTTAACACACCATAGAGCCTTTCCAAAGAAATCTCACTCAGATCTCTTGCTTCTCTTATGGCAGTGATTCTATGTTCGAGATGAGTTGGCAGTGTTAAAAGGAACTTTTTGTTGACCTCCCTGATGGAATAGTATTTACCATTAATATTCAGGTTGTTGATCAATGCATTGTACCTCTCAAACACTTCAGTGATTCCTTCTCCTGGATTTGATTTGAAATATTCATATTCACAGGTTAGGATTTCTAGTTTGTTCTCCCTAACTTCCTCTGTGCCTTCATTAATAATCTCAATAGTTTCCCAGATATGTTTGGAATCTTTACAATTCATCACATGTCTATTCATCAGGGGATTAAGGGAATCTACTAAGATTAATTGAAGGCTAGCATCCAGGGAAGCTTCTTCTATTTCAGCAGGAGAGAAGTCCTCAGGATCCTTCACATAAGTTCTCGCTTTGGTGATCACCACATCATTTTCTATTACCTCTGGTTCCATAACCATAGGAATTTTTGGACCCTTCTTCAACACTTGCAAATATTTGGGGTTAGCAACCTGTAAAAACAGTAGCATCTTCTTCTTCCCCATAACATAATTTTCTTTATCGAAAAGTGGAATTTTAACGGTTCCAACTTTTTGTGTAGTCATTATGAATTTTTTGAGTGAATAAAAAATTCAAGAAGTGAAAGAAACACAAAAGTCTAGGATCTAGATTTGTACGTTAATCAGAAGGCTCTGATACCAATTGTTAGGTCCCAATTTGTTTGTAGAAGGGGGGGGTTGAATGCAAACAATACCGTTTAGTCGAATAAAATGCGGAATAAAATTGTGAAACAAAATTCAAGTTAAATAAAACTTTTATTAAACTTGAAAGGTGTTACAACTACGGTATCGGTTACAAGGGATTAATCTCAAATCAATTATTACAAATCTAGAATAAATTCGACATGAACTTTTTCTATTTTTGTAATTAAAAGATCAAATGCTAAATGCGATTTGAGATTAAGTTCTAGGGATTTTAATCCGCTAGATTGATACACAAGAACAAGAGAGTGATTTCTAGTTGATTGGATTTAACTTTACAAGCTAGAAATTGTAATCTTGAATTAGCAGTTAAGATGAAATATTTGGCTGCTTGTTCTCTTTTTGTTCTTGGCTTCTGTTTGATTGCTCTCTGTATGTGTAAGTAAATTGGATGCTTCTGCTTCTATTTAATCAACACAGCCGAGATCAAAATGAACTGGTATGACAATCATTTGTCCAATAATACTTTCGATGTGACAATCTTTTAGAGCTAGCAAGACAATTAAAATGAACTAGCAAGACTTTCGGTATGACTATTGATTGTCATACCGATTGTCATATTAGTTCAAATGAAATTGTCTTACTGAATTAATAAGTGATTTTAATCTAAATAATAATTCTATCAAGACAATCAACTGAATTAGCATGACTTTCGGTATGACAATCAATTGTCATACCGATTGTCATACTAGTACAATCAGTTGTCTTTTTAGAATTAAAACAGATTTTAATCAATTAAAATTCTGAAAAACCTTAATATTAATTCTAAATTAATTAATCAATTTAATTCAATTAATCAATAAATTAATCCTTGCAGATATAATTTATTTTCTTAATTAAATTATATGACTTAATTAATTAATAGAGAATTAATACTAACCTTGAGCAGCATCCATTCTTCTGACAATCTTCTGAAAGTCACTGAGACTTATGAATCAATTCCACCACTTCAATGCTGACATTCGATGTACTGTCTGGTTCATGAGTGACTAACTTTCTTGACGTTTCTTCATGTCTTGACTTTGATGTTCTGATTGAATCCTTGTAATAATGATACCTTGACGAGATCTCTGTCATTTGATTAAATCCACGATCTTGATTTATATCACTGAGGCATGATCAAATTCTTGAACTTCTTCCAGTGAATCTTCAAGTCTGCAGATGAACAATGTTTCTTTATTCTTTGACAGATGTTACTTTGTGAGATCTCTCTGATGATTGATCCACTATTTACTTATTACATTCTTATTTGAGTTGAGTTAAATACTCGAATAAACGAGTAGGCTATGACATATGCCTTTCACAAGGACCAAATATTTGATATGGCAGAATGCAACAAGAATGAGACTGACAAAACATGACTGACTCTTATTAAGTTAAATACTATTATTCTAGCAATTTTATCACAACAGAATAGATAAATAGGATAGTGTAACCATTGTTCCTGCATAAGATAGATAATGACAGATTTACCCAGCTGCAACAAACAAGTCATGATATATTATCAAAAGTGTTCTCAATAATCAGTGTGGTTCACAGATTATTTAGAACAAAATCCTGAACTTGTTTTAAGTCATTACAAACCAAAAAAGTGCATACACTTCTGAAATTCAAAGATCAACAGAGTTTGAATATTATATAGCAACAGGCAATACAGAATCCTTACAAAGTACAAATACATCAGAAAATAACAAAAGAGGTACATAACAGCAAGTACCAATACAACATCATAAATCAGACTTCATCAAATAGCAGAATTAAGCAAACTTAACCAATCACATTTCCATCAACATCACAATTATGAACCAAATCAGGCAAGTTATCAATCAGTTGACCTTTAGCACCCACATTAACCTCTTCTAACTCATGAATCATAGCAGTGGTATCATGTATAGGGACTTGAAAGGAAGAGACAATGTCATGATCATTCATGCAAGGAGTTCCTAGAGTAGATGCAGCTAAATGCTCTAAATATGCAATCCTATGTTTGCAAGAGGCAGCGAGACTCTCTAATTATCCTACTTTTAATTTAATCTTATTATTTTCTTCCTTAACCCTCTTTAGTTCAAGTTTTAGCTCATGAAACATGATTTTGACAGACTCAAACTTAGACAGAAACACATCTTCCTCTCTTATGAATTGAGGAATAACTGTGGGCATTGTCTCTTGAGGCTCACAGTGCATCAGGGGCACTTGTGTCCTTATGTGTTCATTAGTGATTTGAGAATCAGCAAGTTAGAAAATGCTTCAGGCATGTTAATATTGCAAAAATCAAAGAAAGATGAGATTAGCATACCATAAAGCATATAATCTACAAGATGTGCATTGATCATGTTTAGAAGAATAACATAAGATATACTGAAGTGGATTTTTTAGTGCGGAAAAGATACATGATTTTCATATCAAAGAAATCAAAGTAATTACTTTGATTTGGTTTTGGCATAACATTTTCCCTAATGATTAGAGCAAGATGCTGAAATGTGCCAGTGAAGTGTTTGAAATGAATACCACAATTAACATCACAGAGATCATCAGGAATGTTAGATTTACAAAAAGTGCCAACCATTAGTTCAAATTCAGATTTGTTAAAAACAAACAGAGAGAACATATCCTCACAAGGCAACTCACACAAATGCAAAGGTAAATGCAGTGCCCTATTTATACTTTTGTTATCAACATAAATGACCTTTTTGTTGATTGATGTAATGAAATGCAGTATGCCATCTACCCCTTTTATGATATTCATGTTACAATAGAACTCTCCCATGAGTTGTATGCAGTAATGCCTACCTAAGTTATACATGAGACCATCCCACCTAACCCTTCTAAATATGAACTCTACTTCACCCTTCACATCAACACAAGCGCCAGGTTGGACATTTTGACAAGTTCAAGAAACTTTTTGGAGTTTGAAGGGTTTAACAGTTTTGGTGGAGGGGGTTTTGGTGTGTTCATAGAGGTGTTTGGATTTTGTCTTAGGTTGGCCTTTCTAGTGTAAACTTTGGTTTGCAAAGGTTTAGGAGGTCTAGGGTTAGGTTAATGAGGGTCTTGAAATTTTCTGCTTTGGTAGAAAGGAATGTGATATGGGCCTAAAATTAGCCTAGAAATATAATTAATGTTGAATTGATTAGACCTGATACGGTCCAATAACGAAGCCCTTTTAACGAGGCCCGAAGCCCTGATTATTTATTAATTTTGTAATTAATAAATAAGGAGGATTAACAGCTCATTAAATGAGTCCAATCAGTGATATAAATCTATAGTAGATAGCCTTGAGGGCACCTACGCCAATAAGGAGTCTAATTCCTTTATTCTAGGACTTCGAACTCTATCCAAAGTCTGAAACTTGTTCAGCAAGTACCCTAACCCTAGTCCAATTCAAGGACATTCAACATCTATATAAAGGGTCTCACCTCAACAATCAAAACTACATTTTTTGGCTTGATTCTCTAATTCATAGAGATACGTAGGCATCTCGTAAAGGCAGGGTTAAGCCACGAAACACGAGAGCAGCGATTAAAGACCTTGGGCTTCCGAACCTTGGTAATAAATATAGCAGTTAATATACACTAAGTTTTTATCCATAACATTTGGCGCCGTCTGTGAGAAAGCATAAAAACAACCATGGCGAGAACACGGAGTGGAAACAGCGCCCCTGAAGGAACACCAGTTGGGATAACTCAAACGATTTTGTTGATGGTGGAGATACCCCCACACTCATCCTACGCCTCCACCCAAGGAGGAACCCCGATAAGGGCAACTGAGCCTTAGCCACAAGGGTCGAATTCCCTGGCTCTACAAGGGATGAATCCCCCGTCTCCTCAAGGGACAAATCCCCAACTTCAGCAGGTACATGCACCTGTGAACTCTCAACCCGCAAGGTATGAATATTCAACTATTGTTACCACTAATCCCCTCAATGGGATGCCCTTGTACCCCGAGGTTAGAGGAAGTGGACATGCTGGACGAAGTGGAGCACGGGGATAAACACCCCCTTACATACGAGATTTGGCTCCGATTCCGGAGGACCAATAATTCTCTGGACCTTACACTGAAAGAGACTCTGAATCTTTGGATGACGTTGTGGCTACAAAGAGGAGGCGTGCTGGTAAAGAACCTATGGCTGATGCTAATCGATGCCCCAGAACCACACAAGGGATGAATACCCAGGAAGTACATGAGAGGATCACGGCTCATGAAGCTGAGATCCAAAGGCTGAAGCGCAATCTGGAGATGCACCTAAGACCTCCACTACCCCCGAGGAGGAGAAATCCTCCAGTCATAGACTTGGATGGTCCAATACCAAGAAGGGCTATTGCGCTAAGGGCTGATCCAAGTGATCTTCTACCCCTAAGAGATCCTGATGATCCCACACCACCATTCACTGAAGAGATAATGAATGCCCATATCTCAGGGAAGTTTAAGATTCCTACCATCAAAGCTTATGATGGCACTGAAGATCGCGCTAATCATGTTAGGACATTCTCTAATGCATTGTTGCTGCAGCCCATGAATGACGCTATCAAGTGTCGGGCCTTTCCTCAAACCCTATCGGGTATGGCTCAAAGATGGTATAGCCATTTGCCTTCGAATTCTATTGGATCCTCTAGAGATCTAAGTCAAGCTTTTATCAAACAGTTCATCAGTGGGAGAGTGCACGAGAAAAGTTCAGCATCCCTCATGAGTATTATACAAGGAGCAAAAGAGTCTTTGAGAGACTATCTGAATCGTTTCACCAAGGAAGCCTTGAAGGTCCCGGATCTTGATGACAAGGTAGCTATAATAACACTGCAGCAGGGAACTAGGGATGAGTTCTTCAAGATGTCGTTGGGCAAGCGCCCTCCTGAAAGCATGTTACAGCTCCGGGAAGTATATCAAAGTAGAGGAAAGTATGAGGAAAATGATAGTGAATAACGAGCCTACTGGTGGCAAGAAGTGAAGGACTAATCTGGAATATATTGCTAAGGACAAGTTCCCTAGAACTGAGAAAAGCAATGATTTAACCCCGAAGAAGGGAGGACCTGGACAAAAGTTCACTGAATATGCTAAGTTGAACGCTCATAGAAGTCAGATCTTGATGGAAATCGAGAAAGATAGAGGTGTTCATTGGACGAAGCCCCTGAAGGCTGATCCTACCAAGTTGGATAAAAGCAAATATTGCAGGTTTCACAAGGATGCTGTCATGACACCGATGAGTGTAGGCAATTGAAAGATGAAATAGAGTTCCTCATTTGAAAAGGAAGGCTGAGCAAGTATACTGATGATGATGGAGGAGATAGGAATAACAATGGAAGAAAGAATTTCGATGATCGTAGGAGGGATCAAGACGATCAGGGGAAAAATCCCCAGCCAGGGGACCGGTGTTAAATGCAATCTTTGGAGGAACATGACCCTGAGGGCCTATGATAAATACAATTCTCGGAGGACCAACTGCTGCTGGTTCATCCAAAAACTTAAGGAAAGCATACACTAAAAAAGTTATACATATCGTTGGAGAAGCCCCAAAGAGGGCTAGGACAGGAGTGACGATGGCATTTGATGTTTCTGACTTGGAGGGTGTGAAATTTCCTCATGATGATCTGCTAGTTATAACACCGATAATAGGGAACAACCCGGTGAAAAGGGTCCTTGTAGATAATGGTCCCCGATGGACATTTTGCTCCATGATACATTTTTAAGGATGGGTTACAATAATTCTCAATTAACCCCGACCGATATGCCGATATATAGATTCGCAGGAGTGGAGTGCCCCGTGGAAGGGATAATCAAGTTGCCAATGACCATAGGCCAGGAACCAAGACAAGCAACACATATATTGGACTTTATAGTGGTAAAGGCTGGATCGACTTACAACGTAATCATGGGAAGAACAGGAATACATTCTTTCAAGGCAGTCCCTTCTTCCTACCATTTAGTGATGAAGTTTCCCACCCAGAATGGGATTGGAGAAGAGGGAGGAGATCAAAAGATGGCAATGAGTTGTTATGTGGCCTATCTTAGGGCTGATGGAGTCGGGGGCAGGTTCTGCCTATTGAAGATCTGGATATCTGTGAAAATGATGAGAAAAGAGGGAAGCTAGCAGAAGACTTGATTCCGATTTCTTTGGCTCCCGAGGATCTTGAGAAAGTAACTTTCATTGGAGCCTCACTAGAGGAGCCCCTTAGAGGGAAGTTGGTGAAGTTTTTACAAGAGAATAGTGATGTGTTTGCATGGTCAGCAACTGATATGCCAGGAATAAACCCAGAACTGATCACTCACAAGCTGATCGTGGATCCAAATCGAAAGACTGTAAATCAAAAGAAAAGAAGCATTGCTCCAGAGAGGCAAGAAGATATTAAGCAAGAAGTAGAGAAGCTCTTAGAGGCTGGTTTCATTGAAGAGATACAGTTTCCATAATGGTTAGCAAACCCTGTAATGGTGAAGAAAGCTAATAGAAAGTGGAGATTATGCGTAAACTTCACTGATCTAAATGATGCATGCCAAAAGGATTGTTTCCCGTTGCCGAGGATAGATACATTGATAGATGCTACTACTGGTCATGAGATGCTGAGCTTCATAGATGGATTTAGTGGATACAACCAGATCAAGATGCATAAGGATGACATCCTTAAGGTATCATTCTTCACTGACTTTGGTGTATTTTGTTATCTTTTTATGTCATTTGGTCTCAAGAATGCAGGAGCTACCTATCAAAGGTTGGTAAATAAGATTTTCAAGGACCTTATTGGCAAAACTATGGAAGTTTATGTTGATGACACGTTAGTCAAGAGTTTGTTAAAGGCTGATCACATAACCCATTTGAGGGAAGCTTTTGAGGTATTGAGATACCACAAAATGATGCTAAATCCTGCAAAGTGTGCTTTCGGAGTGGGATCCAGAAAGTTTTTGGGTCTGATGGTCTCCAAGAGGGGAATCAAGGCTAATCCTGATAAAATAAAGGCTATCCTAGATATGGAACCACCACATTCTATAAAGGACGTTCAGAAACTCATCGGAAGGGTTGCAGCTCTAGGACGTTTCAACTCCAAATTTGGAGACAAGTGCTTGCCCTTCTTTAAATCCCCAAAGAAGGTTAAAGATTTTGTATTGACTGAGGAAAGCCAGGAGGCATTTGAAAAATTAAAGAAATATATGGTTCAAGCCCGGTTGTTGGCCAAGCCAGCTCTGAATGAAACCTTGTATTTATACTTGGTCGTTTCAGAAAATTCCTTGAGCGATGTATTGGTTAAGGAGGAGCTTAAAGTCCAGAAATCCATATACTATGTTAGTAAAATTCTGCATGGAGCTGAGTTGAATTATTCAACTTTTGAGAAGTTTGCTTAAGCCTTGGTGATGGCTTCATGGAAGTTGCGTCCTTACTTCCAGGCTCATACAATTGAAGTGCTGACAAATCAGCCATTGAGAAACATTATTCATAGTCCCAAAGCTAGTGGGAGGCTGATTAAATGGCAATAGAATTGGGAGAATTTGACATCAAATACACGCCACGAATGGCAATAAAAGCCCAGTCATTGGCTGACTTCATGGTGGAGTGTACCATACCCGACCAAGAAGTCGAGGGGCAGGAAGATACTATACCTCAAGACATAGACATAAAAGATGGCAAAGAAAAGGGTGCTAAGGAGAAGGAATATTGGGTTCTCTATTTTGATGGAGCATCAAAAACAAATTCAAGTGGAGCAGGGCTTGTTTTACAAAGCCCAAATGGATTCTTGATTGAATATGCCATAAAGTACGACTTCCCAATCACAAATAATGAAGCTGAGTATGAAGCTCTGATAGCTGGCCTTGGCCTAGTAGGAACATTAAGGGTCAAGAATTTGAAAGTTTGTGGGGATTCCCAGCTTATCGTATCTGTTAGGTCTCAATATGTTTGTAGAAGGGGGGTTGAATACAAACACTACCGTTTAATCGAATAAAATGTGGAATGAAAAGGTGAAACAAAATTCAAGTTAAATAAAACTATTATTAAACTTGAAAGGTGTTACAACAACGGTATCATTTACAAGGGATTAGTCTCAAATAAATTATTCCAAATCTAGAATAAATTCGACATGAACTTTTTCTATTTTTGTAATAAAAAGGATCAAATGCTAAATGCAATTTGAGATTAAGTTCTAGGGATTTTGATCCGCTAGATAGTTACACAAGAACAAGAAAATGATTTCTAGTGGATTAGATTTAACAATAAATACTAGAAATAAATGATCTGTGAATTTGCAATAAGTTCTCTGCTGTTTTTCTCTATTCTGTGTTCTTCTGTGTTTGATATTCAATGCACTGCATCTCTTTAAAATCAGCTTCAGTTCTGTTATATTAAATCAATCCTTGATTTAACTGGCAAGACAATCATTTCTGCTTAGCATGACAATCCTTTTAACTGGAAGGACTTTCGGTAGGACTATCTATTGAACTGATAGAACTTTCGGCAAGACAATCTAAATGAACTAGCATGACTTTCGGTATGACTATTGATTGTCATACAGATTGTCTTGCTAATACAAAAGATAGTCTTGCTGGATTAAAACAAATTTTAATCAAATAATAATTCTGAATTAATTAATCAATTAATTCAATTAATCAATAAATTAATCTTTGCAGATTTAATTTATTCTCTTAATTAAATTATATGACTTAATTAATTAATAGAGAATTAATACTAATCTTGAGCAGCAACCATTCTTCTGAAAATCTTCTGAAAATCACTTTCAATTATGAATCAATTCCACCACTTCAATGTTGACACTCGATGTACTGTCTGGTTCATGAGTGACTAACTTCCGTGACGTTTCTTCATGCCTAGACTTTGATACTCTTGATTTTCTTCAGACTAAATCCTTGTAATTAATTGATGCCCTGACGAGAACTCTGTCACTTGATTAAATCCACAATCTTGATTTATATCACTGAGGCTTGATCAATTTCTTGAGCTTCTTCCAGTGAATTAAGTCCTCAAGTCTGCAGACGAATAATGTTACTTAATCCTTTGACATATGTTACTTTGAGAGATCTCTCTGATGATAGAACCACTATTTACTTGTTACATCCTTATTTGAGTTGAGTTAAATCCTCGAATAAACAAATAGGCTATGACATATGCCTTTCAATCTCCCCCTATTTGTTTGTTAGACAATAACAACAAATACGTAGAGGATAACTCGACTAACAAATAAGAAAAAGATATAAACAGTAATACAAAGTAAATAGCAGAAAAGTTCTGGATTATATTTAACATTTTCCAGATTCCAAAAGAAATTTACAAGTGAATACAAGATAGATGTGGCGCCCTCCACACCCGGGTCAGAAGTTTGGGGTCCACACATACACCTTATTTATAACCTGCTTATAATAATAATAAAGATAATAATAATATGCAGTGACCCTACTTACCAACCACCACGGACCGCAACAGGTTAAAGTATGCACACAAGCCAAATACACTATTATATTACAAATGTTCAAATTCCAACTATTCCAAACTCAAAACTGAGTATTAACCAGTATTACAACTTTTACAGACTTAAATTATCCCAAAAAAGCCTACTAGCTCAGCTCAATGAACCTGAACCCCTAGCTCTCGCTCTGGAATGGGGTTCCTCGGTACCAACCGGTTCCTTCTTAACTGGAAAAGAACAGAAACAATATCGCATAAATGAGCTAACTAGCTCAGCAAGTCACAATGACAAAACTGAGAATAATGATCATCAGGTGAACATGGTTATGATATCAAGTGAATAATGGATTATGATTTAGAATTGGATATTATATTTTCATGTTAAAAACCAAGGTTAGGCTGCTGATCAGTCACGCACTAACCCCGAGCAAAGCACACAACACTGCTCTAACTACTGGATCCAAGGCACACATTGGCCTAACTTGACCATTATATGGTCTGACCACGAATCTGGTCCACAATTTTATAAAAACAATCCAATTCTAACATAATAACAGAATAAGAAATAATAAACAATAACCAGAATCATTAACAACATTTGATGTTCCATAATGAAATGGTTTTAATCTACACAAGGATCAAAAGAGCATTTTCAAAGTTTGGGTGCTAGGTAATGAAAAAATTTGATAACAATGAATCAATGTTTCAGGGTTTCTAGGATTTGGTCTTTTAAAGCATAAAATACAAAGATTTGAATGTGTAAGCAATCTGGTTCAGTGTTTAATATTTAGTTTGTATGTATTTGTGGAGTAGTATCGTATACTTGAGGTTCGTGTTTGGGTATACAACAATCAATGGTCTAGAAAGAATCAAGTTACGGCTCAAGATCAATAACTGGAATCAAGGTTTAGGGTACAGTGCTTCAAAGCACTTGCAATATAAAATAGGAATATCAATCACGACAATATCTCGAGAAAGTTCAGAACACTTGCCTGGTATTAGCTTACTATACTGTACTCGCTTCCAATCTCAACCGTCTTAATCCTCAACTACCTGTTTCCCTTTCTTACGTCTTGCCTCTTCTGCTCACATATCATAAGCATCTATCAATATTTAACTCATAGGATTCTATTCAATACATACTTCTATCTACCCTTCGTTTCATCCAAATCCGATTAACGGATTGAAAGTTATGCAATAAATAGTAAACATCGAATATATAAATCGACAGTCAACCAACATATCACATATAACTCATAATACGTCACATAATCAATGACATATCATTTATAAAGACATTTCGGGTCATAACTAGGCTTTCTGGTATTTAAAACGATTTTTAAAACATTTTTCGGAATTAAAACGGGTCATTGGATCAATTTCGGGGTAACAAACATGGTTCAGTTGGCCAATTCTGACTCCGAAACAATTTTATAATAATTATCGACCCTTGAAAATAATTTAGAATAATATTTTAAAGCTCGAAACTATTTTTCGGAATTTTTAAATCATTTTTAAATAATTATATCTAATTAAATAATTAACTAAAATCAATTAATAATTAATTAAATCAATTTATCGATTAATTTTTGAATTAATTGACCAATTAATCAATTAAAAATTAACTAAAATTAATTAACTAATTAATTCAGATTTATTTTTGAATTAAAAATAATTTTCGAAATTAAAATAATAATTTTTAGAATTTTCAGAAATTAAAATCGAATTTTTATAATAAAAGTAAATAGGAAATATCATTTTTAAATATTTTAAAAACAGGAATCCTATTTTTGCAAATTCTGGAAAGTTCATGGACCTAACTTCACCATCTCCAAAAGTACAGGGACTAAACTGCAATTTTGCTGTTTAGTCGCCGGAAAATGACGGGTTCATCGGAGAACTCGTCTCCGGCACCGTCCCACCACCACAAGCTCCAGAATTAAACTACACAACATCAGGAATCTGTTCATGCAATCAAATCATTCAAATAACCCCAGACTTGGCCGAAAATTAACTAAGAACATCGCCGGTTTCCGGCGAACATCGGAAAATTTCAAAATACAACTCCCTTCGATTCAGTAATCCTCTGTTAACGAGCTATATACCAATCGATTGCAAATTTCATAAGGCACACAATCCACTATAAATCAACAGCTAATAACCCCTAAATCAAAAACCCCCAAATTTCAATTGAAAACATTCATACGAGTTACAAACCCTAATTTTAAAATTCGAAAATCAAACTAAAATTTGAACATGTTATTGAACTCCAAATCAGACGTATAATATATCAATATCATCAGGAAAACAAGCTCTACAACATGCAATCATCAAATCATACAAACAACAATCTGAAGAAAAATTCATATTTTTAATCAAAATAATTCGAAAATAAATAAAAATATATAAAATCAACCTTGATTCTGCAGTAAAATAGGTTATGAAATCTGATAGAGCTCTTCAAGACCTTCAAATCTGGTACTCGAGCTTTTCAAACAAAGATCAATAACACCTTCAAAAGTTGGTTTGATTCTTGGAACAGTTTATGAATATATGATTTTTCTCTGTAAAATTATATAATTATCTGTCTGCAAATGATTTTGATACGAAATAAAATACGGTAAAAGGCTATTTATAATTACGGAAAATTAGTATCCCGTTGGATCATTCCGGATATAAAACGGTACGTTGATTTATAAAAACTAATCCAAACGGTATCGGTTTTTGGGATAATTATCCAAACCAGTACAATTTGTACTGCGGTCTTGGTCTCAGTGCCTGGTTACACGTACTACGAGGTGATAATTGGGATAGTTTAATAAAAAGCTCCCGTTTATCAAAAATACGGGTTTTATTGATTTACCGAAACGAATATTGTATCGAAAATGTTGCGCCGGGACCCGCGCAGAACAAACCGTACGCCGGATCGAAAAAGTCGAAACATGGAATATGCTCGGAATATTACAATTAGGTTAGGAAGGAGTTCTCGGAAGAGTTTCAGGTTCCAAACACGTAACAACGGATGATGTCGGTTGGTTTCCATTTTTATAAAATAGATTTTAAATACTCGGAAAAAGATTTTATAAATTTCATATGATCCTTATAAATCCATAAATCAACATAAAAATAATTTGGAAGATATGAAAATTATCTATATTTTATTTTGGACATATAAAAATTAAAATACTCAATTAATATTATTTTTAAATATCTAAGCACAGATAACACTTAACAACTAATTCAAAGAATAGATACTGAACACAGCTAATAATTATTGAATAGCAAAAATAATTACGCGATATATCCCGGATATTACATCTTTCCCCCCTTAAAAGGATTCTGTCCTCAGAATCTCCTAAGAAAACAAATGAGGATACTTTTCTCTCATATCACTTTCTAACTCCCAAGTTGACTCTTCAACCTTTGGGTTTCTCCACAATACTCTTACTAACTTTACCACTTTATATCTCAATACTTTCTTTCTTTCTTCTAGAATCTCTATCGGACTCTCTACATATGATAAATCTGCCTGAAGCTCTATTGGCTCATATTCTATTACATGCCTAGAGTCTGGATTATATTTCTTGAGCATCGATACATGAAAAACATTGTGAATGTGCTCCATGTGCGGTGGTAACGCCAACTCGTAAGCTACTTTGCCAACGTGCTTTAGGATCTCAAAAGGTCCGACATATCTTGGGCTTAGCTTCCCTTTCTTTCCAGACCTCGTTAGTCCTTTCCATGGTAATACTTTCAGTAATACCAAGCTTCCTTCTTCAAATTCCATATCTTTCCTTGACTGGTCTGCATATTTCCTCTGACGATCTTGTGTGGCTATTAATCTCTTCTGGATAATTTGAACAACTTCCTTTGTCTGCTGTACCAATTCAGGTCCAAGTATTTTGCGTTCTCCTACTTCGTCCCAATGCACTGGAGATCTGCATTTGCGTCCATAAAGGGCTTCATAGGGTGGCATCCCAATACTGGCGTGATAACTGTTGTTATAAGCAAACTCTACCAGAGGTAAATGCTCGTCCCAACTTCCTTTAAAATCAATAGCTCAAACACGCAACATGTCCTTGATTGTCTGGATCGTTCTTTCACTTTGGCCATCCGTCTGGGGGTGATAGGCCGTACTCATATTCAGTCTTGTTCCCAAACATTCTTGAAAACTCTTCCAAAATCTTGAATTAAACCTTGGATCTCGATCAGATATAATAGACACAGGAACTCCATGACGAACTACAATTTCCTTCAGGTACATATGGACCAACTTGTCGAGCGAAAATCTTTCATTTATAGGCAGAAAATGAGCTGACATGGTAAGTCTATCCACTATAACCCAAATGGCATCGTGATTAGCCCTTGTCCTTGGTAATCCAACTATGAAATCCATGGTAATATGTTCCCATTTCCACTCTGGAATCTCCAATGGCTGTAACAATCCACTTGGTCTCTGATGCTCTGCTTTAACTCTCTGACAGGTATAACATTTGCTAACCCATTCCGCAATTTCCCTCTTCATATCTGGCCACCAATAATTCTCCTTTAAATCCCTGTACATTTTGGTACTTCCTGGGTGGATGGAATATCTTGAACTATGTGCCTCTTATAAAATTTCATTCTTTAACTCCGTTACCGGTGGAATCCAAATTCTAGATGAAAACCTCAGAATACCTTAATCATCCTTTTGCGTACATAATTCTTCACCTACCAAACGATTTAAATCTTGATCCATTACATCTTCCTGACATTTCTTTATTTTCTCCAATAACTCCGGTTGGAAAGTCATACTGTACACTTTCGCTTCTTCAGGCTTGCAAACTCTAATCTCCAATTCCAATTTCTGAAATTTCTTATATATCTCTTCAAGTACTGATAACTCATTTAACTTTTCCTTCCGACTTAACGCGTCTGCTACAACATTCGCTTTACCGGGATGATAATTAATCGAGCAGTCGTAGTCCTTGATCAATTCTAACCATCTCCTTTGCCTCATATTAAGTTCCTTCTGTGTGAATATGTACTTTAAGCTTTTGTGATCCGTGAAAATCTCGCACTTTTTTCCATACAGATAATGTCTCCAAATCTTCAAAGCGAAAACTATGGCTGCTAGCTCCAAATCATGAGTAGGATACTTTAGTTCGTGTGGTTTCAATTGCCTTGATACATACGCAATCACCTTTTCGTGCTGCATTAAAACACATCCTAGTCCTTTGTGAGAAGCATCGCTATAAATTACGAAATTCCCTTGATCGTCTGGAAGTGACAAAACAGGTGCCGTGATTAATCTCCGCTTCAACTCCTGAAAACTTTCTTCGCACTTGTCGTTCCATATAAACTTTTCATTCTTTCATGTAAGCTTTGTCAATGGTGTTGTAATCCCTGAGAAATTCTGAACGAATCGTCGATAATATCCTGCCAATCCCAAGAAACTTCTTACCTCAGTGGGTGTTCTCGGTCTCTCCCAATTCGTAATTGCCTCGATCTTTGCCGGGTCCACTTTGATCCCTTCGTTACTGACTATGTGTACTAAGAACTGAACTTCCTGTAGCCAAAACTTACACTTTGAGAATTTAGCATATAACTTCTTTTTCCTTAAAATCTCCAAAGCTGTCCTCAAATGTTCCACATGATCCTCTTCCGTCTTTGAATAAATTAAAATATCGTCTATAAACATAATAACAAACTTATCCAAATACTCCTTGAAAATTCTGTTCATCAGGTCCATAAACGCTGTCGGGGCATTGGTCAATCCAAAAGACATCTCTAAAAACTCGTAATGTCCATACCTTGTTCTGAAAGCTGTCTTTAGTATATCTTCTGGCTTGATCTTTAGTTGATGATATCCCGATCTTAAATCAATTTTGGAGAAGTACTTGGCTCCCTTCAACTGGTCAAACAGATCATCAATTCTGGGTAATGGATACTTATTCTTGATTGTAAGCTTATTGAGCTCCCTATAGTCGATACACAGTCTCATGCTTCCATCTTTCTTCTTGACAAATAATACCGGGGCTCCCCACGGGGATACGCTGGGTATGATTACTCATTTCTCTAACAACTCCTGCAATTGCTTCGCTAGCTCTTTCATCTCAACAGGCGCCATTCTGTACGGGGCCTTGGATACTGGTTCTGTTCCAGGTGCTAAGTCGATCACAAATTCAATTTCTCTATCTGAAGGAAGTCCTGGTAACTCATCAGGAAACACGTCTGGAAATTCATTCACAACTGGAATATCTTCAAGTTTTGTTGGTTCTTGACTTCTGTCAATCACATATGCCACGAAATGCTCGCATCCTTGTCGTAGTAACTTCTTGGCTTGAATCATCGTTAAGAACTTCTTTACTTGTTTCTGACCCTTGAACGTTACTATTCTTTCGTCTGGCGTCTTCACCATTACCTTCTTATTTCGACAATCTATCTGGGCATCATGCTTAGATAACCAATCCATCCCTAATATAACGTCAAATTCTCCTAACTTAAATGGTATCAAATCTACACAAAACTTACTACCAGAAATCTCAATCTCACAATTCCCACAAAGTTGATTAACAGATACACGTTCTTGATTTGCTAATTCCACAGTCATTATTTCATTTAAACACTCAACTGGACAATTTAACTTGCTAATAAAATCTTGTGAAATAAACGATCGGGTTGCTCCCGAATCTATTAACACTTTGGCACATAAATAATTCACATTAAGCGTACCTTCCATGACATCCATATCCTGGATAGCATCCTTCACAGACATATCAAAAACTCTAGCCCTTGGAGTTTCATTCACTGTTGGGGTAGATCCCATAATCCAAAATGCATTACTGAATGGGGCTGGTGTCTTGCAAACCCTGGCCATATGTCCTGACTTTCCACATTTAAAGCACGTAAATCCAATGGCTGGAACCTTTACAGCTGGATTCCGGATAGGATGATCCTTATTTGATGGCTCTCTTGCTGGCTGATTTCGGCACTCCCTCGAATAGTGCCCTTTCTGGTTGCATTAGAAATATACCACATTCAACTTATTACAATCTCCCCCATGCTTTTTCCCACATACTTGACAATCCGGAAAAGTTAGTCTCAACTGATTTGGCTGATTCGTATTAACTGGACGGTTGTTCTGGCCTCCGTCTCCTGCATGTTGTCTCCTGAAATTAAAATTTCTCCCTGACTGAAACTTGCCTTTCTTAAGGCTTGGAAACTTCCCTGGTTGTGACTGGCCCTCATTCCCTTCAAATTTCCTTTTCTTACTTTCCTTTTCCTTCTGGAACATCTCACTCTCTGTCTCTGCGATCATAGCCTTCTGTACCACTCCTGCATAGGTATCCAATTCAAAAATGGCTACCTTCCCTCTGATCCATGGTTTCAAACCTTGCTGGAATCTTTTAGCCTTCTTCCTGTCAGTATCCACATACGACGGTACATTCCTTGACAATTCCTCAAACTTACCCTCATAATCTGTTACCGACATGTTCCCTTGCTTTAATTCTAAAAACTTCAGCTCCATTTGATCCTGAACAAACTGAGGAAAATACTTTTCTAAAAACAATTCCTTAAACCTTTCCCAAGTAATAACATCTGTACCTTCCAATGTCTTCACCATCTCCCACCAATAGGTGGCCTCATTCTTCAGATGGTAACTTGCAAACTCAACCTTCTGTTCTTCCTTTACTTTCACTAAGGCAGTTGCCTTCTCTATTTCCTTTAACCAAACATTTGCTTCAATTGGCTCTAAGGAACCCTTGAATTCTGGTGGGTTTATTGCCTGAAAAGTTTTGAAGGTTACCTGGGGATTGGTCTGTCTTTGTTGTTGTTGTGCCAGGTGAACTGTTTGTTGGGCCAAGATTTGAAGAATCTGGGCTATTGCTGGGTCCATGGGTCCTGGGTTCACATTTGGATTTGTATCATCTTGGTTGTTATTGTTGTTGGTTTCTTCATTCTGGGCGTTGGTGCGGGTATTTCTTCTAGGAGGCATTTTTCTATAAAGAATCAATCAACTTATTTAGCTTTTGAATCAATCTTTTGCATAAAAGAACAGTTTTGCAAAACAGAAATATCTCTTTTTGAAAACCGTGTAACTGAGTAAATTGCATGCTTCTTTACAGAATATAAACAGTTATGGAAAATAGGGTACATGGTATCACAGGGGTATAACTGGTGCAATAAATAAGGTAAGCTGAAACAGGTGCAATAAAGTAAATGAAAGTGCTGGAAAGGAAAAAGGTATTGATACATATAGATCAAAAGTTTTAGGTAGTACAAGCATAAAGACGCTTCGGAAGTAAAAGCAAAAGGGTACAACAACCTACTGAGTAGTCAGCATAGCTAGCCTATAAATACAACTCAAAAGTCTACTGATACACACTACACACTACTTTATATACTATACAACCATAACCACACTACTCAGCATTTCCGTCTCTGAATCTCTGACTCATGGCAAGTTTGAACCTCCAATCTCCACAAGCTCTTCTAGAACCCACTTAGCCCACTCTACTAGGAAATCAGAGGTGATGTCCTCATGTGTAGCCTCAGCAATCCTCACTGCAGCTGTCCTACGAAATGCCTGTAGCCTCTCTCTGAGTCGCCTCTCACCACTCCCAACCTCTCTGGTACGCATGATATGCAATAACTCCTGGATCTGACCCTGTAGGAATCGCTGCTCCATAAGGCAAGCCTCAAACTGATGATATGGGACAGGATAGGAAGAGAACTGGAAAGGTACTCCTGTAACGGAATGACTAGTACAGCGTGAATCAGCAGGTGGGGGTCCTCTGACAGGTGGCCTCATGCCTGGGGGTGGAATAGCCTGTAGTGGTACGGGCTGCAACACAGGTGGAGGTAGTATAGCCAACATTGGTGGAACAACAGGACGTGGATCCGAAGACGGCACTCCAACTGAAAGCTCTGAGTGATCAGCTGATACGGGAATAAAAGAGTCGGCCATCGATGCTATTTGAAATCATATTGCAATATAAGAATCTCGAACCATAACGCGAATTACACTAATACCTATTATACCGAAGCACTCAACCTCTCGACGTTCTATCTTTCTATTCCATACTTCTAATCGTAACCCTCTACCCATTCCCGTCAACCTAGGCTTGTGTCAGTGACTTATAACCTGTAGCTCTGATACCAAACCTATGGCGCCCTCCAAACCCGGGTCAGAAGTTTGGGGTCCACACACACACCTTATTTATAACCTGCTTATAACAATAATAAAGATAATAATAATATGCAGTGACCCTACTTACCAACCACCACGGATCGCAACAGGTTAAAGTATGCACACAAGCCAAATACACTATTATATTACAAACGTTCAAATCCCAACTATTCCAAACTCAAAACTGAGTATTAAACAGTATTACAACTTTTACAGACTTAAATTATCCCAAAAGAAGCCTACTAGCTCATCTCAATCGACCTGAACGCCTAGCTCTCGCTCTGGACTGGGGATCCTCGGTACCAACCAGTTCCTTCTTAACTGGAAAAGAACAGAAACAATATCGCACAAATGAGCTAACTAGCTCAGCAAGTCACAATGACAAAACTGAGAATAATGATCATCAGGTGAATATGGTTATGATATCAAG
This sequence comes from Apium graveolens, assembly GCF_009905375.1. Classification (NCBI taxonomy): domain Eukaryota; kingdom Viridiplantae; phylum Streptophyta; class Magnoliopsida; order Apiales; family Apiaceae; genus Apium; species Apium graveolens. Next base: position 171,075,535 of record NC_133649.1, read on the forward strand.
TGAATAATGGATTATGATTTAGAATTGGATATTATATTTTCATGTTAAAGACCAAGGTTAGGCTGCTGATCAGTCACGCACTAACCCCGAGCAAAGCACACAGCACTGCTCTAACTACTGGATCCAAGGCACACATTGGCCTAACTTGACCATTATATGGTCTGACCATGAATCTGGTCCACAATTTTATAAAAACAATCCAATTCTAACATAATAACAGAATAATCAATAATAAACAATAACCAGAATCATTAACAACATTTGATGTTCCATAATAAAATGGTTTTAATCTGCACAAGGATCAAAAGAGCATTTTCAAAGTTTGGGTGCTAGGTAATGAAAGAATTTGATAACAATGAATCAATGTTTCAGGGTTTCAAGGATTTGGTCTTTCAAAGCATAAAATACAAAGATTTGAATGTGTAAGCAATCTGATTCAGTGTTTAATATTTAGTTTGTATATATTTGTGGAGTAGTATCGTATACTTGAGGTTCGTGTTTGGGTATACAACAATCAATGGTCTAGAGAGAATCAAGTTACGGCTCAAGATCAATAAATGGAATCAAGGTTTAGGGTACAGTGCTTCAAAGCACTTGCAATATAAATCAGGAATATCAATCATGACAATATCTCGAGAAAGTTCAGAACACTTGCCTGGTATTAGCTTTCTATATTGTACTCGCTTCCAATCTCAACCGTCTTACTCCTCAACTACCTGCTTCCCTTTCCTACGTCTTGCCTATTCTACTCACATATCATAAGCATCTATCAATATTTAACTCATAGGATTCTATTCAACACATACTTCTATCTACCCTTCGTTTCATCCAAATCTGATTAACGGATTGAAAGTTACGCAATAAACAGTAAACATCGAATATATAAACCGACAGTCAACCAACATATCACATATAACACATAATACGTCACATAATCAATGACATATCATTTATAAAGACATTTTGGGTCATAAATAGGCTTTCTGGTATTTAAAACGATTTTTAAAATATTTTTCAAAATTAAAACGGGCCGTTGGATCAATTTCGGGGTAACAAACAGGGTTCGGTTGGCCAATTCTGGCTCCGAAACAATTTTATAATAATTATCGAGCCTTGAAAATAATTTAGAATAATATTTTAAAGCTTGAAACTATTTTTTGGAATTTTTAAATCATTTTTAAATAATTAAATCTAATTAAATAATTAACTAAAATCAATTAATAATTAATTAAATCAATTAATCAATTAATTTTTGAATTAATTGACCAATTAATCAATTAAAAATTAACTTAAATTAATTAACTAATTAATTCAGATTTATTTTTGAATTAAAAATAATTTTTGGAATTAAAATAATAATTTTTAGAATTTTTAGAAATTAAAATCAAATTTTTATAATAAAAATAAATAGGAAATATGATTTTTAAATATTTTTAAAACAAGAATCCTATTTTTTCAAATTTTGGAAAGTTCAGGGACCTAACTTCATCATCTCCAAAAGTACAAGGAGTAATTGCAGTTTAGTCGCCGGAAAATGACGGGTTCACCGGAGAACTCGTCTCTGGCACCGTCCTACCTCCACAAGCTCCAGAATTAAACTACACAACATCAGGAATCTGTTCATGCAATCAAATCATTCAAATAACCCTAGACTTGGCCGGAAATTAGCCAAGAACATCGCCGGTTTCCGGCGAACATCGGAAAACTTCAAAATACAACTCCCTTCGATTCACTAATCTTCTGTTAACGAGCTATATACCAATCGATTGCAAATTTCATAAGGAACACAATCCACTATAAATCAACAGCTAATAACCCCTAAATCAAAAACCCCCAAATTTCAATTGAAAACATTCATACGGGTTATAAACCCTAATTTTAAAATTCGAAAATCAAACTTAAATTTGAACATGTTATTGAACTCAAAATCAGACGTATAATATATCAAAATCATCAGGAAAACAAGCTCTACAACATGCAATCATTAAATCATACAAACAACCAATTGAACAAAAATTCATATTTTTAATCAAAATAATTCGAAAATAAATAAAAATATATAAAATCAACCTTTGATTCTGCAGTAAAATAGGTTATGGAATTTGATAGAGCTCTTTAAGACCTCCAAATCTGGTACTCGATCTTTTCAAACAAAGATCAATAACACCTTCAAAAGTTGGTTTGATTCTTGGAACAGTTTATGAATTTATGATTTTTCTCTGGAAAATTATATAATTATCTGTCTGCAAATGATTTTGATACGAAATAAAATACGGTAAAAGGCTATTTATAATTATGAAAAATTAGTATCCCGTTGGATCATTCCGGATATAAAACGGTACGTTTATTTATAAAAACTGATCCAAACGGTATCGGTTTTCGGGATAATTATCCAAACCAGTACAATTTGTACTGCGGTCTTGGTCTCAGCGCCTGGTTACACGTACTACGAGGTGATAATTGGGATAGTTTAATAAAAAGCTCCCGTTTATCGAAAATACGAGTTTTATTGATTTACCGAAACGAATATTGTATCGAAAATGTTGCGCCGGGACCCACGCAGAACAAACCGTACGCCGGATCGAAAAAGTCGAAACATGGAATATGCTCGAGATTTTACAATTAGGTTAGGAAGGAGTTCTCGGAAGAGTTTCGGGTTCCAAAAACGTAACAACGGATGACGTCGGTTGGTTCCCGTTTTTATAAAATAGATTTTAAATACTCGGAAAAAGATTTTATAAATTTCATATGATCCTTATAAATCCATAAATCAACATAAAAATAATTTGGATGATATGACAATTATCTATATTTTATTTTGGACATATAAAAATTAAAATACTCAATTAATATTAATTTTAAATATCCAAGCACAGATAACACTTAACAACTAATTCACAGAATAGATACAGAACACAGATAATAATTATTTAATAGCAAAAATAATTATGTGAAATATATCCCGGATATTATAATAGATGTTCCTCTAGACTGAACATATAACTACATTAGTCTATCTTGATTCATAAAGCTCTAATCATATTACATTAAGTTTTGAGCTAATTGAATTCAGTTGTCTTCCCTTCCGAATTCACCTTCTTCCAAATCTTGAAGCAACTCCTTGTCGAAGACACGATCCTTTTCAGAAGTGAAGCTGGCCGGTCTGACTGGTTGAACTCCAACTGACTTTAGCTTATTCTTGAACTGAGTGTACCTTTTAATATTCTTTTCATAATAAGCTTGAATCAGATCAGCTGCTTGAGTTTTCAACATGGATGAATATCCAGCAGTTCTTAAGTGATGTTCCATCCAGACAAGATGCTTAGCTGAGTAGTCTTTAAGAGATTATGAATCGAGCTGGCAGATTTGAAGACATCCGGACTTGAAGAATCTTACCTGATGAGGATTGTTGAGCACTTGAGGACTAGCCCTGCTGGCAAACTCTTTGAGCCTTTCTCAAAGAACTTCATTCAATTATGAGCTTCTTTTGACTTTGTTGAGAAGAACCCAAATCTCTGATAAAGAACGATTCTCAAACAGATGGAGTGATACCTTGAAAGATCCTTTGCTCTGACAATATACAAATATGCTCATTTCATTTAGAGATCTGTCGAAGGCAGCTGTGATCCTTGAGACTTCAGTCTTTATAGCATTCATATACACGTCATTGTTTGGATTAGAGATCTCCAGCTTGTCCAGAAGATGTAGAAACTGCCTATCATTGTTTGTGCTCAGCTGAGGCATATCAAGTACTCTCCTAGCTTCATCCCATTTTTCACCAATCTTTATTCTGACATCTCTTCTCCTTTCTTTAGCTTTAATGTCATGAAGACGTTGCTTTTCAAGAGTTTCTGTTCGTTTAATGTTTTTCCTCATATCAATGATCTGGGATACCTTTTTGAGTTCAGCTTCTTTTCTTTTCAACTCTGACTGCTGCTGCTGAAACTCTTTCTCAAAAACAGGATCCACTGGAGTTTCCTCTTCCTATTCTCCGAAATCACTTTCCTCCTCAGCTTCAAAGAAACCATCTTTATCTTCCAAGACTGGTTCAGTGGGAACGTCAAAAATATCAAAGTCATCCTGTTCTCCACTATAGTAGATAGCATCAGCCTTTCCTGTGCCTCCAGCAGATGAATCTTTTCCTTTTCCCTTTTCACTTCTCCCTTTCTTTTCCCCCTTAGTTGAGGAATCCTCTACACACTTTCCCTTAGACCCTCCATGACCTCCATCACCTCCAGAGCCTGAGCCTCCACCATACGGCCCTTCAAAGAAAGTCCTTTGTTCTTCATTAGGGCAGTGAGAATTTTTGATCATGAAGTACAAGTACTTCATCCCTTCATTGAGATGTTCCATGCCCATCTCTATCTTCAGAAATCTTGAGGAGTCTAGCGAATGATTCATTTCAACCAAGTCTTCAAGAGAAGTCATTCTTGTATGAAGAGAGCAGAAGTTTGAAATGTCTTCAGCTGATAAAGTTGGAGATGCCTGGATTGAGTTAAGCTTTGGTACAACAGAGGTCTTCAAATCTGATATTTCAGTCCTGATGAGAGCCAGCTGATTATTGACAGAGGTGGAAGAAGAAGACCGTTCAACCACTTGTGCTTTGAATGATTGAGCCTCAACCTGACTTTTTGTAAGTTGTTCTTTCAGTTCAGCAATTTGAGCTAACAGATTTTCAGTGTTTGTGTATGTGTGTGCGCTCACCTGAATATCTCTCCTGTTTGATTCACTCAACTCACGTGCTTGTGTATCTCTCAATATTATTGCTCGTGAGGAGTCTTCCTGATGCTGATCTTCTGTACCTGTATTTGAAGTCACCCTAGCCTCTTCAAGAGAGGTCAGTGGTGGTGCAATGGGAATTCACGAGTCCCGATCCTCAGTCAAACCTATCTTTTCATGTGAAATAGATGTCTGAATTGCTTCAGGGATAGATTGACCGAGTTGCCCTCCATTTTCTCCAGATAAATCTGTGAGTGGAGAATCCCGTGAGGGAGCCAGAGGTGTTGGATCTGGGAGGGGAGAAAATGACTCTATTAAAGGAGGCTGAGAGTCAGATTTTCCCTCAGAAGCATGTGACTGCTCTTCTGCCGTAACTATGGCAGGCACTGTAACCGACTCAATGTGCACTCCTCGCTTCATGTCCTGAGTATCATCTATTGGTCTGTATGCTTCCATTGTGAGTAATGGAAGTGTGCTTGACTCAGTACAGGATGTCATGGCCCTATGGCGAATTTCAATAGACTCATCCTGTTGATAGAATATCTCTAGTAACTGTTCACTGGCCATATCAAAGTCCATGTCCTGTTGGGAGGACAAGGATGGGCTTTCAGATGCCTCAGTAAATGTTTTTCTTTTCTTGGGAGGAGGCAGAGCTGAGGGTTCATTCACATCCACCAACATACTACTTCCTACTAACCTTCTAGGCAATATTTTAGACAGTGGGGGAGAGGTTGAGATAGGTTGTGACTCTGTGTTTGGCTCTATGACCTGGGATTGAAGCTGTGGTTCTACAACTTCATGGTCAGTTCTATCAACCACTGGGGGTCTTTCAACAGAAGTAGGAATAGTTTGAGTTTGAGGAATTATTACCTGCAGAGGAAGAGCATCTGATGTTTGAGCCTGGGTGGTTTGAACCACTGGAGGTTGAGCTTGCTGTTCATGACCGGGAAGATTGAAGATAGGTAGAGGAATGTAAGTGGCCATGAAAGCAGATACAAGTACTGGAACTTGCATGAATTTGAAGGTTGTGTCTTGGCGTGTGTAAATCTTTTTACTTACTGGAGGGGGTTCAGTTACTGAAGAGTTAGCAAAAAGAGCTTTATGCTCTGGTGAGAGAAGATGTTCTGCTATGAGCATGAGAAAACGAGCGTAGTAGCACGAAACCCTACGATTTGTAGAATGATCACGTAAAGCAGTAGTGAGACGTCTCAAAAGAATGGGTAAAAGTAGTTTGCCAAAATTGATCCTTTGATTGAAAACAACCGCAAGTCCAATATACTGCAGAGTGGAAGTGATGTTGTGAAAGTTGGATTTAGTGCAGTTGGCCAACACTTTGGAAAGTGTATCGAAGAAAATATCCCATTCAGAAACTAAATTGGATTTAGACAACTTGGTTAAATTAATCACCCCCTGATAGTGAATAGCATTGAAAAAGTTTGAAATATCATTTTCAGAGGGCAAATTACATAAATTGTCCATTGGAAAATTTAACGCTCGATTGACGACTGTTTCATCAACTACATACTGTGTGTTTGCCACGGTGAATGAAAAAGATTTAAAATCATCGGCCACAGTAGAGGTTGTGCAAATCAGTCTGAGCAGATCGACATTTAAAAGCACATTTGATTTAATAGCAGAGCTAACAATTGAATGGTCATTTAAAAATCTAATCCACGGCTTAAATTTTTCCAAATCACATTTTTCTCGATTAAAATAACCAACAAGATTATGCGAGACAATTTGGAAATTGAGAGCCATTAAAAATATTCAATAAAACACACAATTTCAGAATTTTAAGAATTAAATTAAGAGTAATTCAAATTAAAAATGAATAATAATCCGAATTAATTTAATTATATCACAAAAATTTTAAAAAAATATATCTAGTTGATTTTTGTCCCACAAACACACTTAAAACAAAACAGATTTTATACGCACCCAATAACAAAAAGAATTTTAAAACTTAGAACAAAA